>NC_053498.1:888042-1188042 GCF_905171775.1 Rana temporaria
TGTAGTACAGTCTGTGGGAAGTATTATAGTGCGGTGTATTGTAGTACAGTCTGTGGGATGTATTATAGTGCGGTGTATTGTAGTACAGTCTGTGGGATGTATTATAGTGCGGTGTATTGTAGTACAGTCTGTGGGAAGTATTATAGTGCGGTGTATTGTAGTACAGTCTGTGGGATGTATTATAGTGCGGTGTATTGTAGTACAGTCTGTGGGAAGTATTATAGTGCGGTGTATTGTAGTACAGTCTGTGGGATGTATTATAGTGCGGTGTATTGTAGTACAGTCTGTGGGATGTATTATAGTGCGGTGTATTGTAGTACAGTCTGTGGGAAGTATTATAGTGCGGTGTATTGTAGTACAGTCTGTGGGATGTATTATAGTGCGGTGTATTGTAGTACAGTCTGTGGGATGTATTATAGTGCGGTGTATTGTAGTACAGTCTGTGGGATGTATTATAGTGCGGTGTATTGTAGTACAGTCTGTGGGATGTATTATAGTGCGGTGTATTGTAGTACAGTCTGTGGGATGTATTATAGTGCGGTGTATTGTAGTACAGTCTGTGGGAAGTATTATAGTGCGGTGTATTGTAGTACAGTCTGTGGGAAGTATTATAGTGCGGTGTATTGTAGTACAGTCTGTGGGATGTATTATAGTGCGGTGTATTGTAGTACAGTCTGTGGGAAGTATTATAGTGCGGTGTATTGTAGTACAGTCTGTGGGATGTATTATAGTGCGGTGTATTGTAGTACAGTCTGTGGGAAGTATTATAGTGCGGTGTATTGTAGTACAGTCTGTGGGATGTATTATAGTGCGGTGTATTGTAGTACAGTCTGTGGGATGTATTATAGTGCGGTGTATTGTAGTACAGTCTGTGGGATGTATTATAGTGCGGTGTATTGTAGTACAGTCTGTGGGAAGTATTATAGTGCGGTGTATTGTAGTACAGTCTGGGGGTGTATTATAGTGCGGTGTATTGTAGTACAGTCTGTGGGATGTATTATAGTGCGGTGTATTGTAGTACAGTCTGTGGGATGTATTATAGTGCGGTGTATTGTAGTACAGTCTGTGGGATGTATTATAGTGCGGTGTATTGTAGTACAGTCTGTGGGAAGTATTATAGTGCGGTGTATTGTAGTACAGTCTGTGGGATGTATTATAGTGCGGTGTATTGTAGTACAGTCTGTGGGAAGTATTATAGTGCGGTGTATTGTAGTACAGTCTGTGGGAAGTATTATAGTGCGGTGTATTGTAGTACAGTCTGTGGGATGTATTATAGTGCGGTGTATTGTAGTACAGTCTGTGGGATGTATTATAGTGCGGTGTATTGTAGTACAGTCTGTGGGAAGTATTATAGTGCGGTGTATTGTAGTACAGTCTGTGGGATGTATTATAGTGCGGTGTATTGTAGTACAGTCTGTGGGATGTATTATAGTGCGGTGTATTGTAGTACAGTCTGTGGGATGTATTATAGTGCGGTGTATTGTAGTACAGTCTGTGGGATGTATTATAGTGCGGTGTATTGTAGTACAGTCTGTGGGATGTATTATAGTGCGGTGT
Organism: Rana temporaria; assembly: GCF_905171775.1. Taxonomy (NCBI): domain Eukaryota; kingdom Metazoa; phylum Chordata; class Amphibia; order Anura; family Ranidae; genus Rana; species Rana temporaria. The sequence continues at coordinate 889,600 of NC_053498.1, forward strand.
ATTGTAGTACAGTCTGTGGGATGTATTATAGTGCGGTGTATTGTAGTACAGTCTGTGGGATGTATTATAGTGCGGTGTATTGTAGTACAGTCTGTGGGATGTATTATAGTGCGGTGTATTGTAGTACAGTCTGTGGGATGTATTATAGTGCGGTGTATTGTAGTACAGTCTGTGGGATGTATTATAGTGCGGTGTATTGTAGTACAGTCTGTGGGATGTATTATAGTGCGGTGTATTGTAGTACAGTCTGTGGGATGTATTATAGTGCGGTGTATTGTAGTACAGTCTGTGGGATGTATTATAGTGCGGTGTATTGTAGTACAGTCTGTGGGATGTATTATAGTGCGGTGTATTGTAGTACAGTCTGTGGGATGTATTATAGTGCGGTGTATTGTAGTACAGTCTGTGGGATGTATTATAGTGCGGTGTATTGTAGTACAGTCTGTGGGATGTATTATAGTGCGGTGTATTGTAGGTACAGTCTGTGGGATGTATTATAGTGCGGTGTATTGTAGTACAGTCTGTGGGATGTATTATAGTGCGGTGTATTGTAGTACAGTCTGTGGGATGTATTATAGTGCGGTGTATTGTAGTACAGTCTGTGGGATGTATTATAGTGCGGTGTATTGTAGTACAGTCTGTGGGATGTATTATAGTGCGGTGTATTGTAGTACAGTCTGTGGGATGTATTATAGTGCGGTGTATTGTAGTACAGTCTGTGGGATGTATTATAGTGCGGTGTATTGTAGTACAGTCTGTGGGATGTATTATAGTGCGGTGTATTGTAGTACAGTCTGTGGGATGTATTATAGTGCGGTGTATTGTAGTACAGTCTGTGGGATGTATTATAGTGCGGTGTATTGTAGTACAGTCTGTGGGATGTATTATAGTGCGGTGTATTGTAGTACAGTCTGTGGGATGTATTATAGTGCGGTGTATTGTAGTACAGTCTGTGGGATGTATTATAGTGCGGTGTATTGTAGTACAGTCTGTGGGATGTATTATAGTGCGGTGTATTGTAGTACAGTCTGTGGGGTGTATTATAGTGCGGTGTATTGTAGTACAGTCTGTGGGATGTATTATAGTGCGGTGTATTGTAGTACAGTCTGTGGGATGTATTATAGTGCGGTGTATTGTAGTACAGTCTGTGGGATGTATTATAGTGCGGTGTATTGTAGTACAGTCTGTGGGATGTATTATAGTGCGGTGTATTGTAGTACAGTCTGTGGGATGTATTATAGTGCGGTGTATTGTAGTACAGTCTGTGGGATGTATTATAGTGCGGTGTATTGTAGTACAGTCTGTGGGATGTATTATAGTGCGGTGTATTGTAGTACAGTCTGTGGGATGTATTATAGTGCGGTGTATTGTAGTACAGTCTGTGGGATGTATTATAGTGCGGTGTATTGTAGTACAGTCTGTGGGATGTATTATAGTGCGGTGTATTGTAGTACAGTCTGTGGGATGTATTATAGTGCGGTGTATTGTAGTACAGTCTGTGGGATGTATTATAGTGCGGTGTATTGTAGTACAGTCTGTGGGATGTATTATAGTGCGGTGTATTGTAGTACAGTCTGTGGGATGTATTATAGTGCGGTGTATTGTAGTACAGTCTGTGGGAAGTATTATAGTGCGGTGTATTGTAGTACAGTCTGTGGGATGTATTATAGTGCGGTGTATTGTAGTACAGTCTGTGGGATGTATTATAGTGCGGTGTATTGTAGTACAGTCTGTGGGATGTATTATAGTGCGGTGTATTGTAGTACAGTCTGTGGGATGTATTATAGTGCGGTGTATTGTAGTACAGTCTGTGGGAAGTATTATAGTGCGGTGTATTGTAGTACAGTCTGTGGGATGTATTATAGTGCGGTGTATTGTAGTACAGTCTGTGGATGTATTATAGTGCGGTGTATTGTAGTGCAGTGTGTATTGTAGTGTGGGGTGTGTATTGTAGTACAGTCTGTGGGATGTATTATAGTGCGGTGTATTGTAGTACAGTCTGTGGGATGTATTATAGTGCGGTGTATTGTAGTACAGTCTGTGGGATGTATTATAGTGCGGTGTATTGTAGTACAGTCTGTGGGAAGTATTATAGTGCGGTGTATTGTAGTACAGTCTGTGGGAAGTATTATAGTGCGGTGTATTGTAGTACAGTCTGTGGGATGTATTATAGTGCGGTGTATTGTAGTACAGTCTGTGGGATGTATTATAGTGCGGTGTATTGTAGTACAGTCTGTGGGATGTATTATAGTGCGGTGTATTGTAGTACAGTCTGTGGGATGTATTATAGTGCGGTGTATTGTAGTACAGTCTGTGGGATGTATTATAGTGCGGTGTATTGTAGTACAGTCTGTGGGATGTATTATAGTGCGGTGTATTGTAGTACAGTCTGTGGGATGTATTATAGTGCGGTGTATTGTAGTACAGTCTGTGGGAAGTATTATAGTGCGGTGTATTGTAGTACAGTCTGTGGGATGTATTATAGTGCGGTGTATTGTAGTACAGTCTGTGGGATGTATTATAGTGCGGTGTATTGTAGTACAGTCTGTGGGATGTATTATAGTGCGGTGTATTGTAGTACAGTCTGTGGGATGTATTATAGTGCGGTGTATTGTAGTACAGTCTGTGGGATGTATTATAGTGCGGTGTATTGTAGTGCAGTCTGTGGGAAGTATTATAGTGCGGTGTATTGTAGTACAGTCTGTGGGATGTATTATAGTGTGGTGTATTGTAGTACAGTCTGTGGGAAGTATTATAGTGCGGTGTATTGTAGTACAGTCTGTGGGATGTATTATAGTGCGGTGTATTGTAGTGCAGTCTGTGGGAAGTATTATAGTGCGGTGTATTGTAGTACAGTCTGTGGGATGTATTATAGTGTGGTGTATTGTAGTACAGTCTGTGGGAAGTATTATAGTGCGGTGTATTGTAGTACAGTCTGTGGGATGTATTATAGTGCGGTGTATTGTAGTACAGTCTGTGGGATGTATTATAGTGCGGTGTATTGTAGTGCTGTAGAGGTTTTCATGCTATCCTCTCAGTCACAGAATTGAAGAGACTGGTGGCCCCGCCTCTTTGGATGACACGTGTGTTGTATGTACAATGTCCATGTTCTATAAAGAACTCCATGTGAAATGGGGGGGTGACATCACAGTGAGGGTGACCTCCTCCCTGTGTGACATCACTGTCTGTCTCATCCAGGTCCTAGCAGCCCACTCCTGATGAAGCCACACTGTCTCATCCAGGTCCTAGCAGCCCACTCCTGATGAAGCCACACTGTCTCATCCAGGTCCTAGCAGCCCACTCCTGATGAAGCCACACTGTCTCATCCAGGTCCTAGCAGCCCACCTCCTGATGAAGCCACACTGTCTCATCCAGGTCCTAGCAGCCCACCTCCTGATGAAGCCACACTGTCTCATCCAGGTCCTAGCAGCCCACCCCCTGATGAAGCCACACTGTCTCATCCAGGTCCTAGCAGCCCACCTCCTGATGAAGCCACACTGTCTCATCCAGGTCCTAGCAGCCCACCTCCTGATGAAGCCACACTGTCTCATCCAGGTCCTAGCAGCCCACCCCCTGATGAAGCCACACTGTCTCATCCAGGTCCTAGCAGCCCACCCCCTGATGAAGCCACACTGTCTCATCCAGGTCCTAGCAGCCCACCCCCTGATGAAGCCACACTGTCTCACCCAGGCCCTAGCAGCCCACCCCCTGATGAAGCCACACTGTCTCATCCAGGTCCTAGCAGCCCACTCCTGATGAAGCCACACTGTCTCATCCAGGTCCTAGCAGCCCACCTCCTGATGAAGCCACACTGTCTCATCCAGGTCCTAGCAGCCCACCCCCTGATGAAGCCACACTGTCTCATCCAGGTCCTAGCAGCCCACCTCCTGATGAAGCCACACTGTCTCATCCAGGTCCTAGCAGCCCACCTCCTGATGAAGCCACACTGTCTCATCCAGGTCCTAGCAGCCCACCCCCTGATGAAGCCACACTGTCTCATCCAGGTCCTAGCAGCCCACCCCCTGATGAAGCCACACTGTCTCATCCAGGTCCTAGCAGCCCACCCCCTGATGAAGCCACACTGTCTCATCCAGGTCCTAGCAGCCCACCTCCTGATGAAGCCACACTGTCTCATCCAGGTCCTAGCAGCCCACTCCTGATGAAGCCACACTGTCTCATCCAGGTCCTAGCAGCCCACTCCTGATGAAGCCACACTGTCTCATCCAGGTCCTAGCAGCCCACCTCCTGATGAAGCCACACTGTCTCATCCAGGTCCTAGCAGCCCACCCCCTGATGAAGCCACACTGTCTCATCCAGGTCCTAGCAGCCCACCTCCTGATGAAGCCACACTGTCTCATCCAGGTCCTAGCAGCCCACCTCCTGATGAAGCCACACTGTCTCATCCAGGTCCTAGCAGCCCACCCCCTGATGAAGCCACACTGTCTCATCCAGGTCCTAGCAGCCCACCCCCTGATGAAGCCACACTGTCTCATCCAGGTCCTAGCAGCCCACCCCCTGATGAAGCCACACTGTCTCATCCAGGTCCTAGCAGCCCACCTCCTGATGAAGCCACACTGTCTCATCCAGGTCCTAGCAGCCCACTCCTGATGAAGCCACACTGTCTCATCCAGGTCCTAGCAGCCCCCTCCTGATGAAGCCACACTGTCTCATCCAGGTCCTAGCAGCCCACCTCCTGATGAAGCCACACTGTCTCATCCAGGTCCTAGCAGCCCACCTCCTGATGAAGCCACACTGTCTCATCCAGGTCCTAGCAGCCCACCTCCTGATGAAGCCACACTGTCTCATCCAGGTCCTAGCAGCCCACCTCCTGATGAAGCCACACTGTCTCATCCAGGTCCTAGCAGCCCACCTCCTGATGAAGCCACACTGTCTCATCCAGGTCCTAGCAGCCCACCCCCTGATGAAGCCACACTGTCTCATCCAGGTCCTAGCAGCCCACCTCCTGATGAAGCCACACTGTCTCATCCAGGTCCTAGCAGCCCACCTCCTGATGAAGCCACACTGTCTCATCCAGGTCCTAGCAGCCCACCTCCTGATGAAGCCACGCTGTCTCATCCAGGTCCTAGCAGCCCACCCCCTGATGAAGCCACACTGTCTCATCCAGGTCCTAGCAGCCCACCTCCTGATGAAGCCACACTGTCTCATCCAGGTCCTAGCAGCCCACCCCCTGATGAAGCCACACTGTCTCATCCAGGTCCTAGCAGCCCTCTCCTGATGAAGCCACACTGTCTCATCCAGGTCCTAGCAGCCCACCCCCTGATGAAGCCACACTGTCTCATCCAGGTCCTAGCAGCCCTCTCCTGATGAAGCCACACTGTCTCATCCAGGTCCTAGCAGCCCACCCCCTGATGAAGCCACACTGTCTCATCCAGGTCCTAGCAGCCCTCTCCTGATGAAGCCACACTGTCTCATCCAGGTCCTAGCAGCCCTCTCCTGATGAAGCCACACTGTCTCATCCAGGTCCTAGCAGCCCTCTCCTGATGAAGCCACACTGTCTCATCCAGGTCCTAGCAGCCCACCTCCTGATGAAGCCACACTGTGCATCAGCCTCCTGGGATGTGTGAAATGGGCGGGGTTAAGACGCCATTCTCGAGGCGCACATCGCTCTCCGGTCCCCCCCCATTATTTTTGGGATTTGCTGGGGGGGTGACATAAAAGTGTCGCGTGGGGTGAAGGACTTTCAGAGCTCCTGATTTTCCAGCAGAGGGTCACCATAACAGCCGGGTATTTGGCATTTTCAGAGGGCGGTCAGCAATGGTTGCCCCCCTTGTCTCAGATGCTGAGTGTATGGAGGGGGTTGTAGTACGGATGAGGCGGTGGGGAATGTAGTCCAGATTGCAGAGATTAGCAGCGATCTGTGTGCCTTGTAGTGGGGAGCGATGAGACGCGCCCCCCGCAGCACCGCAGCCCCGCAGCGCTCGGCTTAGCTGCGCTCAGGAAAGTAGGACAGGATCATTCCTTCAGTGTTCTGACATAATTACAGCGCTGGCAGTCCTGAGCCCCGGGCGCCTCTCCTCCCGACGCTGCTTCACCACCGACAGACATGCCTGGCTGGAGGATCGGCAGAGACGTGAGTCTCGGGGGGTCCGTGGGGCGGGGATGGAGGGGGTCCAGATTGGGGGATGGGGAGGTGGCCCAGATTGGGGGATGGGGAGGTGGCCCAGATTGGGGGATGGGGAGGGGGTCCAGATTGGGAGATGGGGAGGTGGCCCAGATTGGGGGATGGGGAGGTGGCCCAGATTGGGAGATGGCCCAGATTGGGGGATGGGGAGGTGGCCCAGATGGGGAGATAGAGGTGGCCCAGATGGGGAGATAGAGGTGGCCCAGATTGGGGGATGGGGAGGTGGGCCAGATTGGGAGATGGGGAGGTGGCCCAGATTGGGGGGTGGGGAGGTGGCCCAGATTGGGGGGTGGGGAGGTGGCCCAGATGGGGAGGTGGCCCAGATTGGGGGATGGGGAGGGGGCCCAGATGGGGAGGTGGCCCAGATTGGGAGATGGGGAGGTGGCCCAGATTGGGAGATGGGGAGGTGGCCCAGATTGGGGGATGGGGAGGTGGCCCAGATTGGGAGGTGGGGAGGTGGCCCAGATTGGGGGGTGGGGAGGAGGCCCAGATGGGGAGATGGAGGTGGCCCAGATTGGGAGATGGGGAGGTGGCCCAGATTGGGGGATGGGGAGGTGGCCCAGATTGGGGGATGGGGAGGTGGCCCAGATTGGGGGATGGGGAGGTGGCCCAGATGGGGAGGTGGCCCAGATTGGGGGATGGGGAGGGGGCCCAGATGGGGAGGTGGCCCAGATTGGGAGATGGGGAGGTGGCCCAGATTGGGGGATGGGGAGGTGGCCCAGATTGGGAGATGGGGAGGTGGCCCAGATTGGGGGGTGGGGAGGAGGCCCAGATGGGGAGATGGAGGTGGCCCAGATTGGGGGATGGGGAGGTGGCCCAGATGGGGAGGTGGCCCAGATTGGGGGATGGGGAGGTGGCCCAGATTGGGGGATGGGGAGGTGGTGGCCCAGATTGGGGGATGGGGAGGTGGCTCAGATGGGGAGGTGGCCCAGATTGGGGGATGGGGAGGGGGCCCAGATGGGGAGGTGGCCCAGATTGGGAGATTGGGAGGTGGCCCAGATTGGGGGATGGGGAGGTGGCCCAGATTGGAGGATGGAGGTGGCCCAGATTGGGAAATGGGGAGTTGGCCCAGATTGGGAGATGGGGAGTTGGCCCAGATTGGGAGATGGGGAGGTGGCCCAGATGGAGAGGTGGCCCAGATTGGGGGATGGGGAGGGGGCCCAGATGGGGAGGGGGCCCAGATGGGGAGGTGGCCCAGATTGGGAGGTGGCCCAGATTGGGGGATGGGGAGGTGGCCCAGATTGGAGGATGGGGAGTTGGCCCAGATGGAGAGGTGGCCCAGATTGGGGGATGGGGAGGGGGCCCAGATGGGGAGGTGGCCCAGATTGGGAGATTGGGAGGTGGCCCAGATTGGGAGATGGGGAGGTGGCCCAGATTGGGAAATGGGGAGTTGGCCCAGATTGGGAGATGGGGAGTTGGCCCAGATTGGGAGATGGGGAGGTGGCCCAGATGGGGAGGTGGCCCAGATTGGGGGATGGGGAGGGGGCCCAGATGGGGAGGTGGCCCAGATTGGGAGATTGGGAGGTGGCCCAGATTGGGGGATGGGGAGGTGGCCCAGATTGGGAAATGGGGAGTTGGCCCAGATTGGGAAATGGGGAGTTGGCCCAGATTGGGAGATGGGGAGTTGGCCCAGATTGGGAGATGGGGAGGTGGCCCAGATGGAGAGGTGGCCCAGATTGGGAGATGGGGAGGTGGCCCAGATTGGGAGATGGGGAGTTGGCCCAGATTGGGGGATGGGGAGGTGGCCCAGATTGGGAGATGGGGAGGTGGCCCAGATTGGGAGATGGGGAGGTGGCCCAGATTGGGAGATGGGGAGGTGGCCCAGATGGGGAAGTGGCCCAGATTGGGGAATGGGGAGGTGGCCCAGATTGGGAGATGGGGAGGTGGCCCAGATTGGGAGATGGGGAGGTGGCCCAGATTGGGGGATGGGGAGGTGGCCCAGATTGGGGGATGGGGAGGTGGCCCAGATTGGGAGATGGGGAGGTGGCCCAGATTGGGAGATGGGGAGGTGGCCCAGATTGGGAGGTGGCCCAGATTGGGAGATGGGGAGGTGGCCCAGATTGGGAGATGGGGAGGTGGCCCAGATTGGGAGATGGGGAGGTGGCCCAGATTGGGAGATGGGGAGGTGGCCCAGATTGGGAGATGGGGAGGTGGTCCAGATTGGGAGTTGGGGAGGTGGCCCAGATGGGGAGGTGGCCCAGATTGGGGGATGGGGAGGTGGCCCAGATTGGGGGATGGAGAGGTGGCCCAGATGGGGAGGTGGCCCAGATGGGGAGGTGGCCCAGATTGGGGGATGGGGAGGTGGCCCAGATTGGGGGATGGAGAGGTGGCCCAGATGGGGAGGTGGCCCAGATTGGGAGATGGGGAGGTGGCCCAGATTGGGAGATGGGGAGGTGGCCCAGATTGGGAGATGGGGAGGTGGCCCAGATTGGGAGATGGGGAGGTGGCCCAGATTGGGAGATGGGGAGGTGGCCCAGATTGGGAGATGGGGAGGTGGCCCAGATTGGGGGATGGGGAGGTGGCCCAGATTGGGGGATGGAGAGGTGGCCCAGATGGGGAGGTGGCCCAGATTGGGAGATGGGGAGGTGGCCCAGATTGGGAGATGGGGAGGTGGCCCAGATTGAGAGGTGGCCCAGATTGGGAGGTGGGGAGGTGGCCCAGATTGGGGGATGGGGAGGTGGCCCAGATTGGGGGATGGAGAGGTGGCCCAGATGGGGAGATGGGGAGGTGGCCCAGATTGGGGGATGGGGAGGTGGCCCAGATTGGGGGATGGAGAGGTGGCCCAGATTGGGAGATGGGGAGGTGGCCCAGATTGGGGGATGGGGAGGTGGGCCAGATTGGGAGATGGGGAGGTGGCCCAGATTGGGGGGTGGGGAGGTGGCCCAGATTGGGGGATGGGGAGGTGGCCCAGATGGGGAGGTGGCCCAGATTGGGGGATGGGGAGGGGGCCCAGATGGGGAGGTGGCCCAGATTGGGAGATGGGGAGGTGGCCCAGATTGGGAGATGGGGAGGTGGCCCAGATTGGGGGATGGGGAGGTGGCCCAGGTGGGGAGGTGGGGAGGTGGCCCAGATTGGGGGGTGGGGAGGAGGCCCAGATGGGGAGATGGAGGTGGCCCAGATTGGGAGATGGGGAGGTGGCCCAGATTGGGGGATGGGGAGGTGGCCCAGATTGGGGGATGGGGAGGTGGCCCAGATTGGGGGATGGGGAGGTGGCCCAGATGGGAGGTGGCCCAGATTGGGGGATGGGGAGGGGGCCCAGATGGGGAGGTGGCCCAGATTGGGAGATGGGGAGGTGGCCCAGATTGGGGGATGGGGAGGTGGCCCAGATTGGGAGATGGGGAGGTGGCCCAGATTGGGGGGTGGGGAGGAGGCCCAGATGGGGAGATGGAGGTGGCCCAGATTGGGGGATGGGGAGGTGGCCCAGATGGGGAGGTGGCCCAGATTGGGGGATGGGGAGGTGGCCCAGATTGGGGGATGGGGAGGTGGTGGCCCAGATTGGGGGATGGGGAGGTGGCTCAGATGGGGAGGTGGCCCAGATTGGGGGATGGGGAGGGGGCCCAGATGGGGAGGTGGCCCAGATTGGGAGATTGGGAGGTGGCCCAGATTGGGGGATGGGGAGGTGGCCCAGATTGGAGGATGGAGGTGGCCCAGATTGGGAAATGGGGAGTTGGCCCAGATTGGGAGATGGGGAGTTGGCCCAGATTGGGAGATGGGGAGGTGGCCCAGATGGAGAGGTGGCCCAGATTGGGGGATGGGGAGGGGGCCCAGATGGGGAGGTGGCCCAGATTGGGAGGTGGCCCAGATTGGGGGATGGGGAGGTGGCCCAGATTGGAGGATGGGGAGTTGGCCCAGATGGAGAGGTGGCCCAGATTGGGGGATGGGGAGGGGGCCCAGATGGGGAGGTGGCCCAGATTGGGAGATTGGGAGGTGGCCCAGATTGGGAGATGGGGAGGTGGCCCAGATTGGGAAATGGGGAGTTGGCCCAGATTGGGAGATGGGGAGTTGGCCCAGATTGGGAGATGGGGAGGTGGCCTAGATGGGGAGGTGGCCCAGATTGGGGGATGGGGAGGGGGCCCAGATGGGGAGGTGGCCCAGATTGGGAGATTGGGAGGTGGCCCAGATTGGGGGATGGGGAGGTGGCCCAGATTGGGAAATGGGGAGTTGGCCCAGATTGGGAAATGGGGAGTTGGCCCAGATTGGGAGATGGGGAGTTGGCCCAGATTGGGAGATGGGGAGGTGGCCCAGATGGAGAGGTGGCCCAGATTGGGAGATGGGGAGGTGGCCCAGATTGGGAGATGGGGAGTTGGCCCAGATTGGGGGATGGGGAGGTGGCCCAGATTGGGAGATGGGGAGGTGGCCCAGATTGGGAGATGGGGAGGTGGCCCAGATTGGGAGATGGGGAGGTGGCCCAGATGGGGAAGTGGCCCAGATTGGGGAATGGGGAGGTGGCCCAGATTGGGAGATGGGGAGGTGGCCCAGATTGGGAGATGGGGAGGTGGCCCAGATTGGGGGATGGGGAGGTGGCCCAGATTGGGGGATGGGGAGGTGGCCCAGATTGGGAGATGGGGAGGTGGCCCAGATTGGGAGATGGGGAGGTGGCCCAGATTGGGAGGTGGCCCAGATTGGGAGATGGGGAGGTGGCCCAGATTGGGAGATGGGGAGGTGGCCCAGATTGGGAGATGGGGAGGTGGCCCAGATTGGGAGATGGGGAGGTGGCCCAGATTGGGAGATGGGGAGGTGGTCCAGATTGGGAGTTGGGGAGGTGGCCCAGATGGGGAGGTGGCCCAGATTGGGGGATGGGGAGGTGGCCCAGATTGGGGGATGGAGAGGTGGCCCAGATGGGGAGGTGGCCCAGATGGGGAGGTGGCCCAGATTGGGGGATGGGGAGGTGGCCCAGATTGGGGGATGGAGAGGTGGCCCAGATGGGGAGGTGGCCCAGATTGGGAGATGGGGAGGTGGCCCAGATTGGGAGATGGGGAGGTGGCCCAGATTGGGAGATGGGGAGGTGGCCCAGATTGGGAGATGGGGAGGTGGCCCAGATTGGGAGATGGGGAGGTGGCCCAGATTGGGAGATGGGGAGGTGGCCCAGATTGGGGGATGGGGAGGTGGCCCAGATTGGGGGATGGAGAGGTGGCCCAGATGGGGAGGTGGCCCAGATTGGGAGATGGGGAGGTGGCCCAGATTGGGAGATGGGGAGGTGGCCCAGATTGAGAGGTGGCCCAGATTGGGAGGTGGGGAGGTGGCCCAGATTGGGGGATGGGGAGGTGGCCCAGATTGGGGGATGGAGAGGTGGCCCAGATGGGGAGATGGGGAGGTGGCCCAGATTGGGGGATGGGGAGGTGGCCCAGATTGGGGGATGGAGAGGTGGCCCAGATTGGGAGATGGGGAGGTGGCCCAGATTGGGAGATGGGGAGGTGGCCCAGATTGGGAGATGGGGAGGTGGCCCAGATTGGGAGATGGGGAGGTGGCCCAGATTGGGAGATGGGGAGGTGGCCCAGATTGGGAGATGGGGAGGTGGCCCAGATTGGGAGATGGGGAGGTGGCCCAGATTGGGAGATGGGGAGGTGGCCCAGATTGGGAGATGGGGAGGTGGTCCAGATTGGGAGGTGGCCCAGATGGGGAGGTGGCCCAGATTGGGGGATGGGGAGGTGGCCCAGATTGGGGGATGGGGAGGTGGCCCAGATTGGGGGATGGAGAGGTGGCCCAGATGGGGAGATGGGGAGGTGGCCCAGATGGGGGGATGGGGAGGTGGCCCAGATTGGGGGATGGGGAGGTGGCCCAGATTGGGGGATGGAGAGATGGGGAGGTGGCCCAGATTGGGAGATGGGGAGGTGGCCCAGATTGGGAGATGGGGAGGTGGCCCAGATTGGGAGATGGGGAGGTGGCCCAGATTGGGAGATGGGGAGGTGGCCCAGATTGGGGGATGGAGGTGGCCCAGATTGGGGGATGGAGGTGGCCCAGATTGGGAGATGGAGAGGTGGCCCAGATTGGGAGATGGAGAGGTGGCCCAGATTGGGGGATGGGGAGGTGGCCCAGATTGGGGGATGGGGAGGTGGCCCAGATTGGGGGATGGAGAGGTGGCCCAGATGGGGAGGTGGCCCAGATGGGAGGATGGAGGTGGCCCAGATTGGGAGATGGGGAGGTGGCCCAGATTGAGAGATGGGGAGGTGGCCCAGATTGGGAGATGGGGAGGTGGCCCAGATTGGGAGATGGGGAGGTGGCCCAGATTGGGAGATGGGGAGGTGGCCCAGATTGGGAGATGGGGAGGTGGCCCAGATTGGGAGATGGGGAGGTGGCCCAGATTGGGAGATGGGGAGGTGGCCCAGATTGGGAGATGGGGAGGTGGCCCAGATTGGGAGATGGGGAGGTGGCCCAGATTGGGAGATGGGGAGGTGGCCCAGATTGGGGGATGGAGGTGGCCCAGATTGGGGGATGGAGGTGGCCCAGATTGGGAGATGGAGGTGGCCCAGATTGGGAGATGGAGAGGTGGCCCAGATTGGGGGATGGGGAGGTGGCCCAGATTGGGGGATGGGGAGGTGGCCCAGATTGGGGGATGGAGAGGTGGCCCAGATGGGGAGGTGGCCCAGATGGGAGGATGGAGGTGGCCCAGATTGGGAGATGGGGAGGTGGCCCAGATTGAGAGATGGGGAGGTGGCCCAGATTGGGAGATGGGGAGGTGGCCCAGATTGGGAGATATGGAGGTGGCCCAGATTGGGAGATATGGAGGTGGCCCAGATTGGGAGATGGGGAGGTGGCCCAGATTGGGAGATGGGGAGGTGGCCCAGATTGGGAGATGGGGAGGTGGCCCAGATTGGGAGATGGGGAGGTGGCCCAGATTGGGAGATGGGGAGGTGGCCCAGATTGGGGGATGAAGGTGGCCCAGATTGGGAGATGGAGGTGGCCCAGATTGGGGGATGGAGAGGTGGCCCAGATTGGGGGATGGGGAGGTGGCCCAGATTGGGGGATGGAGAGGTGGCCCAGATGGGGAGGTGGCCCAGATGGGAGGATGGAGGTGGCCCAGATTGGGAGATGGGGAGGTGGCCCAGATTGAGAGATGGGGAGGTGGCCCAGATTGGGAGATGGGGAGGTGGCCCAGATTGGGAGATGGGGAGGTGGCCCAGATTGGGAGATATGGAGGTGGCCCAGATTGGGAGATATGGAGGTGGCCCAGATTGGGAGATGGGGAGGTGGCCCAGATTGGGGGATGAAGGTGGCCCAGATTGGGAGATGGAGGTGGCCCAGATTGGGGGATGGAGAGGTGGCCCAGATTGGGGGATGGGGAGGTGGCCCAGATTGGGGGATGGAGAGGTGGCCCAGATGGGGAGGTGGCCCAGATGGGAGGATGGAGGTGGCCCAGATTGGGAGATGGGGAGGTGGCCCAGATTGAGAGATGGGGAGGTGGCCCAGATTGGGAGATGGGGAGGTGGCCCAGATTGGGAGATGGGGAGGTGGCCCAGATTGGGAGATATGGAGGTGGCCCAGATTGGGAGATGGGGAGGTGGCCCAGATTGGGAGATGGGGAGGTGGCCCAGATGGGGAGGTGGCCCAGATGGGGAGGTGGCCCAGATGGGGAGGTGGCCCAGATTGGGAGATGGGGAGGTGGCCCAGATTGGGAGATGGGGAGGTGGCCCAGATTGGGAGATGGGGAGGTGGCCCAGATTGGGAGATGGGAAGGTGGCCCAGATTGGGAGATGGGGAGGTGGCCCAGATTGGGAGATGGGGAGGTGGCCCAGATTGGGAGATGGGGAGGTGGCCCAGATTGGGAGATGGGGAGGTGGCCCAGATTGGGAGATGGGGAGGTGGCCCAGATTGGGAGATGGGGAGGTGGCCCAGATTGGGGGATGGGGAGGTGGCCCAGATTGGGGGATGGGGAGGTGGCCCAGATTGGGGGATGGGGAGGTGGCCCAGATTGGGGGATGGGGAGGTGGCCCAGATTGGGGGATGGGGAGGTGGCCCCGATTGGGAGATGGGGAGGTGGCCCAGATTGGGAGGTGGCCCAGATGGGGAGGTGGCCCAGATTGGGGGATGGGGAGGTGGCCCAGATTGGGGGATGGGGAGGTGGCCCAGATTGGGGGATGGGGAGGTGGCCCAGATTGGGAGATGGGGAGGTGGCCCAGATTGGGAGATGGGGAGGTGGCCCAGATTGGGAGATGGGGAGGTGGCCCAGATTGGGAGATGGGGAGGTGGCCCAGATGGGGAGTTGGGGAGGTGGCCCAGATTGGGAGATGGGGAGTTGGGGAGGTGGCCCAGATTTATACCGTGTAAGCGGGGGGGGGGATAGGCAGCCTGATTCCCGGTGCTTTTGACCTTCACCAGTAGTGGTTGGCACATGCAAAGTTTTTCCGGGTTGGGTGATCGGTGTGGCTGCGATCGTTCCCATAGGAAGGACGTGCTAATCAAACTTACACTCAATATCAGTCCAAACTGCAGACGGGGGGGCCAGATGTGGCCCTTTGCCTGCCTTTATCTGGCCCTTGCTGCACTATTCCTCCCACCCATACTAGGAACTATTCTGCCCCACTGACACCAACGGTGGGGCACCATTCCCTCCCCCCCCACTGGCCAGTCTTGTCCCCCCTAAAATGATAAGGACAATAAACTGGCCGTTTGTTTAGAAGTTCTGGAGACCCCCTAATGAGTCTGAATTGGGGCGGGACGAGGGGAACGAGGTGTACCGGGCTTTCCTCCATCCCACCAATCCGGAGATTTCTCTCCTGAAAGTTGATGAACCGTCTCACCACTTCACAATGGAGCCGGTTGGCTGTCGGGGAAATGTCCATAGATTACTACAGAGCCTACAGCTTATTCCGAATGGTGGGATGCCAATATAATTCCCATCATAGCAGTCACTGGGGTAGAGGCCTGACAATGAGCTCCAATCATATTCTGGAGTCATTTCCCATCTTCCGGAGCTCTTCCCGAACCGGAGCTCTTCCCGACCGGAGTTCTTCGCTAACCGGAGCTCTTCCCGAACCGGAGCTCTTCCCGAACCGGAGCTCTTCCCGAACCGGAGCTCTTCCCAACCGGAGCTCTTCCCAACCAGAACTCTTCCCAATAGTCTACCACTGGCCGGTAATTGGCCTTAGTTTAGGTTCACCTATAATAATTAATTATGCTGATGATCTTTTTCTGTATTCCAGACCTTTTCCTATTCTGGAACCCGTTATCCAGGGCTTTCCTGTATGCCGTAACTCTTCCATATTACAGGGCTTTACCTGTATGCCGGAACTCTTCCATATTCCAGGGCTTTTCCTGTATGCCGGAACTCTTCCATATTCCAGGGCTTTTCCTGTATGCCGGAACTCTTCCATATCCCAGGGATTTTCCTTTTATGCCGGAACTCTCCCATATTCCAGGGCTTTTCCTGTATGGCGGAACTCTTCCATATTCCAGGGCTTTTCCTGTATGCAGGAACTCTTCCATATCCCAGGGCTTTCCTGTATGCCGGAACTCTTCCATATTCCAGGGCTTTTCCTGTATGCAGGAACTCTTCCATATTCCAAGGCTTTTCCTGTATGCCGGAACTCTTCCATATCCCAGGGATTTTCCTGTATGCCGGAACTCTTCCATATCCCAGGGATTTTCCTTTATGCCGGAACTCTTCCATATCCCAGGGCTTTTCCTTTATGCCGGAACTCTTCCATATCCCAGGGCTTTTCCTGTATGCCGCAACTCTTCCATATTCCAGGGCTTTTCCTGTATGCCGGAACTCTTCCATACTCCAGGGTTCTTCCATACTCCAGGGTTCTCCCCTCATGTCTGAGCTCTTCCATACTCCAGGGTTCTCCCCTCATGTCTGAGCTCTTCCGTACTCCAGGGTTCTCCCCACATGTCTGAGCTCTTCCATACTCCAGGGTTCTCCCCCCATGTCTGAGCTCTTCCATACTCCAGGCTTCTCCCCACATGTCAGCTCTTCCATACTCCAGGCTTCTCCCCACATGTCTGAGCTCTTCCATACTCCAGGGTTCTCCCCACATGTCAGCTCTTCCATACTCCAGGGTTCTCCCCCCATGTCTGAGCTCTTCCATACTCCAGGGTTCTCCCCCCATGTCTGAGCTCTTCCATACTCCAGGGTTCTCCCCTCATGTCTGAGCTCTTCCATACTCCAGGGTTCTCCCCCCATGTGTGAGCTCTTCCATACTCCAGGGTTCTCCCCTCATGTCTGAGCTCTTCCGTACTCCAGGGTTCTCCCCCCATGTCTGAGCTCTTCCATACTCCAGGGTTCTCCCCACATGTCAGCTCTTCCATACTCCAGGGTTCTCCCCTCATGTCTGAGCTCTTCCATACTCCAGGGTTCTCCCCTCATGTCTGAGCTCTTCCATACTCCAGGGTTCTCCCCTCATGTCTGAGCTCTTCCATACTCCAGGGTTCTCCCCTCATGTCTGAGCTCTTCCATACTCCAGGGTTCTCCCCACATGTCTGAGCTCTTCCATACTCCAGGGTTCTCCCCCCATGTCTGAGCTCTTCCATACTCCAGGGTTCTCCCCCCATGTGTGAGCTCTTCCATACTCCAGGGTTCTCCCCACATGTCTGAGCTCTTCCATACTCCAGGGTTCTCCCCACATGTCTGAGCTCTTCCATACTCCAGGGTTCTCCCCACATGTCTGAGCTCTTCCATACTCCAGGGTTCTCCCCACATGTCTGAGCTCTTCCATACTCCAGGGTTCTCCCCCCATGTGTGAGCTCTTCCATACTCCAGGGTTCTCCCCACATGTCTGAACTCTTCCGTACTCCAGGGTTCTCCCCCCATGTCTGAGCTCTTCCATACTCCAGGGTTCTCCCCACATGTCTGAGCTCTTCCATACTCCAGGGTTCTCCCCCCATGTCTGAGCTCTTCCATACTCCAGGGTTCTCCCCTCATGTCTGAACTCTTCTGTAGTCCAGGGCTCTTTTCGATTGGTGGAGCTTTTCCCATAATTCTGGACTCCGCCCCCCTCCATCCTCCGTACTGAGAAGTCACAATCGTATTCTGACCCTTCCATCCGCAGAGATCTCCTCTATGGTTCTGGCCGGTTGGTGGTCGGAGTGATGAATGAGAACCAATCTTCTCTGTTCTCCGCCAATCGTCCAGGAAAGGGAGCGGAATTCTAATGCTGTGCGTCCCGACGTCTCCAATGTATCCGATCTTCTGTCTGTGTGAGGGGACCAAGTCACCTCTCTATATTCCTCTATATCCTGGTCACGGTTGCAGTGATCTCTCTCGGTGCTCAGGTCAATCTCCGTCTATTCATACTGGACTTTATTACATCAAATATCATAATGGAGGTAAAAATAAGACCCAACCGCATTAGTTGCCTGGAAACGCATCTCATTATGCAAATCCAGCCGCATCTGGAATGACGGGAGCCGAGCTGCCGGGGGACTCCGGGGATCGGAACATGGGGGGTGACGATCGACCATACTACTGTCCATTGTGGGAGCTGAGGAGGAGTCACACTTATTACTGTCCCCTCAGCTCCATGTGTGTCACTTATTACTGTCCTCTCATCTCCATGTGTGTCACACTCATTCCTGTCTCCTCAGCTCCATGTGTGTCACTTATTACTGTCCCCTCAGCTCCATGTGTTTCACACTCATTCCTGTCCCCTCAGCTCCATGTGTGTCACTTATTACTGTCCCCTCAGCTCCATGTGTGTCACACTCATTCCTGTCCCCTCGGCTCCATGTGTGTCACACTCATTCCTGTCCCCTCAGCTCCATGTGTGTCACACTCATTCCTGTCCCCTCAGCCCCATGTGTGTCACACTCATTCCTGTCCCCTCAGCTCCATGTGTGTCACACCCATTCCTGTCCCCTCAGCTCCATGTGTGTCACACTCATTCCTGTCCCCTCAGCCCCATGTGTGTCACACTCATTCCTGTCCCCTCAGCTCCATGTGTGTCACACTCATTACTCTCCCCTCAGCTCCATGTGTGTCACACTCATTCCTGTCCCCTCAGCTCCATGTGTGTCACACTCATTCCTGTCCCCTCGGGCCCATGTGTGTCACACTCATTCCTGTCCCCTCGGGCCCATGTGTGTCACACTCATTCCTGTCCCCTCAGCTCCATGTGTGTCACACTCATTACTCTCCCCTCAGCTCCATGTGTGTCACACTCATTCCTGTCCCCTCAGCTCCATGTGTGTCACATTCATTCCTGTCCCCTCAGCTCCATGTGTGTCACACTCATTCCTGTCCCCTCAGCTCCATGTGTGTCACACTCATTCCTGTCCCCTCAGCTCCACGTGTGTCACTTATTACTGTCCCCTCAGCTCCATGTGTGTCACACTCATTCCTGTCCCCTCAGCTCCATGTGTGTCAAACTCATTCCTGTCCCCTCATACTTGTGTGTCACACTCATTCCTGTCCCCTCAGCTCCATGTGTGTCACACTCATTCCTGTCCCCTCGGGCCCATGTGTGTCACACTCATTCCTGTCCCCTCAGCTCCATGTGTGTCACACTCATTCCTGTCCCCTCAGCTCCATGTGTGTCACACCCATTCCTGTCCCCTCAACCCCATGTGTGTCACACTCATTCCTGTCCCCTCATACATGTGTGTCACACTCATTCCTGTCCCCTCAGCTCCATGTGTGTCACACTCATTCCTGTCCCCTCAGCTCCATGTGTGTCACACTCATTCCTGTCCCCTCAGCTCCATGTGTGTCACACTCATTCCTGTCCCCTCAGCCCCATGTGTGTCACACTCATTCCTGTCCCCTCAGCCCCATGTGTGTCACACTCATTCCTGTCCCCTCCAGCTGGTACATAGGGGTTATGTGGGCTATATTGGGGTCACCTATGTTCTGATATTCAGGGTGTTTTTTGCACTATTATTATTTTTTCCTATGGCCAGCTGTTGTATCATCCTGATCTCTATTAGATACATTGTATCCGGCCACTCCCCTCTATGAGATGCATTGTATCCAATCACACCCCTCTATGAGATACATTGTATCCAATCACACCCCTCTATGAGATACATTGTATCCAATCACACCCCTCTATGAGATACATTGTATCCAATCACACCCCTCTATGAGATACATTGTATCAGGCCACTCCCCTCTATGAGATACATTGTATCCAATCACACCCCTCTATGAGATACATTGTATCCGGTCACTCCCCTCTATTAGATATATTGTATCTGGCCACTCCCCTCTATTGGATACATTGTATCCGGCCACTCCCCTCTATTAGATACATTGTATCTGGCCACTCCCCTCTATTGGATATATTGTATCCGGTCACTCCTCTCTATTGGATACATGTTATCCAATCAAATCCCACCAAACCAAACACAGTCCTTTGGTCACCCTGAGGGTCCTTTCTCTGATTGGCTCCTTAGAGGGATGATGGGAGGCCCTTATGACTGTTAGCTCAGTTGTCCGTTGTGGGCGGAGTTGTCATTTGTAACTCTATAACAAGAGACTGTCTTAAAGGGGAACCCCAACTGATACTTTTTTTGCCCACATTAGAAAAGTTTTCCACTTTGTAAAGTTATTTTTGCAGAAGGCGAATCATTCCTCACCTACCTCTGAAAATGCTACTCGCCTGGCTGTCGCTGACCCGGGACAATTGAGCTGATCAGGAGGGTCAGAGAAAAGTCAGAGTCTCCTCCCCCCCGGCAGTCATTGAAATGGAATACATTTTATATCGGATGATGTCGCCTTCGCTGACCTCCATGTTTTTTTTTTTCTTCGCAGGGTGGATCAGACGGTTGTCTCCCACAGACGCCTTCGGTAAGTGACGCCATCTTTCGATTTCCCCCCCGATTGACTTGTCATTATTTCCGCCCCACGTGCTGCTCTCTGACCCGGAATGTTCCGTCAGGCTGGAAATATGGATTTTAGGTGGAGTGAAGAGAATGTAGAGCCGGCAGAAGAAGGATCTCATACTCTGCTGTATCGGTTCCGTTATCTCTCACCTGCCATTCCTCTCTACCATAAACCATTGCTGCTCTTCTGAGGCTGCAGTGAGCTGCACTGTGCAGAATCTCATGTTGGGGTGATTGCAGTATATGGGGGGGGGGGGGGGGGGTGAGGTGTGTGTCTTGTACTCTGTGGGTAATCCTATGTTGAACTGTGTCGGTATAATCGGCCCCTTCCCTGGGGTACTCGGGGTTGGGTAGCTGAATTTACCTCATTAATGTTTGATTGCTGAGAGCCGGATTTGAAAAGTATTTTATTTTCTGTGTTCATTAGACAAGTGTAAGCAGGAAAGATGGTAGGGGCCCCGGGCAGCTTCTTCGGCCTGTGGCTTGGGGGTCACTATGGGGGGTTGTGTGGGGTCACAATGATGGGTCAGAGACATTGCTAGAGCCAAGAGGAGCAAAGATGAAAGTACCACTGCTTTCTCCTGTCAATGTAGAAGCGCAGGGGTGGGATTTGCTTTGTAGCGGAAGCGCAGGGGTGGGATTTGCTTTGTAGCGGAAGCGCAGGGGTGGCATTTGCTTTGTAGCGGAAGCGCAGGGGTGGCATTTGCTTTGTAGCGGAAGCGCAGGGGTGGCATTTGCTTTGTAGCGGAAGCGCAGGGGTGGCATTTGCTTTGTAGCGGAAGCGCAGGGGTGGCATTTGCTTTGTAGCGGAAGCGCAGGGGTGGCATTTGCTTTCTAGCTGAAGTGCAAATGCAGGATTTCTTGTCTAGGGGTGGGATTTGCTTTCTAGCGGAAGCGCAGGGGTGGGATTTGCTTTCTAGCTGAAGTGCAAATGCAGGATTTCTTGTCTAGGGGTGGGATTTGCTTTCTAGCGGAAGCGCAGGGGTGGGATTTGCTTTGTAGCGGAAGCGCAGGGGTGGCATTTGCTTTGTAGCGGAAGCGCAGGGGTGGCATTTGCTTTGTAGCGGAAGCGCAGGGGTGGCATTTGCTTTCTAGCTGAAGTGCAAATGCAGGATTTCTTGTCTAGGGGTGGGATTTGCTTTCTAGCGGAAGCGCAGGGGTGGGATTTGCTTTCTAGCTGAAGTGCAAATGCAGGATTTCTTGTCTAGGGGTGGGATTTGCTTTCTAGCGGAAGCGCAGGGGTGGGATTTGCTTTCTAGGGGAAGCGCAGGGGTGGGATTTGCTTTCTAGGGGAAGCGCAGGGGTGGGATTTGCTTTCTAGGATAAGCGCAGGGGTGGGATTTGCTTTCTAGCGGAAGCGCAGGGGTGGGATTTGCTTTCTAGCGGAAGCGCAGGGGTGGGATTTGCTTTCTAGCTGAAGTGCAAATGCAGGATTTCGTATCTAGCGGAAGCTCAGGGGTGGGGCAATTGGCAGATGTTACTTTGAGCTTCTCAGAGATCTTTTCGATAGCTGCACTGCTAATATGTGGGGAATGGGGAGGGGGGGGGGACACTTTGGTTATACAGCATAGCGAGAAAACTTTGTACAGTTGAGTTGTTCAGAGTACGTCCCACCCCCATCCCAGGATCACGTATTACCAGTTAGTGGACAGAGATGCAATGATGGGCGCTGGTGAGGCTGCATTGATGGGCGCTGGTGAGGCTGCATTGATGGGCGCTGGTGAGGCTGCATTGATGGGCGCTTCATTAAAAAGGTGGGGTTTACATGGTCAGGGAAAAGGGGGTGGGGTCAGGGGGTGGAGCCAAAATGAGATTTTGCCTAGGGTTTCAAAAATCCTTGCACCAGCCCTGCTCGGTGACATTTCCTGCAGAGATTTTTAGATTGTAAGCTCCCAGGATCAGGGCCCCCCTGACCCTCTTGTATTGGATTGGATTGTCTACTTTTTATATTGTACAACGCTGTGCAAACTGCTGGCGCTCTATAAATCCTGTATAAGAATAGTAAGTATTCGAGTAATTCCCAGGGTGCTTCATTCTTCCCGCTAGCGGATCAGCCGATCGCTCGGCCATACAGCTGCAGATTGAATTGGCGACGCAGCGTGATCTCCGCACTGGTAGAGCGCCATTGTTGTGTCTTCTGTCCCCGCCGGCAGAAAATGCGTTGCTTTGTATTTTCTGGTCTGATTCGCAGCCTCCGCCTCCCCTGCCAGGTGGAATCCGAATTGTAACAAGATTTCAGAATTGCTGGAGAATCGCATTGCACAGGCTGCGATATTTCCAGGCGCTGCATGCGAGCCGCTGTGGGGGGGGGTCACAGCAGGCCAAATACGGGGGACGCGGCCATCTGGTCACCTGTTGGCTCAGATACGCGAGCTTTGTGGAGTAAACCTCGGGATGTAATGAGGAAGCGGAAGGATTAGTTCAGGGATCTCCGCTGTCCTCGCATTATACAGGAATAAGGGGGGGTGGGGGGACGAGGGGCGGGAGATACATCAGGAACCCGAGCAACTGTGCCCAACCAGATCTGAGACCGGCATATGAGAAGGGCCCCAGCAAGACTGCCTGGAGGTTGCGCCTTATTTATTCCCCCTCGGCCTCCCCTTTATAGAAAGAGCTAATTTCTGTCCCCCTCAAAGCTCTCCTAACCCCGCCCACTACGCCAATTATTAGTCTAACTCCGCCCCCTTCATAGAGCTCATTTCTATCCCCCTCAAAGCTCTCCTAACCCCGCCCACTACGCCAATTATTAGTCTAACTCTGCCCCCTTCATAGAGCTAATTTCTATACTCAGTATGGTCCTCATCCCGCCTACTTCGCCAATTATTAGTCTAACTCCGCCCCCTGAAAATTGCCTCCGATCTGTCGGCATGTTGCTGCGTTTATATCTGATGATAAGGCCCTTTAACAGCTGGCGGCGTTGGCAGGGTCTGCGGCGGTTCGGTCTTTGTGTCGGGGTACAATAGAATCTTTATGTGGACGGTGTGTGCGGAGGTCAGGCGATGTCGGGGGGGGGGGGGGAGATTCCCATTATAAGACATCACTAACGGATAATACATTCAGTGTTCGCCTGTATGGACTCAGAATCGCCTTCTACCGTGCGGCTGTGAGCAGATTGGATGTTTGGGGGGGGCGTATGAGGGGAGTACGGGACGATTGGCGTGTGTGAGGGGAGTACGGGACACTGAGCGTGTGTGAGGGGAGTGCGGGACACTTGACGTGTGTGAGGGGAGTGCGGGACACTGGACGTGTGTGAGGGGAGTGCGGGACGATTGGCGTGTGTGAGGGGAGTACGGGACACCTCTCGTGTGTGAGGGGAGTACGGGACGATTGGCGTGTATGAGGGGAGTACGGGACGATTGGCGTGTGTGAGGGGAGTACGGGACGATTGGCGTGTGTGAGGGGAGTACGGGACACTGGACGTGTGTGAGGGGAGTACGGGACGATTGGCGTGTATGAGGGGAGTACGGGACACTGGACTAGTGTGAGGGGAGTACGGGACGATTGGCATGTGTGAGGGGAGTACGGGGCGATTGCCGTGTGTGAGGGGAGTACGGGACACTGGACGTGTGTGAGGGGAGTACGGGACACTGGACGTGTGTGAGGGGAGTACGGGACACTGGACGTGTGTGAGGGGAGTACGGGACACTGGACGTGTGTGAGGGGAGTACGGGACACTGGACGTGTGTGAGGGGAGTACGGGACACTGGACGTGTGTGAGGGGAGTACGGGACACTGGACGTGTGTGAGGGGAGTACGGGACACTGGACGTGTGTGAGGGGAGTACGGGACACTGGACGTGTGTGAGGGGAGTACGGGACGATTGGCGTGTATGAGGGGAGTACGGGACGATTGGCGTGTGTGAGGGGAGTACGGGACACCTCTTGTGTGTGAGGGGAGTACGGGACACCTCTTGTGTGTGAGGGGAGTACGGGACACTGGACTTGTGTGAGGGGAGTACGGGACACTGGACGTGT
The DNA here is from genome assembly GCF_905171775.1 of Rana temporaria. NCBI lineage: Eukaryota > Metazoa > Chordata > Amphibia > Anura > Ranidae > Rana > Rana temporaria. The sequence goes on from NC_053498.1 coordinate 913,474, forward strand.
GTGAGGGGAGTACGGGACACTGGACGTGTGTGAGGGGAGTACGGGACGATTGGCGTGTGTGAGGGGAGTGCGGGACACTGGACGTGTGTGAGGGGAGTGCGGGACACTGGACGTGTGTGAGGGGAGTGCGGGACACTGGACGTGTGTGAGGGGAGTGCGGGACACTGGGCGTGTGTGAGGGGAGTGCGGGACACTGCGCGTGTGTGAGGGGAGTGCGGGACACTGCGCGTGTGTGAGGGGAGTGCGGGACACTGCGCGTGTGTGAGGGGAGTGCGGGACACTGCGCGTGTGTGAGGGGAGTGCGGGACACTGCGCGTGTGTGAGGGGAGTGCGGGACACTGCGCGTGTGTGAGGGGAGTGCGGGACACTGCGCGTGTGTGAGGGGAGTGCGGGACACTGCGCGTGTGTGAGGGGAGTACGGGACGATTGGCGTGTGTGAGGGGAGTACGGGAAGATTGGCGTGTGTGAGGGGAGTACGGGACGATTGGCGTGTGTGAGGGGAGTACGGGACGATTGGCGTGTGTGAGGGGAGTACGTGTCGATTGGCGTGTGTGAGGGGAGTACGTGTCGATTGGCGTGTGTGAGGGGAGTACGGGACGATTGGCGTGTGTGAGGGGAGTACGGGACGATTGGCGTGTGTGAGGGGAGTACGGGACGATTGGCGTGTGTGAGGGGAGTACGGGACGATTGGCGTGTGTGAGGGGAGTACGGGACGATTGGCGTGTGTGAGGGGAGTACGGGACGATTGGCGTGTGTGAGGGGAGTATGGGACGATTGGCGTGTATTAGATGCCTTCATTTCCCGGAAGATGAAGTGGAGGTTGTCCAGCGCAGGTGAATATCATTCTGCAGATTCTGGATTTATGGCCATATAAATCCTTCTAGCGTGTAATTCCCCCGCACATCGCTGGGACACGTGTAATCTTCCGCAGGGAGCGCGCATCAATCTATGTACGAGACGTGTTCAGTATGGAGAAAACATTCAGGATTTTTATAAGCTGCACTAAATACGGTGACAGAAGATTGGTCAGAAGATTATTGGCTTTCCGATGGATTGGGAGCTGATGTGCGTCTCGCTGTGTGTTCATCGGATAATAGAACAATGGGCGTCCCCGACTGAGGAATTATCCAGAGAACAGATCCATCATCTACAGGACCAGAGAATTCTCCACACATCACATCCTGAATAATATCCAGAGAGAAGATCCATCATCTACAGGACCAGAGAATTCTCCACACATAACATCCCGAATAATATCCAGAGAGAAGATCCATCATCTACAGGACCAGAGAATTCTCCACACATCACATCCCGAATAATATCCAGAGAGAAGATCCATCATCTACAGGACCAGAGAATTCTCCACACATCACATCCCGAATAATATCCAGAGAGAAGATCCATCATCTACAGGACTGGAGAATTCTCCACACATCACATCCCGAATAATATCCAGAGAGAAGATCCATCATCTACAGGACCGGAGAATTCTCCACACATCACATCCCGAATAATATCCAGAGAGAAGATCCATCATCTACAGGACCGGAGAATTCTCCACACATCACATCCCGAATAATATCCAGAGAGAAGATCCATCATCTACAGGACCAGAGAATTCTCCACACATAACATCCCGAATAATATCCAGAGAGAAGATCCATCATCTACAGGACCAGAGAATTCTCCACACATCACATCCCGAATAATATCCAGAGAGAAGATCCATCATCTACAGGACTGGAGAATTCTCCACACATCACATCCCGAATAATATCCAGAGAGAGGATCCATCATCTACAGGACCGGAGAATTCTCCACACATCACATCCCGAATAATATCCAGAGAGAAGATCCATCATCTACAGGACCGGAGAATTCTCCACACATCACATCCCGAATAATATCCAGAGAGAAGATCCATCATCTACAGGACCGGAGAATTCTCCACACATCACATCCCGAATAATATCCAGAGAGAAGATCCATCATCTACAGGACCGGAGAATTCTCCACACATCACATCCCGAATAATATCCAGAGAGAGGATCCATCATCTACAGGACCAGAGAATTCTCCACACATCACATCCCGAATAATATCCAGAGAGAGGATCCATCATCTACAGGACCAGAGAATTCTCCACACATCACATCCCGAATAATATCCAGAGAGAAGATCCATCATCTACAGGACCGGAGAATTCTCCACACATCACATCCCGAATAATATCCAGAGAGAGGATCCATCATCTACAGGACCGGAGAATTCTCCACACATAACATCCCGAATAATATCCAGAGAGAGGATCCATCATCTACAGGACTGCAGAATTCTCTACACATCACATCCTGAAAAATATCCAGAGAGAGGATCCATCATCTACAGGACCGGAGAATTCTCCACACATCACATCCCGAATAATATCCAGAGAGAAGATCCATCATCTACAGGATGGGGAATTCTCCACACATCACATCCCGAATAATATCCAGAGAGAGGATCCATCATCTACAGGACCGGAGAATTCTCCACACATCACATCCCGAATAATATCCAGAGAGAAGATCCATCATCTACAGGACCGGAGAATTCTCCACACATCACATCCCGAATAATATCCAGAGAGAAGATCCATCATCTACAGGACCGGAGAATTCTCCACACATAACATCCCGAATAATATCCAGAGAGAAGATCCATCATCTACAGGACCAGAGAATTCTCCACACATCACATCCCGAATAATATCCAGAGAGAAGATCCATCATCTACAGGACCGGAGAATTCTCCACACATCACATCCCGAATAATATCCAGAGAGAAGATCCATCATCTACAGGACTGGAGAATTCTCCACACATCACATCCTGAATAATATCCAGAGAAGATCCATCATCTACAGGACCAGAGAATTCTCAACACATCACATCCCGAATAATATCCAGAGAGAAGATCCATCATCTACAGGACCGGAGAATTCTCCACACATCACATCCCGAATAATATCCAGAGAGAAGATCCATCATCTACAGGACTGGAGAATTCTCCACACATCACATCCTGAATAATATCCAGAGAAGATCCATCATCTACAGGACCAGAGAATTCTCCACACATCACATCCCGAATAATATCCAGAGAGAAGATCCATCATCTACAGGACCGGAGAATTCTCCACACATCACATCCTGAATAATATCCAGAGAGAGGATCCATCATCTACAGGACTGGAGAATTCTCCACACATAACATCCCGAATAATATCCAGAGAGAAGATCCATCATCTACAGGACCGGAGAATTCTCCACACATAACATCCCGAATAATATCCAGAGAGAAGATCCATCATCTACAGGACCAGAGAATTCTCCACACATCACATCCCGAATAATATCCAGAGAGAAGATCCATCATCTACAGGACCGGAGAATTCTCCACACATCACATCCCGAATAATATCCAGAGAGAGGATCCATCATCTACAGGACCGGAGAATTCTCCACACATAACATCCCGAATAATATCCAGAGAGAGGATCCATCATCTACAGGACTGCAGAATTCTCTACACATCACATCCCGAATAATATCCAGAGAGAGGATCCATCATCTACAGGACCGGAGAATTCTCCACACATCACATCCCGAATAATATCCAGAGAGAAGATCCATCATCTACAGGATGGGGAATTCTCCACACATCACATCCCGAATAATATCCAGAGAGAGGATCCATCATCTACAGGACCGGAGAATTCTCCACACATCACATCCCGAATAATATCCAGAGAGAAGATCCATCATCTACAAGACCGGCGAATTCTCCACACATCACATCCCGAATAATATCCAGAGAGAAGATCCATCATCTACAGGACTGGAGAATTCTCCACACATCACATCCCGAATAATATCCAGAGAGAAGATCCATCATCTACAGGACCGGAGAATTCTCCACACATAACATCCCGAATAATATCCAGAGAGAAGATCCATCATCTACAGGACCAGAGAATTCTCCACACATCACATCCCGAATAATATCCAGAGAGAAGATCCATCATCTACAGGACCGGAGAATTCTCCACACATCACATCCCGAATAATATCCAGAGAGAAGATCCATCATCTACAGGACTGGAGAATTCTCCACACATCACATCCTGAATAATATCCAGAGAAGATCCATCATCTACAGGACCAGAGAATTCTCCACACATCACATCCCGAATAATATCCAGAGAGAAGATCCATCATCTACAGGACCGGAGAATTCTCCACACATCACATCCCGAATAATATCCAGAGAGAAGATCCATCATCTACAGGACTGGAGAATTCTCCACACATCACATCCTGAATAATATCCAGAGAAGATCCATCATCTACAGGACCAGAGAATTCTCCACACATCACATCCCGAATAATATCCAGAGAGAAGATCCATCATCTACAGGACCGGAGAATTCTCCACACATCACATCCTGAATAATATCCAGAGAGAGGATCCATCATCTACAGGACCGGAGAATTCTCCACACATAACATCCCGAATAATATCCAGAGAGAAGATCCATCATCTACAGGACCGGAGAATTCTCCACACATAACATCCCGAATAATATCCAGAGAGAAGATCCATCATCTACAGGACCAGAGAATTCTCCACACATCACATCCCGAATAATATCCAGAGAGAAGATCCATCATCTACAGGACCGGAGAATTCTCCACACATCACATCCCGAATAATATCCAGAGAGAGGATCCATCATCTACAGGACCGGAGAATTCTCCACACATAACATCCCGAATAATATCCAGAGAGAGGATCCATCATCTACAGGACTGCAGAATTCTCTACACATCACATCCCGAATAATATCCAGAGAGAGGATCCATCATCTACAGGACCGGAGAATTCTCCACACATCACATCCCGAATAATATCCAGAGAGAAGATCCATCATCTACAGGATGGGGAATTCTCCACACATCACATCCCGAATAATATCCAGAGAGAGGATCCATCATCTACAGGACCGGAGAATTCTCCACACATCACATCCCGAATAATATCCAGAGAGAAGATCCATCATCTACAAGACCGGCGAATTCTCCACACATCACATCCCGAATAATATCCAGAGAGAAGATCCATCATCTACAGGACTGGAGAATTCTCCACACATCACATCCCGAATAATATCCAGAGAGAAGATCCATCATCTACAGGACCGGAGAATTCTCCACACATCACATCCCGAATAATATCCAGAGAGAAGATCCGTCATCAACTGCAATGTTTCTCAGCTCCAGTCCTCAAGTACTCCCAACAGGTCATGTTTTAAGGATTTCCCTCTAGATGAAACGGCTGTGGTAATTACTAAGGCAGTGAAACTGGTGAAATCACCTGAGCAAAATAATGGAAAGTCTGAAAACATGACCTGTTGGGAGTACTTGAGAACTGGAGTTGAGAAACATTGATCTACAGGACTGAAGAGTTATCCAGATATCATATCCCCAAAAAATAAATGTCTTCCGGGTGCAGCAAAGAGCCGCACAATTAATCGTTAAAAAATCGCCATCTCGGTACAGCCCCCCCCGGCGATCTTTATTGCAGAGTTTCCCAGATTCTTTAATGTAACAAATGTAGAGACTTCTCTGCTCACTCGGGCACTCTGCCAAGTTTTTAACAACATTGGCCCAGATTCAAAGAGATTTGCTCTTTTTTTGCGGAGGCACAGGGCAAAGATTTTGCCCTGCGCCCCCGCAAATTTGCGCCGCTGCCCTCGATTCACGGAGCAGTAGCTCCATAAATTGCGAGGGCGCGTCGGCAAAATTGGGGGCGGGAATCATTTAAATTAGGCGCGCTCCCTCGCCGAGCGTAGAGCGCATGCTCCGTCGGGAAACTTTCCTGACGTGCATTGCGGCAAATGACGTCGCAAGGACGTCATTTGCTTGAAAGTGAACGTGAATGGCGTCCAGCGCCATTCACGAATCACTTACGCAAACGACGTAAAATTTGAGCGACGCGGGAAGGGCGGGTATACTTTAGCATTGGCTGCCCCTACTATTAGAAGGGGCAGCCTTACGCTAAAGACGCCGTATGGAAACTCCGTACCTTGCGTACGCAGGGCCCGCGCAACTTTGTGAATCGGTGTTAGTATGCAATTTGCATACTATACGCTGATCACAATGGGAGTGCCACCTAGCGGTCAACGCAAGAATGCAGCCTAAAATCAGCGTGGCATAAGAGCCTTATGCCACACAGATTTTAGCCTGCAGTCGGCGTTACGATGTTCCTGAATCAGGAGCATTCGTAACGCCGGAGCAAGTAAGCAATTGCGCTGCGTAACCTATGGTTACGCAGGCGCAATTGCTTACTGAATCTGGGCCATTGTCTCTGCTGGTAGAGAACTAGAAACAATGTAACGCTTCCTTCTCAGATCAAAGGGATAAAACTTCTGCGTGTAATGCCGGAATTTAACCACTTGTTGTACTCTTACTGACAAGTCCTCTTTAAAGAGGATGGCTAAAACAATGACTGCCATGGTCATAAATCCGTTATCCCCCCCCACACACACACTGAACTCGTGGCACTAGACCCCCCCCCTCCCCCCGGACAATGAGACTTCTATTGGTGGGTGATACACCTTTAAGGCTCCGTCACATTTCCTGGAAGTCGGGGTGATTTATTATTTAATTAGTGACTCCCATACACGACACAACCGACACCCGCTTCTTCTAATTGTACAGAAGTTATGATCACCATGGCAACGCAGAGAGTTATTATAGACTTCCAGACGTTCTGCGGAGCTTCTATAGAAGGCGCCCTCACCTGCCTCCTCACTTATGTGACGCACTCCGATCTTCTCTTCATTATAGATGGGAGTTCTGTCATCTCTCGCTCATCTGTCGCCCGCACCGCATGGCTTCCGCTAAGGGCCGCGTCTCATTATAATTGGGCAGAATTGGTGCCGTGACTTCCCGGGATTGTCCACCAAGTGCAGCCTGAACTTCCTGCTTCAGACAATTCGTATCTTCACACCTGGCCCCCCTTTAGCCTTGCCCAGGTGTACCATCCCCTCCCCCTTCAGCCCTGCACAGGTGTACCGGCTCCTCCCCTTTCAGCCTTGCACAGGTGTACCTGCTCCTCCCCCTTCAGCCTTGCACAGGTGTACCAGCTCTTCCGCCTTCAGCCTTGCACAGGTGTACCGGTTCCTCCCCCTTCAGCCTTGCACAGGTGTACCATCCCCTCCCCCTTCAGCCTTGCACAGGTGTACCCGGCTCCTCCCCCTTCAGCCTTGCACAGGTGTACCCGGCTCCTCCCCCTTCAGCCTTGCACAGGTGTACCCGGCTCCTCCCCCTTCAGCCTTGCACAGGTGTACCGGCTCCTCCCCCTTCAGCCGTGCACAGGTGTACCGGCTCCTCCCCCTTCAGCCGTGCACAGGTGTACCGGCTCCTCCCCCTTCAGCCGTGCACAGGTGTAGCGGCTCCTCCGCCTTCAGCCTTGTACCGGTTCCTCCCCCTTCAGCCTTGCACAGGTGTACCGGCTCCTCCCCCTTCAGCCTTGCACAGGTGTACCGGCTCCTCCCCCTTCAGCCTTGCACAGGTGTACCGGCTCCTCCCCCTTCAGCCTTGCACAGGTGTACCGGCTCCTCCCCCTTCAGCCTTGCACAGGTGTAGCGGCTCCTCCCCCTTCAGCCTTGCACATGTGTAGCGGCTCACACATGAGATCCATGAAATGTCCCGGGAATCGCACATGAGATCCATGAAATGTCCCGGGAATCGCACATGAGATCCATGAAATGTCCCGGGAATCGCACATGAGATCCATGAAATGTCCCGGGAATCACACATGAGATCCATGAAATGTCCCGGGAATCGCACATGAGATCCATGAAATGTCCCGGGAATCGCACATGAGATCCATGAAATGTCCCGGGAATCACACATGAGATCCATGAAATGTCCCGGGAATCGCACATGAGATCCATGAAATGTCCCGGGAATCGTACATGAGATCCATGAAATGTCCCGGGAATCGCACATGAGATCCATGAAATGTCCCGGGAATCGTACATGAGATCCATGAAATGTCCCGGGAATCGCACATGAGATCCATGAAATGTCCCGGGAATCGTACATGAGATCCATGAAATGTCCCGGGAATCACACATGAGATCCAAGAAATGTCCCGGGAATCACACATGAGATCCATGAAATGTCCCGGGAATCACATGAGATCCATGAAATGTCCCGGGAATCACATGAGATCCATGAAATGTCCCGGGAATCACACATGAGATCCATGAAATGTCCCGGGAATCGCACATGAGATCCATGAAATGTCCCGGGAATCGCACATGAGATCCATGAAATGTCCCGGGAATCGCACATGAGATCCATGAAATGTCCCGGGAATCGCACATGAGATCCATGAAATGTCCCGGGAATCACACATGAGATCCATGAAATGTCCCGGGAATCGCACATGAGATCCATGAAATGTCCCGGGAATCGTACATGAGATCCATGAAATGTCCCGGGAATCGCACATGAGATCCATGAAATGTCCCGGGAATCGTACATGAGATCCATGAAATGTCCCGGGAATCACATGAGATCCATGAAATGTCCCGGGAATCGCACATGAGATCCATGAAATGTCCCGGGAATCACACATGAGATCCATGAAATGTCCCGGGAATCGTACATGAGATCCATGAAATGTCCCGGGAATCGCACATGAGATCCATGAAATGTCCCGGGAATCGCACATGAGATCCATGAAATGTCCCGGGAATCGTACATGAGATCCATGAAATGTCCCGGGAATCGCACATGAGATCCATGAAATGTCCCGGGAATCGTACATGAGATCCATGAAATGTCCCGGGAATCACACATGAGATCCAAGAAATGTCCCGGGAATCACACATGAGATCCATGAAATGTCCCGGGAATCACATGAGATCCATGAAATGTCCCGGGAATCACATGAGATCCATGAAATGTCCCGGGAATCATATGAGATCCATGAAATGTCCCGGGAATCACACATCTCCATATTTAATAGAACATCACAAGTGCCTAGATGGAGGGGGGAGGGGAGATGGTGACACCATCGCCCGTGTCACAGAGGCGCTTTGTTCAGGCCCATGAATGACCCTTCTTTTTATCCTGAACCCCCCCATCCCCCCTCCCCTCCCCCGGAGCACCACCAAGTCCTTCATCCTGGAATCTGGAGCAGAACTCCGACCCAACAATGTCTATGAGACGCTCCAGAGAAGATCTGGGCTGAGCCACGGGTTAGCGAGTCATTGGTAGTGGGGGCCCCCATTGTCACTAGTCATCATCAGTGGTTAGTGGGGCCCCCATTGTCACTAGTCATCATCAGTGGTTAGTGGGGCCCCCAGTGTCACTAGTCATCATCAGTGGTTAGTGGGGGCCCCCCAGTGTCACTAGTCATCATCAGTGGTTAGTGGGGGCCCCCCAGTGTCACTAGTCATTATCAGTGGTTAGTGGGGCCCCCAGTGTCACTAGTCATTATCAGTGGTTAGTGGGGCCCCCCAGTGTCACTAGTCATTATCAGTGGTTAGTGGGGCCCCCATTGTCACTAGTCATCATCAGTGGTTAGTGGGGGCCCCCCAGTGTCACTAGTCATTATCAGTGGTTAGTGGGGCCCCCAGTGTCACTAGTCATCATCAGTGGTTAGTGGGGCCCCCAGTGTCACTAGTCATCATCAGTGGTTAGTGGGGCCCCCAGTGTCACTAGTCATCATCAGTGGTTAGTGGGGGCCCCCAAGTGTCACTAGTCATCATCAGTGGTTAGTGGGGCCCCCCAGTGTCACTAGTCATTATCAGTGGTTAGTGGGGCCCCCAGTGTCACTAGTCATCATCAGTGGTTAGTGGGGGCCCCCCAGTGTCACTAGTCATTATCAGTGGTTAGTGGGGCCCCCAGTGTCACTAGTCATTATCAGTGGTTAGTGGGGCCCCCCAGTGTCACTAGTCATCAGTGGTTAGTGGGGCCCCCCAGTGTCACTAGTCATTATCAGCGGTCAGTGGGACCCCCCAGTGTCACTAGTCATTATCAGCGGTCAGTGGGACCCCCCAGTGTCACTATTCATTATCAGTGGTTAGTGGGGGCCCCCAGTGTCACTATTCATCATCAGTGGTTAGTGGGGCCCCCAGTGTCACTATTCATCATCAGTGGTTAGTGGGGCCCCCAGTGTCACTATTCATCATCAGTGGTTAGTGGGGCCCCCAGTGTCACTATTCATCATCAGTGGTTAGTGGGGCCCCCAGTGTCACTATTCATCATCAGTGGTTAGTGGGGCCCCCAGTGTCACTAGTCATTATCAGCGGTCAGTGGGACCCCCCAGTGTCACTAGTCATTATCAGCGGTCAGTGGGACCCCCCAGTGTCACTATTCATTATCAGTGGTTAGTGGGACCCCCCAGTGTCACTAGTCATTATCAGCGGTCAGTGGGACCCCCCAGTGTCACTATTCATTATCAGTGGTTAGTGGGGCCCCCAGTGTCACTATTCATCATCAGTGGTTAGTGGGGCCCCCAGTGTCACTATTCATCATCAGTGGTTAGTGGGGCCCCCAGTGTCACTATTCATCATCAGTGGTTAGTGGGGCCCCCAGTGTCACTATTCATCATCATTGGTTAGTGGGGCCCCCAGTGTCACTATTCATCATCAGTGGTTAGTGGGGCCCCCAGTGTCACTATTCATCATCAGTGGTTAGTGGGGCCCCCAGTGTCACTATTCATCATCAGTGGTTAGTGGGGCCCCCAGTGTCACTATTCATCATCAGTGGTTAGTGGGGCCCCCAGTGTCACTAGTCATTATCAGTGGTTAGTGGGGACATGGCAGCAGTCTCATGTAGCATGGCAGCAGTCTCTAGCAGTCTCCAGCAGTCTGTGGCCCTCCCTGTGGCAGAACTCGCACTTTCCTGCTGTGAACTATTATTTTCTTCTCTCTCCCCCAATTACAGCTAATCGGCTTTATCTCTGATCAATACTTTTATCACTCTCCATATAAAGTTTTATGTGTTAATCATTACGGGGAAGAGACCGCATCCTGCACTGTGACCGCAGCTGCCCCTCCCTGTCTGAATGAATGGAGTCCTCGGAGATCTCACAACGGCCATGGATTGTATGATACGGAGAGGCGGGGAAACGGGACCGGTCATGTGACTTATCGTAGGACGCCTCTGGGGGGGGGGGGGGGATTGCGGTTACGTTGGGTATCGGGTGGACTTTTTGTCCATAGCGCAGTTGTGGCGTCTCCTGAAGAGCCGGCTCACTGATTTTGGACCCACCTGTGATTCATATCAGTGTTGGAGGTTCTGGGGGGGGGGGTAAATTCTCACAATGACCACTAGGTGGTGCAGCGTAATCGTAGAGTGTGTGCCCCCCGCCCAGCTAGAATCCTAATCAGTCATCATTGGTCAATCGTTGTGTATAAAATGGTCGGTTCCTCAGATATGATCCTCCAGCACAGCCATTGGTTGGATTTCCTGCCAGGACTGACGGTTCCCGTCCACCGCAAACAAACTGATGGAGATGCCCCCCTGGTGTGGGGGGTCACGTGGAACGGTTGTATTGCTGTGTATTGGGGCACCAATCCTCCTATAAGTCAGGCAATAAATATTCCATTATGGCGTTCGGTCCGTCGTAGATTCATCCTGGGCATCTGTTTTTTTTATTGCCTTTTTAGACTTACAATTACAGGCTGACCACACCGTCCAATCAGTGTCTCGCATAGGTCCCACCTGGGATTGGTCATAATGAAGGAATGGGCCACCATTATACAGACGCTGTTTTCAACTACAGGCAAGAATCTGTGTTATTTGGGGCACAGAGGTTCACTTAATGGAAGGGGGGCGTGAAAGTCCACTTAATGGAAGCGGGGGCGTGGAAGATCACTTTTTGGAAGGGGGCATGGAAGTCCACTTAATGGAGCAGGGGCGTGGAAGTCCACTTAATGGAAGGGGGGGGCATGGAAGTCCACTTAATGGAAGGGGGGGGCGTGGAAGGTCACTTTTTGGAAGGGGGCGTGGAAGATCACTTTTTGGAAGGGGGCGTGGAAGATCACTTTTTGGAAGGGGGTGTGGAAGTCCACTTAATGGAAGTGGGGGCGTGGAAGGTCACTTTTTGGAAGGGGGCGTGGAAGTCCACTTAATGGAAGTGGGGCCGTGGAAGTTCACTTAATGGAAGTGGGGGGGGAGACCATTTAATGGAAGTGGGGCCATGGAAGACCACTTTATGGAACTAGGAGCATGCAGAACCACTTTATAGAAGTGGGGGCGCGGAAGACCGCTTTATGGAAGTGGGGGCGCAGAAGAATACTTTATAGTAGCGGGGACATTGAAGACCACTTTAGGGAAGTTGGGTCATGGAAGACCACTTTAGGGAAGTTGGGTCATGGAAGACCACTTTAGGGAAGTTGGGTCATGGAAGACCACTTTAGGGAAGTTGGGTCATGGAAGACCACTTTAGGGAAGTTGGGTCATGGAAGACCACTTTATGGAAGTTGGGTCATGGAAGACCACTTTAGGGAAGTTGGGTCATGGAAGACCACTTTATGGAAGTTGGGTCATGGAAGACCACTTTAGGGAAGTTGGGTCATGGAAGACCACTTTAGGGAAGTTGGGTCATGGAAGACCACTTTAGGGAAGTTGGGTCATGGAAGACCACTTTAGGGAAGTTGGGTCATGGAAGACCACTTTATGGAAGTTGGGTCATGGAAGACCACTTTATGGAAGTTGGGTCATGGAAGACCACTTTATGGAAGTTGGGTCATGGAAGACCACTTTATGGAAGTTGGGTCATGGAAGACCACTTTATGGAAGTTGGGTCATGGAAGACCATGTTGTGGTAGCTGGAATATGGAAGACCACAAGATGGTGATGTACTCTTTACTGTGAAGAATATTTCCATGAATACCAAGACTTCATATCCCTGGAACAATTGGAACCAATCTCAGTGAAAAATGGAGGAAATGCGGGAAGGAAAGGTAGCCGTGTATCTCCCGGCAGCCATCGCTTGTACAGAATGGAGCTCGTGGTTTTCACACTGTAAGGGGAAAGGATTGCCGTTGTGTGACATTACGAATAGAATACATGAGAATGGCCATTGTCCACCACAGGAGATGTGTGCTGAGAATTCAAGCAGCATTCAGGCCTAGGAAAGGAGAATAAAAATCTATGTTGTTTTTTTATTTATTTTTTCATGTAGCGTCTGACGCTCTTCGGGAAACACGTCTGACTTGGCTGAAGCCAATGAAGTTGCATGATCCTCGCTGAGCATCTAGCAGGCTTCTTCGTCTCATGGGGAAAAAGAAAACCTAGATAAGAATGAGCACCCGGGGTCTGCATGTTCCTGTTATTGGAGGTTTTATGAGATGCCAGGCCTGACCAAGGTCTGCTGAGATTTTTCATTTACCTCTTCTGAGCTGCTTGAACCCTCCCCCCACCTCTCCTTTCCCTTTTCCAATCCATGCCCAATCATAGCCTTTGTTTATAACACCTGCATGGAGATAGGGGGAGGGGAGTGCAGATAATATACCTCAAGGGCCATGCTGCGCGGCAGCTCCTTTTTTATTCTTCCTTGTGTAAGTTGCACATATAGAGATGGACGAAGCAGAGATGTCCTCTATTCCGTATGAGATTTAGGGATGTGCAAACTTGAGAGGTTTAATTTCCCTGAAACGTATGTGCAAATTTGGGTATAATTTTGGTAAAAAGAATTGGAGTCGGGAAAAATGGAAGGTGTATTTTTTTTGTTTTTGAGATTTAGGCAGGGCTTTTTTTCAGCAGGAACGTGGGGGAACACAGTTCCGGTGTTCTGGTCCCCCCCGGTGGATAATGACCCCTCTGTACTGCGCAGCGCTTGCGCAGAACGAACCACAATGGAGCCGCCGAAAATAGCCGAAGATGTAGAGCTGTGAGTCGGCTGTACACGGCGCCTGTGCAATGACGACGAGGGGCGGGTGTATTACTGTTATGTTGTGTAAGGGGCGGGTGTATTACTGTTCTGCCGTGCAAGGGGGCGGGTGTATTACTGTTCTGCCATATAAGGGGCGGGTGTATTACTGTTATATCGTGTAAGAGGCGGATGGCTACAAAGACGTGTAGTTTATCGGTAAAACCACCCCCAAGTTATCAGCTCTGCCCATCAATTTAAAATTTGGCCTCTTTTTGTAGCCATCCGCCCCATACACGGTATAACAGTAATGCACCTGCCCCTTGTCCGGCCCCTAACACGACATACCAGTAATACACACACTCGCCCCTCGTCGTCATTGTGCAGGCGCTGTGTACAGCCGACTCGCAGCTCTACATCTTCGGCTATTTTCGGTGGCTCCGTTGTGGTTCGTACTGCGCAAGCGCTGCACAGTACAGAGGGGTCATTATCCGCCGGGGGGACCAGAACACCGGGAACTGTGTTCCCCCACGTTCCTGCTAAAAAAAAAAAGCCCTGCCTAAATCTCAAAAACAAAAAAATACACCTTACATTTTTCCTGACTCCAATTATTTTTACCAAAATTTTACCAAAATTTGCCCTTACGTTTCAGGGAAATTAAACCTCTCATGTTTTTGGCGGCTCCGTTGTGGTTCGTACTGCGCAAGCGCTGCGCCCTGTGCAGCACAAGGAGGACATTACCCACCCGGGGACATTTTTTGGCAGGACACCGGCACCTCCAGCACTGACTGTATGTAATGGTAAAGGAGTGCTGGAGTGTGCTGCATGGTCTGTTGATGCTGGGGGATCTATTCTAGATGGAGGGGATCTATTTTTGCAGGGGGTGTCTATTGTTGCTGGTGGGGACCTAATGTTGCTGGGGCTTGGTCTTGTACCGCTTTTTCTGTTATTGTTAACACATTCCATACAAATTACTGATCAGCACAAAATACTTGCTTCTGTATTCTCTAAAAGGGCAGTATGGGAGGTGGGTAGGGGGGTGGAACCAAGAAACGATGCTCGGAGGTGGGTAGGGGGCGGAGAAAAGTTCCTGCACCTTTTACTCTGAGGAAAAATGCCCTGGATTTAAGTATGTGCTAACTTTAATTTCCCTGAAATGTATGTGAAAATTTGGGTAAAATTTTGGCAAAATGCATTGAAGTCGATGGAAAAATGGAAAGTGTATGTTTTGTTTTTGAGATTTAGGAATGTGAAAACTTGAGGTTTAATGTCCCTGAAATGTATGTAAAAATGGGAAAATTTGGGTAAAATTTAGGCAAAATTCATTGCAGTCCATGGCCAATGGAAAAATGGAAGGTGTATGTTTTTGTTTTTGAGATTTAGGAATGTGAAAACTTGAGGTTTAATTTCCCTGAAATGTATGTGAAAATTTGGGTAAAATTTGGGCAAAATGCATTGAAGTCCGTGGCCGAAGGAAAAATGAAAGGTGCATGTTTTGTTTTTGAGATTTAGGCCCCTTTTACAATGGGGCGGGAGGCGCGGTGGCGGTATAGCTCCGCTAAAAATAGCGACGATATACCGTCGGAATTGCCGCGGGATTAGGCCGCTAGC
This sequence comes from Rana temporaria, assembly GCF_905171775.1. Classification (NCBI taxonomy): domain Eukaryota; kingdom Metazoa; phylum Chordata; class Amphibia; order Anura; family Ranidae; genus Rana; species Rana temporaria. The sequence continues at coordinate 929,026 of NC_053498.1, forward strand.
GGTGCGATATTAACCCCCGCTAGCAGTCGATAAAGGGTTAATACCGCCCGAGAGGCGCTTTGCGGGCGGTATTACCGCGGTTTCCCATTGTTTTTAATGGGAAGGAGCGGTATACATACGGCTCCAAAGATGCTGCTTGCAGGAGATTTGTTTCCTTTCATCGCCCCAGTGTGAAAACCCTCGGGCTTTCGCATTGAGAAGGCTGGGCAGGAGTTTTTTCAGGCAGTATTTAGGCGCTATATTTAGCGCTGTACCGCCTGAAAAACCCCTCAGTGTGAAAGGGGCATTAGGGATGTAAAACCTTGAGGTTTAATGTCCCTAAAATGTATGGGAAAATTTGGGTAAAATTTTGGCAAAATTCATTGAAGTCCATGGCCGAAGGAAAATGGAAGGTGTTTTTTTTAGGAATTTGAGGAACCAAATATTAATCAGATACACGCAGGAAAAAATCAACTACTTAGAATATACTAAAAGTGTAAAAAAAAAAAAAAAAGAAACTACTACAAATCATAATAGTAAAATTAATAATTTTTACTGAAAAGAGGTTTAAGCAAAAACCCTATTAGAGTGTAAGCTCTTCTGAGCAGTGCCCTCCTAATCCTCTTGTATTTTATTGTATTATAACTGTATTGTCTCCCTTTTTTAATATTGTAAAGCGCTGCGTAAACTGTTGGCGACATATAAATCCTGTATAATAATAATAATAATAATGAAATGGTACAAATACATATTAACCACTTCACGACCGCCCACTGTATATACGGTATACGTCGGCCCTTTAAAGACGGATATCTCGGTAACGGTAGCAGCTTCTGCCACAACGGAGGTATCCATCTTTTCAGTGGGCGGCCCTGTTTACAATAATGGTGGTCTCCGCGGCGGATTCGGCCCGAGGTCCCCGTTATCAGCGGCGGGAGAGGGGCCCCCTCCTCCCGCACCCTCCACCACTTACCGGAGCCGTCGGTAGCGGCGGAGACGATCGGGTCCTGTGTTTAGGTATGGATACAAGTGAGGGGAAGATGGGGCCCCACACCACCCGTCTCCATACCATAGCAGAGCGGAATCGACGTCAAAACGTCACTTCCGCCCAAACCTCTTTACCACTTCCGGACCGCCGCATGTACGTTTACGTCGGCAGAATGGCACGGACAGGCACATTGGCCTGCCTAGACGTGGGTTGGGGGTCCGATCGGGACCCCCCCCCCCCCCCCCCCGGTACATGCGGCGGTTCCCGTGGCTTTAGGAGCGATCCGGGACGAGGGCGCGGCTATTCGTTTCTAGCCACCCCCTCGCAATTGCTCCCCAGAGCGGAAGAACGGGGAGAGCCGTATGTAAACACGGCTTCCCCGTGCTTCACTGTGTCGGCTGCATCGATCGAGTGATCCCTTTTATAGGGAGACTTGATCGATGACGTCAGACCTACAGCCACACCCCCCTACAGTTGTAAACATAATGTCGCAGTCACGAAAAAAATCGCTGATCGCCGCCATTAGTAGTAAAAAAATAATAAAACTATCCCCTATTTTGTAAACGCTATAAATTTTGCGCAAACCAATCGATAAACGCTTATTGCGTTTTTTTTTTTTTTACCAAAAATAGGTAGAAGAATACGTATCGGCCTAAACTGAGGAAAAAAAAACATTTTATATATGTTTTTAGGGATATTTATTATAGCAAAAAGTAAAAAATATTGAATTTTTTTCAAAATTGTCGCTCTATTTTTGTTTTATAGCGCAAAAAATAAAAACCGCAGATGTGATCAAATACCACCAAAAGAAATCTCTATTTGTGGGGAAAAAAGGACGCCAATTTTGTTTGGGAGCCAGGTCAAACGACCGCGCAATTCTCTGTTAAAGCGACGCAGTGCCGAATTGTAAAAACCCATTGGGTCATTTAGCAGCATATTGGTCTGGTCCTTAAGTGGTTAAAGGGCCATTTTTTTTTGTTGTCATTTGTTTTTAAATGACAATTTTTTTTTTTTTTTAGTCCAAATATGAGATGTGACGTCTTTTTGACCCCCAGATCTCATATTTAAGAGGACCTGTCATGCTTTTTTATATTACAAGGGATGTTTACATTCCTTGTAATAGGAATAAACGTGACCCAAATTTCTTTTTTTAAAGCGCTCCGTCCCGACGAGCTCACGCGCAGAAGCGAACGCATACGTGAGCAGCGCCCGCATATGAAAATGGTGTTCAAACCACACGTGTCGTATGCAATAAGGTGAAAAAACATGAACCTTTACAACCCCTTTACAAACCTTTCGCCTGAAAAAGAGGACCTTTTTTATGACCTTTTAATACAATTTTTGTTAGAGAAATTTCCTCTCACCTCCAACAGGAAGTGGGGGTGGGCTGGGGTCATTCAAGGTGTCCCCATGAGGGGTTTTTCCCTTTTTTTTATTTGGCTTCAGTGACCCCTTTTTTAAAAAAAAATAATTTTTATTAGTCAGGAATTGGGTCCAGCAATGCAAACCCTTCCCCACTCTACCCAAGGCTAGAAAGAAAAGTTCTGGGTGGAGTCGCACTTTAATTGGCGTCCGCCGCCGCCAGTTTATTTCAGTATTGATGATGCCAAAGAAGATCCCGAACCATCACCAGACACACAGAGAATTACCGTGTATACTCGAGGAAAAGCCGACCCGAATATAAGCTGAGGCACATAATTTTACCAAAAAAAAACTGAGAAAAAGTATTGACTTGAGTATAAGCCTAGGGTGTCCATGTGCATGCCTCACTGTGTGCATGCCTCACTGTGTGCATGCCTCACTGTGCCCATGCCTCACTGTGCCCATGTGCATGCCTCACTGTGCCCATGCCTCACTGTGTCCATGTGCATGCCTCACTGTGCCCATGCCTCACTGTGTCCATGTGCATGCCTCACTGTACCCATGTGCATGCCTCACTGTGCCCATGCCTCACTGTGCCCATGACTAGACTGACGTTTTAACATGGGAGTCTATGGAAGGGGTGCCCGGATCTGAAAAATCTGTGTTCCCCAGCCGTAGGTCCCCCAGACAACAAACTTTGCACACTTGTAGAGGAGAAATGGGGCTACATGTGTGCCAAGTTCCGGGTGGTCCAGGGGACCTATGGCCGACCGGTACCGGGTCCCCAAAGTCACCGGAGAAATGACCATTTAACATGGGAGTCTATGGCTTTGAAAAATCAGAGCTCCCCGGCCAATAAACTGCACACTTGTAGAGGGGCTACATGTGTGCCAAGTTTGAGGTCCAGGGGACCTACGGCCGGCTGGTACCGGGTCCCCAAAGTCCGGGAGATCAGGCACAAAAAGGTGACTCGAGTATAAGCCGAGGGGGTCATTTTCAGCACGAAAAAATGTCCTGAAAAACTGGGCTTATACTCGAGTATATACGGTACATCTCCCAGACGGCTGGTGACAACCCTGAACCCCGGGAAGAAATGAGAAGGCCGTCAATTCCCATATTAATGTTTCATGTGATTATCGTGCTTCCATGAATAATAAAAAGGAACACGGAGGGGAAAACACGCTGAATATTCACCGTCCACAGAGCAGAAATAAATGACATCTCCCAGCAGAATACGATCGTCTGATGAACGGCTCCATGATGAGCTGCCAGTCCTATTCTAATCATCTCCAGAAGGTCCTTCATTGTCTGGAGGGGAACCTTTTGTGTTCCCAGTGTTAGAAAATATTGATTTCCCCTCCGTGTATCCTGGCATTTTATTTTATCTCGGAGTCGCCAGGTAGAGGCACATAAAAATCAAATATTTTCACCACTTGGCGCCCCCCAGGCCGTCACATGACGTCCTCGGCTTTGTGGGGGGATATCTGAATGATGGGGGCAGCTCCAGGCATCATTCAGATATCGGCATTTTCAGCCGGCGATTCCCTCCACCATAAGAATGATCCTAGCGGCTGGTCGTTCTTACGGGCGGCGAAAGAGGACGCCGCCCTCCGGTGCGTCTACTGACTCACCACTGCAATCGGTGAGTCGGAGAATGGATCCACCGGGCCGGATGTTGACCATAGAGATTTCCGGCGGACCAGATAGTCGCCGGAAACGCTATGATCGTCGGAGGCGGGCGCGATGTTATGCCGCTTTTTTTTTTTTTTTTTTTTTTAGGCTTCCCAGCCTAGAGGTGAGATGTGAGGTCTTACTGACCCCCCCATATATCACTGAAAAGAGGACCTGTCGTGTCATATTTCTATTACAATGGATGTTTACATTCCTTGTAACAGGAATACAATTGATCAATTCTTTTTTTATTTTTTTAAAAGTGTCAAAATATTTGTTTTACGTAAAATTAACAATAAAAAAAAAAGTTTTTCTAATTTGCCCCTGACCCCGTGTGCTCGCACGCAGAAGGGAATGCATATGTAAGTCCCGCCCACATATGAAAACGGTGTTGAAACCATACATGTGAGGTATCGCCGCGAACGTTCTCCTCTGGAACTCAAAGCATGTAACCAGTAAGAAAAAAATTAAAGTGTCACCTATGGGGATTTTTAAGTACCGAAGTTTGGCGCCATTCCATGAGTGCGTGTAATTTTGAAGCATGACATGTTGGGTATCTATTTACTCGGCGTTACTTCATCTTTCACAATAACCAAAAAAATTGGGCTAACTTTACTGTCTTTTTTTTTTTTTTTTTAAGCCATGGCAGGTTCTGGTGCAGAGTTGGGTGCCATGGCGGGTTCTGGTGCAAAGTCGAGTGCCATGGCAGGTTCTGATGCAGAGTTTGACCCAACTCAGAGTTGTATCTGACCCGTCTGTAACGGAACTATGTATTCTGCCTGGATATCTATAATCATTATGCAGTGAGGCATACAAAGGGTTAATTGTAGAGTGACTTTTGGGCACAGATTGAGCCAGGAGATGGGGTGGCAAGTGAATCATAATCCAGGTTTTCAGGATGTCTTGAGATATCATAATCCATGTTTGCAGGATGTCTGGAGATGTCACAAGTTGTTGGCTATTCAATGTGGGGACACATTCTTTTGAAAGGTGTTAATTGCAAAGACTCCTAGACATTTCATTGTCCTTGTGTAAAGGTGTTAATCCAGGTCGGCTCCTCCCAGACCTCTCATTATGTATGCTAAATACTGTTTATGTGTGGGATGTACTTGTCGGAGACAGAACGTCTGTCTAGAGATGTGGATTGGAAGGAGATCATTGTGTGATGGTGTTTTGTTTGAGTTCTGTTAATGAAGGAATGTTTAGTAATTAGCTCAAAGAATGTGATTGAAGCTTCCCCCACGGTGTGATGTGTGGGTGGGGACAGTTTGATTGTTCATATGCCTGTATGACTGTATAAAATCTCAGAGTGAACCATTAAAAATCAGTCCTACTTGACCCTTCAAAACGTAGCCCCGTCTCGTTCTTGAAAGGGCGTTCGATGGGATTACTATTCTGCTCATTTTACAGCTGAACCTGACTCTCTCTGGATCTCGTGGATGGGATATACCGGCTGTACCTGCATATCACAACTTGTCAGGGAAAAGGATGTCTCCAACGACTGATACCCTCCCTACTAGGGGGTAGCCGTTACACCGTCCTTGGAGGGAACATCCAAGACATTTCAGAATTTCTCTCTTCTGTCAGAGAAATTCTCTCTTCAACTGCCATGGCGGGTTCTGGTGCAGAGTTGGGTGCCATGGCGGGTTCTGGTGCAGAGTTGGGTGCCATGGCGGGTTCTGGTGCAGAGTTGGGTGCCATGGCGGGTTCTGGTGCAGAGTTGGGTGCCATGGCGGGTTCTGGTGCAGAGTTGGGTGCCATGGCGGGTTCTGGTGCAGAGTTGGGTGCCATGGCGGGTTCTGGTGCAGAGTTGGGTGCCATGGCGGGTTCTGGTGCAGAGTTGGGTGCCATGGCGGGTTCTGGTGCAAAGTCGGGTGCCATGGCGGGTTCTGATGCAGAGTTTGAACCAACTCAGTGTTGTATCTGACCCGTCCTTGGAGGGAACATCCAAGACATTTCAGAATTTCTCTCTTTTGTCAGAGAAATTCTCTCTTCAACTGCCATGGCGGGTTGTGGTGCAGAGTTGGGTGCCATGGCGGGTTGTGGTGCAGAGTTGGGTGCCATGGCGGGTTGTGGTGCAGAGTTGGGTGCCATGGCGGGTTGTGGTGCAGAGTTGGGTGCCATGGCGGGTTGTGGTGCAGAGTTGGGTGCCATGGCGGGTTGTGGTGCAGAGTTGGGTGCCATGGCGGGTTCTGGTGCAGAGTTGGGTGCCATGGCGGGTTCTGGTGCAGAGTTGGGTGCCATGGCGGGTTCTGGTGCAGAGTTGGGTGCCATGGCGGGTTCTGGTGCAGAGTTGGGTGCCATGGCGGGTTCTGGAGCAGAGTTGGGTGCCATGGCGGGTTCTGGTGCAGAGTTTGACCCAACTCAGAGTTGAATCTGACCCGTCCTTGGAGGGAATATCCGAGACATTTCAGAATTTCTCTCTTCTGTCAGAGAAATTCTCTCAACTGCCTGGTGTAAACAGGAGATGACAGGAGAGGCGTATCAATTATGAATGAATCTTTAATACGGCGTGCGGAGAGATGTCCTGTGCTCCCTGTATATTGGATGAACATCTGGCCCCCCCTGCGGTGAACAGGGAGTCGCTGACCTTCGCCGTTTTCTATCGCTGTGGATGTGTCATTCTTGGCGCTGTTATTTTTTGTCTTTTTGTTGTCGGAGAGAAAGCGGAATCTCCTCCGTTTTTATTCCTGACAACAATACATGAAGAAAAGGCGGCCCTGGAGCCCCCCGCTGTGTGCGGAATACTGCTTAAATCCTGGTTACCATGACAACATGTAAATCCCCCTCCTTGCCGGGGAGACACAACACGAAAACGCTCTGTTATTGGGAGACGGCAGGGGGAGTTCTGACATGCAAGGCATCCATAATATATCTGAGTGCCGAAGGGTGGCCTGATCTGTGGCTTGGGCTCTGGGGTTGTCAGGTGTAGACATGTTTTAGAGGGACCCCCCATAATCATTGTGCAGCAAGCCAAGCACAGCCAGGGACATGCAACCGATTAAACATGCTGGGTCTGCCGTGTGTTGTATTGAATGGTTGGAGCATGGCAGGGCAAAGGAGAGGGCACTGCAAAGCCTGCAACGTCTTCATTCCTGGGGGGGGGGGGGGGACACGATTGATATGTTATAATGGAGAACATGAGGTATGAGGGTCCTAATCATCCATCTACTAGAGAACAGGAGGTATGAGGGCCCTGGTCCTAATGGAGAGCAGGAGGTATGAGGGTCCTGATCCTAATGGAGAGCAGGAGGTATGAGGGCCCTGGTCCTAATGGAGAACAGGAGGTATGAAGGTCCTGATCCTAATGGAGAGCAGGAGGTATGAGGGTCCTGGTCCTAATGAAGAGCAGGAGGTATGAGGGTCCTGGTCATAATGGAGAGCAGGGAGGTATGAGGGTCCTGGTCATAATGGAGAACAGGAGGTATGAGGGTCCTGATCCTAATAGGGAACAGGAGGTATGAGGGTCCTGATCCTAATAGGGAACAGGAGGTATGAGGGTCCTGGTCATAATGGAGAACACAAGGTATGAGGGTCCTGGTCCTAATGGAGAACACGAGGTATGAGGGTCCTGATCCTAATAGGGAACAGGAGGTATGAGGGTCCTGGTCATAATGGAGAACACGACGTATGAGTGTCCTGGTCCTAATGGAGAGCAGGAGGTATGAGGGTCCTGATCCTAATAGGGAACAGGAGGTATGAGGCTCCCGATCCTAATGGAGAACACGAGGTATTAGGGGGTTTCGCTTATTACAGCTCATGAGGGTAATTACCAAAAATCAGTACAGGGAACTGGTGGACCGAAAATCACTTTGTGACTTAAGTTCCCGTTTAATGGAATTTGCTGTATGACCGATTAGCTATCAGACCCAACTCCTTCCTCTGTCTCCAGGTAGGAATGTTCTTGTACGAGTCATTGTGCTTAGTGGAGCGTTCCATCCGCACTGAGCGATCTAGACGTAGGAAGTGACATGGGGACATTGAGGGAAGAGTGCAGAGAGATGTCATTCATAAATAAATCAGAGAAGTGGAAGGAACGGAGTGCACACTGGAGATGAATATGAAGTGACGGAGGTAAGATGACTCGGACATATATCCCGATGACGTCTGAATCCATCGAAGATCCTAAGATGGGCAAATCGCTGTTGTAATTGCTGATTGTGATTCTGAAAGAACAAATCATTGCCAAAATGGGGGATGGGGTCCTCTTGTAGGGTGGGGCATACTTGGGGCTAGTGTCCTTCTTGTACAGTAGAGTGGGGAGCATATTGAGGTTTGTGTTCTCCTTGTGAAGTGAAGTGAAGTAGGGTGTACTGGATGGTGGTGTCTTTCCTGTAGAGTGGGGAGAAATGTTCTGGAGATCGGTTTTCTTCCTGAGGAGCGTACTGGGGGCTGGTGTGCTTCTTGTAGGGTGGAGTGGAACTTATTGGGAGCCAGTCTCCTTCTTGTAGGGTGGAGTGGAACTTATTGGGTGCCAGTCTCCTTCTTGTAGGGTGGAGTGGAACTTATTGGGAGCTAGTCTTCTTGTTGTAGGGTGGAGTGGAACTTATTGGGAGCCAGTCTCCTTCTTGTAGGGTGGAGTGGAACTTATTGGGTGCCAGTCTCCTTCTTGTAGGGTGGAGTGGAACTTATTGGGTGCCAGTCTCCTTCTTGTAGGGTGGAGTGGAACTTATTGGGAGCCAGTCTCCTTCTTGTAGGATGGAGTGGAACTTATTGGGAGTCAGTCTCCTTCTTGTAGGATGGAGTGGAACTTATTGGGTGCCAGTTTCCTTCTTGTAGGGTGGAGTGGAACTTATTGGGTGCCAGTCTCCTTCTTGTAGGGTGAAATGGAACTTATTGGGAGCCAGTCTCCTTCTTGTGGGGTGCAGTGGAACTTATTGGGAGCCAGTCTCCTTCTTGTGGGGTGGAGTGGAACTTATTGGGAGCCAGTCTCCTTCTTGTGGGGTGGAGTGGAACTTATTGGGAGCCAGTCTCCTTCTTGTAGGGTGGAGTGGAACTTATTGGGAGCTAGTCTTCTTGTTGTAGGGTGGAGTGGAACTTATTGGGAGCCAGTCTCCTTCTTGTAGGGTGGAGTGGAACTTATTGGGTGCCAGTCTCCTTCTTGTAGGGTGGAGTGGAACTTATTGGGTGCCAGTCTCCTTCTTGTAGGGTGGAGTGGAACTTATTGGGAGCCAGTCTCCTTCTTGTAGGGTGGAGTGGATCTTATTGGGTGCCAGTCTCCTTCTTGTGGGGTGGAGTGGAACTTATTGGGAGCCAGTTTCCTTCTTGTAGGATGGAGTGGAACTTATTGGGAGCCAGTCTCCTTGTAGGATGGAATGGAACTTATTGGGAGCCAGTCTCCTTCTTGTAGGATGGAGTGGAACTTATTGGGTGCCAGTCTCCTTGTTGTAGGGTGGAGTGGAACTTATTGGGTGCCAGTCTCCTTCTTGTAGAGTGGAGTGGAACTTATTGGGAGCCAGTCTCCTTCTTGTAGGGTGGAGTGGAACTTATTGGGAGCCAGTCTCCTTCTTGTGGGGTGGAGTGGAACTTATTGGGAGCCAGTCTCCTTCTTGTGGGGTGGAGTGGAACTTATTGGGAGCCAGTCCCCTTCTTGTAGGATGGAGTGGAACTTATTGGGTACCAGTCTCCTTCTTGTGGAGTGGAACTTATTGGGAGCCAGTCTCCTTCTTGTAGGGTGGAGTGGAACTTATTGGGTGCCAGTCTCCTTCTTGTAGGGTGGAGTGGAACTTATTGGGTGCCAGTCTCCTTCTTGTAGGGTGGAGTGGAACTTATTGGGTGCCAGTCTCCTTCTTGTAGGGTGGAGTGGAACTTATTGGGAGTCAGTCTCCTTCTTGTAGGATGGAGTGGAACTTATTGGGTGCCAGTTTCCTTCTTGTAGGGTGGAGTGGAACTTATTGGGTGCCAGTCTCCTTCTTGTAGGGTGAAATGGAACTTATTGGGAGCCAGTCTCCTTCTTGTGGCGTGCAGTGGAACTTATTAGGAGCCAGTCTCCTTCTTGTGGGGTGGAGTGGAACTTATTGGGAGCCAGTCTCCTTCTTGTGGGGTGGAGTGGAACTTATTGGGAGCCAGTCTCCTTCTTGTAGGGTGGAGTGGAACTTATTGGGAGCTAGTCTTCTTGTTGTAGGGTGGAGTGGAACTTATTGGGAGCCAGTCTCCTTCTTGTAGGGTGGAGTGGAACTTATTGGGTGCCAGTCTCCTTCTTGTGGGGTGGAGTGGAACTTATTGGGAGCCAGTCTCCTTGTAGGATGGAATGGAACTTATTGGGAGCCAGTTTCCTTCTTGTAGGATGGAGTGGAACTTATTGGGAGCCAGTCTCCTTGTAGGATGGAATGGAACTTATTGGGAGCCAGTCTCCTCCTTGTAGGATGCAGTGGAACTTATTGGGTGCCAGTCTCCTTCTTGTAGGGTGGAGTGGAACTTATTGGGAGCCAGTCTCCTTCTTGTAGGGTGGAGTGGAACTTATTGGGTGCCAGTCTCCTTCTTGTAGGGTGGAGTGGATCTTATTGGGTGCCAGTCTCCTTCTTGTGGGGTGGAGTGGAACTTATTGGGAGCCAGTTTCCTTCTTGTAGGATGGAGTGGAACTTATTGGGAGCCAGTCTCCTTGTAGGATGGAATGGAACTTATTGGGAGCCAGTCTCCTTCTTGTAGGATGGAGTGGAACTTATTGGGTGCCAGTCTCCTTGTTGTAGGGTGGAGTGGAACTTATTGGGTGCCAGTCTCCTTCTTGTAGAGTGGAGTGGAACTTATTGGGAGCCAGTCTCCTTCTTGTAGGGTGGAGTGGAACTTATTGGGAGCCAGTCTCCTTCTTGTGGGGTGGAGTGGAACTTATTGGGAGCCAGTCTCCTTCTTGTGGGGTGGAGTGGAACTTATTGGGAGCCAGTCTCCTTCTTGTGGGGTGGAGTGGAACTTATTGGGAGCCAGTCTCCTTCTTGTAGGGTGAAATGGAACTTATTGGGTGCCAGTCTGCTTCTTGTAGGGTGGAGTGGAACTTATTGGGAGTCAGTCTCCTTCTTGTAGGGTGGAGTGGAACTTATTGGGAGCCAGTCTCCTTGTAGGATGCAGTGGAACTTATTGGGAGTCAGTCTCCTTCTTGTAGGGTGGAGTTGAACTTATTGGGAGTCAGTCTCCTTTTTGTAGGGTGGAGTGGAACTTATTGGGTACCAGTCCCCTTCTTGTGGGGTGGAGTGGAACTTATTGGGTGCCAGTCTCCTTCTTGTGGGGTGGAGTGGAACTTATTGGGAGACAGTCTCCTTCTTGTAGGGTGGAGTGGATCTTATTGGGTGCCAGTCTCCTTCTTGTGGGGTGGAGTGGAACTTATTGGGAGCCAGTTTCCTTCTTGTAGGATGGAGTGGAACTTATTGGGAGCCAGTCTCCTTGTAGGATGGAATGGAACTTATTGGGAGCCAGTCTCCTTCTTGTAGGATGGAGTGGAACTTATTGGGTGCCAGTCTCCTTGTTGTAGGGTGGAGTGGAACTTATTGGGTGCCAGTCTCCTTCTTGTAGGGTGGAGTGGAACTTATTGGGAGCCAGTCTCCTTCTTGTAGGATGGAGTGGAACTTATTGGGTGCCAGTCTCCTTCTTGTAGGGTGGAGTGGAACTAATTGGGAGCTAGTCTTCTTGTTGTAGGGTGGAGTGGAACTTATTGGGTGCCAGTCTCCTTTTTGTAGGGTGGAGTGGAACTTATTGGGAGCCAGTCTTCTTGTAGGGTGGAGTGGAACTTATTGGGAGCTAGTCTTCTTGTTGTAGGGTGGAGTGGAACTTATTGGGTGCCAGTCTCCTTCTTGTAGGGTGGAGTGGAACTTATTGGGAGCCAGTCTCCTTATTGTAGGATGGAGTGGAACTTATTGGGAGCCAGTCTTCTTCTTGTAGGATGGAGTGGAACTTATTGGGTGCCAGTCTCCTTCTTGTAGGGGGGAGTGGAACTTATTGGGAGCCAGTCTCCCTCTTGTAGGATGGAGTGGAACTTATTGGGAGCTAGTCTTCTTGTTGTAGGGTGGAGTGGAACTTATTGGGTGCCAGTCTCCTTCTTGTAGGATGGAGTGGAACTTATTGGGTGCCAGTCTCCTTCTTGTAGGGTGGAGTGGAACTTATTGGGTGCCAGTCTCCTTATTGTAGGGTGGAGTGGAACTTATTGGGAGCCAGTCTCCTTCTTGTAGGATGGAGTGGAACTTATTGGGTGCCAGTCTCCTTCTTGTAGGGTGGAGTGGAACTTATTGGGTGCCAGTCTCCTTATTGTAGGGTGGAGTGGAACTTATTGGGAGCCAGTCTCCTTCTTGTAGGATGGAGTGGAACTTATTGGGTGCCAGTCTCCTTCTTGTAGGGTGGAGTGGAACTAATTGGGAGCTAGTCTTCTTGTTGTAGGGTGGAGTGGAACTAATTGGGAGCTAGTCTTCTTGTTGTAGGGTGGAGTGGAACTTATAGGGAGCCAGTCCCCTTCTTGTAGGGTGGAGTGGAACTTACTGGGAGTTGGTGTTACTCTTGTAGAGTGAAGTGGAATGTACTGGGGGCCAATGTTCTTCTCTTGGCATGGAGTGTACTGTGGGCCAGTGTCCTTGTTGTGGGGGGGGGGGGGGTGGCTGGGTCTGAGCATACTGGGGCTAGTGGAGTTTCCTGGAGGTCGGTGGAGTGTAGGGTGGGTCAGGGGAGAGTACTGGGGCCCGGTGTCCCTCCTGTAGGGCAGAGTTGAGAGTACTGGGGCCCGGCGTCCCTCCTGTAGGGCAGAGTGGAGTTTCCTGGAGGTCAGTGGAGTGTAGGGTGGGTCAGGGGAGAGTACTGGGGCCCGGTGTCCCTCCTGTAGGGTGGAGTGGAGAGTACTGGGGCCCGGCGTCCCTCCTGTAGGGTGGAGTGGAGAGTACTGGGGCCCGGCGTCCCTCCTGTAGGGCGGAGTGGAGAGTACTGGGGCCTGGTGTCCCTCCTGTTGGGCGGAGTGGAGAGTACTGGGGCCCGGTGTCCCTCCTGTTGGGCGGAGTGGAGAGTACTGAGGCCCGGTGTCCCTCCTGTTGGGCGGAGGGGGGAGTACTGGGGCCCGGTGTCCCTCCTGTAGGGTGGAGTGGAGAGTACTGGGGCCCGGTGTTCCTCCTGTAGGGCAGAGTGGAGAGTACTGGGGCCCGGTGTCCCTCCTGTAGGGCAAAGTGGAGTTTCCCGGAGGTCGGTGGAGTGTAGGGTGGGTCAGGGGAGAGGTCGGAGTGCTTCCATACTCTGGGTATAATTCAGTGACGGGTTGTGTACATCCAGTGCTGGATGTTGGGAGTCGGTTCTCTGCATCTACTACTACCTCAGCCATAGCAACCGCTGTGTGCAGAGATCCCTCTGCTCTGTCTCCAGGAGATGCAGAGATAAAACTGTTTACTCTTCAGGGACCTTCTCTGCTCTGTGTAACCCTTGAGATGCCAGGCTGTATTGGATTTGGTGTAACCCTTGAGATGCCAGGCTGCATTGTATTTGGTGTAACCCTTGAGATGCCAGGCTGTATTGGGTTTGGTGTAACCCTTGAGATGCCAGGCTGCATTGGGTTTGGTGTAACCCTTGAGATGCCAGGCTGTATTGGGTTTGGTGTAACCCTTGAGATGCCAGGCTGTATTGTATTTGGTGTAACCCTTGAGATGCCAGGCTGTATTGGGTTTGGTGTAACCCTTGAGATGCCAGGCTGCATTGGATTTGGTGTAACCCTTGAGATGCCAGGCTGTACTGGATTTGGTGTAACCCTTGAGATGCCAGGCTGTACTGGATTTGGTGTAACCCTTGAGATGCCAGGCTGTATTGGATTTGGTGTAACCCTTGAGAGAGATGCCAGGCTATATTGGGTTTGGTGTAACCCTTGAGAGAGATGCCAGGCTGTATTGGGTTTGGTGTAACCCTTGAGATGCCAGGCTGCATTGGATTTGGTGTAACCCTTGAGATGCCAGGCTGCATTATATTTGGTGTAACCCTTGAGATGCCAGGCTATATTGGATTTGGTGTAACCCTTGAGATGCCAGGCTGTACTGGATTTGGTGTAACCCTTGAGATGCCAGGCTGTAGCGAGCTCTGTTTTGGTGTAACCCTTGAGATGCCAGGCTGTATTGGATTTGGTGTAACCCTTGAGATGCCAGGCTGTAGCGAGCTCTGTTTTGGTGTAACCCTTGAGATGCCAGGCTGTAGCGAGCTCTGTTTTGGTGTAACCCTTGAGATGCCAGGCTGTATTGTATTTGGTGTAACCCTTGAGATGCCAGGCTGTATTGTATTTGGTGTAACCCTTGAGATGCCAGGCTGTATTGTATTGGGTGTAACCCTTGAGATGCCAGGCTGTTTTGGGTTTGGTGTAACCCTTGAGATGCCAGGCTGCATTGGATTTGGTGTAACCCTTGAGATGCCAGGCTGCATTGCATTTGGTGTAACCCTTGAGATGCCAGGCTGCATTGGATTTGGTGTAACCCTTGAGATGCCAGGCTGTATTGGATTTGCTGTAACCCTTGAGATGCCAGGCTGTAGCGAGCTCTGTTTTGGTGTAACCTTTGAGATTCCAGGCTGTACTGGATTTGGTGTAACCCTTGAGATGCCAGGCTGTATTGAGTTTGGTGTAACCCTTGAGATGCCAGGCTGCATTGGATTTGGTGTAACCCTTGAGATGCCAGGCTGTATTGGATTTGCTGTAACCCTTGAGATGCCAGGCTGTACTGGATTTGGTGTAACCCTTGAGATGCCAGGCTGTTTTGGGTTTGGTGTAACCCTTGAGATGCCAGGCTGTATTGGATTTGGTGTAACCCTTGAGATGCCAGGCTGCATTGGATTTGGTGTAACCCTTGAGATGCCAGGCTGTAGCGAGCTCTGTTTTGGTGTAACCCTTGAGATGCCAGGCTGTAGCGAGCTCTGTTTTGGTGTAACCCTTGAGATGCCAGGCTGTATTGTATTTGGTGTAACCCTTGAGATGCCAGGCTGTATTGTATTTGGTGTAACCCTTGAGATGCCAGGCTGTATTGTATTGGGTGTAACCCTTGAGATGCCAGGCTGTTTTGGGTTTGGTGTAACCCTTGAGATGCCAGGCTGCATTGGATTTGGTGTAACCCTTGAGATGCCAGGCTGCATTGCATTTGGTGTAACCCTTGAGATGCCAGGCTGCATTGGATTTGGTGTAACCCTTGAGATGCCAGGCTGTATTGGATTTGCTGTAACCCTTGAGATGCCAGGCTGTAGCGAGCTCTGTTTTGGTGTAACCTTTGAGATTCCAGGCTGTACTGGATTTGGTGTAACCCTTGAGATGCCAGGCTGTATTGAGTTTGGTGTAACCCTTGAGATGCCAGGCTGCATTGGATTTGGTGTAACCCTTGAGATGCCAGGCTGTATTGGATTTGCTGTAACCCTTGAGATGCCAGGCTGTACTGGATTTGGTGTAACCCTTGAGATGCCAGGCTGTTTTGGGTTTGGTGTAACCCTTGAGATGCCAGGCTGTATTGGATTTGGTGTAACCCTTGAGATGCCAGGCTGCATTGGATTTGGTGTAACCCTTGAGATGCCAGGCTGTAGCGAGCTCTGTTTTGGTGTAACCCTTGAGATGCCAGGCTGTAGCGAGCTCTGTTTTGGTGTAACCCTTGAGATGCCAGGCTGTATTGTATTTGGTGTAACCCTTGAGATGCCAGGCTGTTTTGGGTTTGGTGTAACCCTTGAGATGCCAGGCTGCATTGGATTTGGTGTAACCCTTGAGATGCCAGGCTGTATTGGATTTGGTGTAACCCTTGAGATGCCAGGCTGTATTGGATTTGGTGTAACCCTTGAGATGCCAGGCTGTATTGGATTTGGTGTAACCCTTGAGATGCCAGGCTGTATTGGATTTGGTGTAACCCTTGAGATGCCAGGCTGCATTGGATTTGGTGTAACCCTTGAGATGCCAGGCTGTAGCGAGCTCTGTTTTGGTGTATGTCACATAACGTGTCAGGTTGTACTTTGTCCCGTCCAGCCCCCCACCCCCCACAGAGGTCCTTTTCAGAGATGTTTGGTAGTCGGGTCTGTAGCCCAGCTGGGGGTCATCTGTTCAGTTCATCCTTCCTCCCAGCTGGAAGGTATCGGGAGGAGTGGAGAGGATGGGATGGAGGAGGGGAGGGTAGCAGCATCTTCTCTCTCCATCTCTCTCATCCGCAGGAGATGATGAGGAGCAGCTGCAGGAGAGCTCGCCTGTCCTCCTCCGATCCTCGCTCCCTACATTGGACGGCACACGGTCTCTTCCTCGTCTCCGGTGAGTACACGGCTGCTCCCGTCCCCCATGTCTGGGGCTTTGTGTATGGAGCCGGTGGGTGGCGGGTGATGGGCTCGGTGCAGGAAGGTTATACAGACGGGTACAGGTCGGAGAATCGGGTTATTGACATCAGTTGGGGGGTCTCTCCCCCCCCCCCCCTGCACATTGCGTAACTTGTACCCCCGTCATGTCATCTTTGACCTTCTCCGGGGCGACGCGGCGTGCTGCATTGTCTGCGCTGCGGAGACAGATCTGCCGATAGGATGATAGGTGGTGTCACCTTCAGCGCAGTCCTTCTGGTGACAAGTGACATCGGTGTGCTGGCACCTGCAGACCCCCGGAGAATGGCGGTGACACGTGCGGATTTCACTACTCCGCGTCTGTCTCGCACTAATGAGAGACGATAAACCGTTCGCAGTATACGACGCACGTTTTGGGGTCCCGTGCAATCAGGATGACCGTGAGATCTGCCGCCGAGTGCACAATACCGCGCGCAGCGCTCCTCATTCCCTACAATGTTACACGCCGGGCGTTCGGTCCTGTCATCAGAACATTTCCTGCGCAGGTTGGACAGCATGAGGCAACACAGACAGTTCTTAGTTCAGTCACGTTCATGAGGTCCATTGCTTGGCTGACGCTTCCATGGTTTGCCGCAATAGAGAATAGCGCAGCGGAAGGTTTGCGGCGGTCTTTATTTCTAACATATGATGGCGGTGGCGGCCTAGGAAGATGGCGTCTCCGGGACATGCGAGCGTAAAAAATGAAATTCACAATGTTGTCTTTCATCTTTTCCTTCCTATGGATTGTTCCTTTTACATTATCGCTGATTTCACCCTTGCTTTATCCCCTCCCCCCCCACATACTGCGTTCACTTTGTCCTTTTGCCAATTTGACATTTTCGAAAAATTGCGCACGTCTCATTTTTCATAGCTGGCGCTTCAAGGCAGACGATAAAAGTCCGGCCGGGATCGCGCCGTCGTATGCTGCTGGCGGTTACCCTATGGCTGGGCAGCTGGTAGACCGGCAATATGGACTAATACATCTGCGCAGTGCGGTCTATATTGCGGTCTGTGCGCTGAATATGGGCGGCCATAGAGAATAACTGTCTCCCCATCCCCCCCCCCCACCTTCACCTTGGCAATGGGGTTGACGGCTTTTCTGGGAAAAATGCCGGCTTTATGGTCTATTTATTTTTCGTAACATTGGCTGGAAGTCCCATTGTTTTCGGCCAAATGGCAACCCTACTTGGCACATACGCCAGACAGACGCCGGATATTTTCTCTGTGGCTGCCCCACTTTGGATTTTGGCTGAATTGCATGGCATTTTCTTTAGGCCCCCATTGACTTAGTGTGGGACAACAGCAAGGGCCAGAGATTGAGGTTGGTGTGGACCAAGGTTGGGGGGGGGGGGGGTTGGTCTCTGTTGGCCAGCAGTGAGGGTTTGGGGGGTGGGGTGGTGTTGGGCCAGCAGTGGAGGTTTGGTGGGGGGGGTGTTGTGTTGGCCATCAGTGAGGGTTTGCGAGAGGGTTGTGTTGAGCCAGCAGTGGATGTTTGGGGGGCTCCGTGTTGGGCCAGCAGTGAGGGTTTGGGGCGGCAGGGGGTTTGTGTTGGCTAGCAGTGAGGTTTTGGGGGGGCTTGTGTTGGCCTCAGTGAGGGTTGTGCTGACCAGCAGTGAGGGTTGGGGGGGGGGGTTGTGTTGGGCCAGCAGTGGAGGTTTGGGGGGGTTGTGTTGGCCAGCAGTGAGGGTTTTGGGGGGGCTTGTGTTGGGCTAGCAGTTGAGGTTTGGAGGGGGTTGTGTTGGCCAGCAGTGAGGGTTTTGGGGGGCTTGTGTTGGGCTAGCAGTTGAGGTTTGGAGGGGGTTGTGTTGGCCAGCAGTGAGGGTTTTGGGGGGGCTTGTGTTGGGCTAGCAGTTGAGGTTTGGAGGGGGTTGTGTTGGCCAGCAGTGAGGGTTTTGGGGGGCTTGTGTTGGCTGTCAGTGAGGGTTTGGGAGAGGGTTATGCTGACCAGCAGTGAGGGTTGGGGGCGTTTGTGTCGGCCAGCAGTGAGGGTTTGGGGGGCTTGTGTCGGCAAGCAGTGTGGGTTTGGGAGAGGGTTGTGCTGACCAGCAGTGAGGGTTTGCAGGATATAATGATTTTAGGGAATTATGAAAGTGGGCCAGCGCAGAGGGCCGGTGGGTGGGGGGGGGGGGGTCAGGTAATCATTCTGGGCAAGCATCGGGGACCTAAGGCAAGAGGGTGTCCTTGTTGGCTAGCAGTTAGGACACTGGGGTATCAGTGTGGGGCAGCAGTGGGTAGGAAGAGGGTGCTGTTGCAGTGAAGGGCTGTTGGGTGTGGGGTATCAGTATGGGGCAGCAGTGGGTGGGAAGAGGGTGCTGTTGCAGTGAAGGGCTGTTGGGTGTGGGGTATCAGTATGGGGCAGCAGTGGGTAGGAAGAGGGTGCTGTTGCAGTGAAGGGCTGTTGGGTGTGGGGTATCAGTATGGGGCAGCAGTGGGTGGGAAGAGGGTGCTGTTGCAGTGAAGGGCTGTTGGGTGTGGGGTATCAGTATGGGGCAGCAGTGGGAACCTGAGGGAAGAGGGTGCCTTTGTTAGTTAGCAGTGAGGTGCCTGGGAAGGGGGATCATTATATGAGTGGTCTAGCAGTGAGGTGCCTGGGAAGGGGGATCATTATATGAGTGGTCTAGCAGTGAGGTGTCTGGGAAGGGGGATCATTATATGAGTGATCTAGCAGTGAGGTGTCTGAAGGGGGATCATTATATGAGTGGTCTAGCAGTGAGGTGCCTGGGAAGGAGGATCATTATATGAGTGGTCTAGCAGTGAGGTGTCTGGGAAGGGGGATCATTATATGAGTGGTCTAGCAGTGAGGTGTCTGGGAAGGGGGATCATTATGAGTGGTCTAGCAGTGAGGTGTCTGGGAAGGGGGATCATTATATGAGTGGTCTAGCAGTGAGGTGTCTGGGAATGTGGATCATTATATGAGTGGTCTAGCAGTGAGGTGCCTGGGAATAGGGATCATTATATGAGTGGTCTAGCAGTGAGGTGTCTGGGAAGGGGGATCATTATATGAGTGGTCTAGCAGTGAGGTGCCTGGGAAGTGGGATCATTATATGAGTGGTCTAGCAGTGAGGTGTCTGGGAATGTGGATCATTATATGAGTGGTCTAGCAGTGAGGTGCCTGGGAAGGGGGATCATTATATGAGTGGTCTAGCAGTGAGGTGTCTGGGAAGGGGGATCATTATATGAGTGGTCTAGCAGTGAGGTGCCTGGGAATGGGGATCATTATATGAGTGGTCTAGCAGTGAGGTGCCTGGGAATGGGGATCATTATATGAGTGGTCTAGCAGTGAGGTGTCTGGGAATGTGGATCATTATATGAGTGGTCTAGCAGTGAGGTGCCTGGGAATGGGGATCATTATATGAGTGGTCTAGCAGTGAGGTGTCTGGGAAGGGGGATCATTATATGAGTGGTCTAGCAGTGAGGTGTCTGGGAAGGGGGATCATTATATGAGTGGTCTAGCAGTGAGGTGTCTGGGAATGTGGATCATTATATGAGTGGTCTAGCAGTGAGGTGCCTGGGAATGGGGATCATTATATGAGTGGTCTAGCAGTGAGGTGTCTGGGAAGGGGGATCATTATATGAGTGGTCTAGCAGTGAGGTGTCTGGGAAGGGGGATCATTATATGAGTGGTCTAGCAGTGAGGTGCCTGGGAAGGAGGATCATTATATGAGTGGTCTAGCAGTGAGGTGTCTGGGAAGGGGGATCATTGTATGAGTGGTCTACCAGTGAGGTGTCTGGGAAGGGGGATCATTCTATGAGTGGTCTAGCAGTGAGGTGCCTGGGAAGGGGGATCATTATATGAGTGGTCTAGCAGTGAGGTGTCTGGGAATGTGGATCATTATATGAGTGGTCTAGCAGTGAGGTGTCTGGGAAGGGGGATCATTATGAGTGGTCTAGCAGTGAGGTGTCTGGGAAGGGGGATCATTATGAGTGATCTAGCAGTGAGGTGCCTGGGAATGGGGATCATTATATGAGTGATCTAGCAGTGAGGTGCCTGGGAAGGGGGATCATTATATGAGTGGTCTAGCAGTGAGGTGCCTGGGAAGGGGGATCATTGTATGAGTGATCTAGCAGTGAGGTGCCTGGGAAGGGGGATCATTATATGAGTGGTCTAGCAGTGAGGTGTCTGGGAAGGGGGATCATTATGAGTGGTCTAGCAGTGAGGTGTCTGGGAAGGGGGATCATTATGAGTGGTCTAGCAGTGAGGTGTCTGGGAAGGGGGATCATTATGAGTGATCTAGCAGTGAGGTGCCTGGGAATGGGGATCATTATATGAGTGATCTAGCAGTGAGGTGCCTGGGAAGGGGGATCATTATATGAGTGGTCTAGCAGTGAGGTGCCTGGGAAGGGGGATCATTGTATGAGTGGTCTAGCAGTGAGGTGCCTGGGAAGGGGGATCATTATATGAGTGGTCTAGCAGTGAGGTGCCTGGGAAGGGGCATCATTATATGAGTGGTCTAGCAGTGAGGTGCCTGGGAAGGGGGATCATTATATGAGTGGTCTATGGGATTTGTAGAGCCCCATAGAGCGTACCAGGCAGGACAGTCTTTGTGGTGGCCGAGAATCTACAATACACCTCCGTACTTCTTGGTAAATGGTCGATGTTGGATCGGTGCTGCTGACCTCCCCTCCCCCCTCTATCGGGACGTCATAATGGACACAATGGTGGAAGTGTCCCTGGAAGGTCACGTTCCGTCAGCTCTGAGATCCTCACCATGGGAGATGTGTCCTTCATATGTGGCCTCCTCCTCTGTCCTCCCTCCCGGGTGTGCGGCCTTCACCTCGGTGTAGACATATTTTTCCATCTCTAATATCTGAGCCACACACACGGGTGGGGTGTGTGGTGCAAACTGCCTGGACTCCGTCCTACTGGAGACCCAATGAGAACTTGTATAGACTGGGGGGCTCAGGAGTACATATGTGGGGTACATTCCTGCTCCCATCTATGAGAGTCCCCCACGTTGGGGCGTGTATTGTGGGAGTCCCCCACGTTGGGGCGTGTATTGTGGGAGTCCCCCACGTTGGGGCGTGTATTGTGGGAGTCCCCCACGTTGGGGCGTGTATTGTGGGAGTCCCCCACGTTGGGGCGTGTATTGAGGGAGTCCCCCACGTTGGGGCGTGTATTGAGGGAGTCCCCCACATTGGGGCGTGTATTGTGGGAGTCCCCCACGTTGGGGCGTGTATTGTGGGAGTCCCCCACGTTGGGGCGTGTATTGTGGGAGTCCCCCACGTTGGGGCGTGTATTGTGGGAGTCCCCCACGTTGGGGCGTGTATTGTGGGAGTCCCCCACGTTGGGGCGTGTATTGAGGGAGTCCCCCACGTTGGGGCGTGTATTGAGGGAGTCCCCCACGTTGGGGCGTGTATTGAGGGAGTCCCCCACGTTGGGGCGTGTATTGAGGGAGTCCCCCACGTTGGGGCGTGTATTGAGGGAGTCCCCCACGTTGGGGCGTGTATTGAGGGAGTCCCCCACGTTGGGGCGTGTATTGAGGGAGTCCCCCACGTTAGACATGAGGGGCCCCCCCCCAACATTTTTAGAGTCCGTGGACGAGGAGATTGGTCCCGCACATCCGCAGGCAGTGCCATCAATCTTCCCGATGCCGGGCTCTCCGTCGGGCAAATTAGGCGACCGCGAGGCCCCTGTGAGCGCGAGGCCTTAGGCGACCACCTAATTAAAGAGCCGCCTCTGACCAACGTTGGGATATGAATAGCAATAGACGAAGATCGGAGCACTTGGTTGTTTGACCCATTAAAAGATCAGGACCTGACTCTCTTCTCGGAGAACCAATCGCAGCACAGCGGCCTCCCCCGCACTAGTAATTGCTGTGTGTACATGACGGGTTCTCTTCGATGATCCGCCTGCCTCCCTGGGCTGTTGGTGAAGTTGGCGTGTTTTTTTTTTCTTCGCAGTAAATCCTCCTCGCCGCTCCGGAGACGGCCAATCCTTTAAGTTAATTTGTTGAAATCGTCTAATTAAAGGGAATAATTGCGGAGATGATCGTCCTGATTGTGGATGAGACAATTAGACCGGCTGGGAACCGGCTCATCGTGACACCGAGGAGCTGCTGGGATTAGAGTGTGAGCTCCCCGGAGCAGTCCCCTCACATGTCAGTTTCTGGGCCTCTGTTCCTGCAGGCAGTTGCTCCCTGGGCCTCTGTTCCTGCAGGCAGTTGCTCCCTGGGCCTCTGTTCCTGCAGGCAGTTGCTCCCTGGGCCTCTGTTTCTGCAGGCAGTTGCTCCCTGGGCCTCTGTTCCTGCAGGCAGTTGCTCCCTGGGCCTCTGTTCCTGCAGGCAGTTGCTCTCTAGGCCTCTGTTCCTGCAGGCAGTTGCTCCCTGGGCCTCTGTTCCTGCAGGCAGTTGCTCCCTGGGCCTCTGTTCCTGCAGGCAGTTGCTCCCTGGGCCTCTGTTCCTGCAGGCAGTTGCTCCCTGGGCCTCTGTTCCTGCAGGCAGTTGCTCCCTGGGCCTCTGTTCCTGCAGGCAGTTGCTCCCTGGGCCTCTGTTCCTGCAGGCAGTTGCTCCCTGGGCCTCTGTTCCTGCAGGCAGTTGCTCCCTGGGCCTCTGTTCCTGCAGGCAGTTGCTCCCTGGGCCTCTGTTCTTGCAGGCAGTTGCTCCCTGGGCCTCTGTTCTTGCAGGCAGTTGTTCCCTGGGCCTCTGTTCCTGGAGGCAGTTGCTCCCTAGGCCTCTGTCCCCGGAGGCAATTGCTCCCTGGGCCTCTGTTCCTGCCGATAGTTGCACTCTGGATCTCTGTTCTGGGGGTTAGTTCCTTAATGACTGTGCCTCTGTCCCTGGGGTTAGTTCCTCCCAGAGCCTCTGTCCCTGGGGTTTGTTCCTCAATGGCTGGGCCTCTGTTCCTGGGGTTAGTTCCTTCCTGGCTGGGCCTCTGTTCCAGGGGTTAGTCCCTCTATAGGCCTCTGTTCCTGCAGGTAGTTCCTCCCATGGGCCTCTGTTCCTGGAGGCAGTTGTTCCCTGGGCCTCTGTTCCTGGAGGCAGTTGCTCCCTGGGCCTTTGTTCCTGCAGGTAGTTCCTCCCATGGGCCTCTGTTCCTGGAGGCAGTTGCTCCCTGGGCCTTTGTTCCTGCAGGTAGTTCCTCCCATGGGCCTGTGTTCCTGCAGGTAGTTCCTCCCATGGGCCTTTGTTCCTGGAGGTAGTTCCTCCTATGGGCCTATGTTCCTGCAGGTAGTTTCTTCCATGGGCCTTTTTTTCCTGCAGGTAGTTCCACCCATGGGCCTATGTTCCTGCAGGTAGTTCCTCCCATGGGCCTGTGTTCCTGCAGGTAGTTCCTCCCATGGGCCTTTGTTCCTGGAGGTAGTTCCTCCCATGGGCCTATGTTCCTGCAGGTAGTTTCTTCCATGGGCCTTTTTTTCCTGCAGGTAGTTCCTCCCATGGGCCTTTGTTCCTGCAGGTAGTTCCACCCATGGGCCTTTGTTCCTGCAGGTAGTTCCACCCATGGGCCTATGTTCCCGCAGGTAGTTCCTCCCATGGGCCTTTGTTCCTGCAGGTAGTTCCTCCTATGGGCCTTTGTTCCTGCAGGTAGTTCCTCCCATGGGCCTTTGTTCCTGCAGGTAGTTCCACCCATGGGCCTTTGTTCCTGCAGGTAGTTCCACCCATGGGCCTATGTTCCCGCAGGTAGTTCCTCCCATGGGCCTTTGTTCCTGCAGGTAGTTTCTCCCATGGGCCTGTGTTCCTGCAGGTAGTTTCTCCCATGGGCCTGTGTTCCTGCAGGTAGTTCCTCCCATGGGCCTGTGTTCCTGCAGGTAGTTCCTCCCATGGGCCTGTGTTCCTGCAGGTAGTTCCTCCCATGGGCCTGTGTTCCTGCAGGTAGTTCCTCCCATGGGCCTTTGTTCCTGCAGGTAGTTCCTCCTATGGGCCTTTGTTCCTGCAGGTAGTTCCTCCCATGGGCCTTTGTTCCTGCAGGTAGTTCCTCCCATGGGCCTTTGTTCCTGGAGGTAGTTCCTCCATGTCTGGGCCTGTGTTCCTGCAGGTAGTTCCTCCCATGGGCCTGTGTTCCTGCAGGTAGTTCCTCCATGTCTGGGCCTGTGTTCCTGCAGGTAGTTCCTCCATGTCTGGGCCTCGGTTGTTTTGCTGCCTGTCTTTTCCCAGATGTTGGATCTTCAGAAGTCCTCCACATTTATTCTCAGACGTCTCGCCGTATTCACGTGAATGTAAATCTGGGCCTGGCGCTGCCATTGTGGGGCCCCGGAGGTGAATTCCTGGCGCTGCCATTGTGGGGCCCCGGAGGTGAATTCCTGGCGCTGCCATTGTGGGGCCCCGGAGGTGAATTCCTGGCGCTGCCATTGCGGGGCCCCGGAGGTGAATTCCTGGCGCTGCCATTGCGGGGCCCCGGAGGTGAATTCCTGGCGCTGCCATGGCGGGGCCCCGGAGGTGAATTCCTGGCGCTGCCATGGCGGGGCCCCGGAGGTGAATTCCTGGCGCTGCCATTGCGGGGCCCCGGAGGTGAATTCCTGGCGCTGCCATGGCGGGGCCCCGGAGGTGAATTCCTATCCTGACACTTCTGAACATTTGTATAATTACAGCCTAATAAGATTCCTATGAATATTTCACAAGGTGCCGATGTGCCGCCGGGATTTGTAATGAGAAGCGAGTTTTAGGATGAAAGAGATCGCGGAGGAGAAGACGGGAGAGATCACCAGTCGGGGGTCCCCTTTACCTGCCCCCCGCTCTCGGGGAACGCCAACCCTTGTGTCCCGAAGTTCCGTAATTTACTGCACATCGCCTGCCGGGTACTTCACATCCCGAAATGTAGAACCCTTCCAAAACTCCCGATTTTACAAAAGGAAAGCATTCCATACATCAAAGAATAGTCAACACGAAGGGCACAGTACAGGGGGGAGGGTCAGGAGGGCACAGTACAGGGGAGGGGGGGTTCAGGAGGGCACAGTACGGGGGGGGGTTTCAGGAGGGCACAATACTGGGTTCAGGAGGGCACAGTACAGGGGGGGTCAGGAGGGCACAGTCCGAAGGGAGGGGGTGTCAGGAGGGCACAATACTGGGTTTGGAAGGGCACAGTACAACGGGAGTCAGTAGGGCACAGTATGGGGGGGGGGTCAGGAGGGCACAGTACAGGGGGGGTGTCAGGAGGGCACAGTACTGGGTTCAGGAGGGCACATTACAGGGGGTTCAGGAGGGCACAGTACAGAGGGGGATGTGTCAGGAGGGCACAATACTGGGTTCAGGAGGGTACAGTACAGGGGGGGGTCAGGAGAGCACAGTACGGGGGGGTCAGGAGGGCACAGTACAGGGGGGGTGTGAGGAGGGCACAGTACTGGGTTCAGGAGGGCACATTACAGGGGGGGGGGGTCACGAGGGCACAGTACAGAGGGGGATGTGTCAGGAGGGCACAATACTGGGTTCAGGAGGGTACAGTACAGGGGGGGGGGTCAGGAGGGCACAGTACAGGGGGGGTGTCAGGAGGGCACAGTACTGGGTTCAGGAGGGCACATTACGGGGGGGGGGGGGGTCAGGAGAGCACAATACTGGGTTCAGGAGGTTACAGTACAGGGGGGGTGTCAGGAGGGCACAATACGGGGGGGGGCCAGGAGGGCACAGTACGGGGGGGGGGGGTCAGGAGGGCACAGTACGGGGGGGGGGGGGTCAGGAGGGCACAGTACAGGGGAAGGGGGTGGTCAGGAGGGCACAGTACGGGGAGGGGGGTCAGGAGGGCACAGTACAGGGGGGGGGATCAGGAGGGCACAATGCTGGGTTCAGGAGGGCACAGAATATGTTTCGGGACACGACCATATCGGCACAGTTTTAGTAAAAACCGGCAAATCCGGGACAGATGGCAAGTATGATGTAATGCAAGATTATTGTGGGGGCCCCCATGTACCCGGGGACCCTGGGCAGTGCCCAGGAGTTCCCCCTGCATTAAGATGGCCCTGACTCCTCCCAATTTAGACTCCATTATTGGCGGGTGTCTAGTTGGACCTCCTGCCCCAAGTTATGCTCCTTCACCCCCTTCCTGGATAAACAGCCTTCTAATAATTGGTGCTACGGATAGAACCAACCCACAGAATTCAGGGAGAACCCGGGCCGGCGCCTGTTACTCTGACACTGCCTGTACTGCTCAGCGCCGGGGTTCTGAGTTCACTTCCCACCAGCGAGGCCCTCTGCTTGTGCGTTGCCTTTGGCAGACTGACGTGCCTTGGTATATGTCGGCACTATATATATAAATTCCCGGTTCCTAGTCTGAAGGCCCGGACCCCGCCTCCTCATCGGCTTATTCTTTATTCTCAGGATCTTTGTTCCGTCTCATCAAAGACTCGCCGTCCCGCGACTCCGCCGCAAAAAACTGCTGGAGGACTTAAAAGCAATCGGACTTCAAACGGCTGAACTGATTTCACCTCCCAGCTGAAGTGCCCTGTGATTGCTGCCAGTGGCGGGCAGGGGAGGGGCTACTCCTCGGATAGCGGGTGTATGGTCATGTGACTACAGGATGAGCGGGTCACCCCACCAAAAAGTGACCCCTTGCTTATCGGGGGAGACTGGTGGGCCGAGTCGCCTCCTGGAGTCTTTATTACCTGTACAGGTAAAGCTCCACCATGATTCCCGGCTCTGCTCCTGTCCAAAAGGGAGTTTTGGGGGTTCACCCCCCCTATGGGTTTTCCCTCCCACCGTGGCGTGTGTTCTGTGCCCACCTCTGTGTATTCCTGCCCTATGGGGTGCTCCTGCCCACCTCTGTGTATACCTGCCCTATGGGTTGCTCCTGCCCACCTCTGTGTATTCCTGCCCTATGGGTTGCTCCTGTCCACCTCTGTATGTTCCTGCCCACCTCTGTGTATTCCTGCCCCCATGGGGTGCTCCTGCCCACCTGTGTATACCTGCCCTATGGGTTTTCCCTCCCACCGTGGCGTGTGTTCTGTGCCCATGGGGTGCTCCTGTCTACCTCTGTGTATTCCTGCCCCCATGGGGTGCTCCTGTCTACCTCTGTGTATTCCTGCCCCCATGAGGTGCTCCTGCCCACCTCTGTGTGTTTCTCTGCCCATGGGTTGCTCCTGCCCACCTCTGTGTATTCCTTCCCCCATGGGTTGCTCCTGCCCACCTCTGTGTGTTCCTACCCCTATGGGTTGCTACTGCCCACCTCTGTGTATTCCTGCCCCATGGGTTGCTCCTGCCCTCCTCCTGTGTATTCCTGCCCCATGGGTTGCTCCTGCCCACCTCTGTGTATTCCTGCCCCCATGGGTTGCTCCTGCCCACCTCTGTATGTTCCTGCCCACCTCTGTGTGTTCCTGCCCCCATAGGTTGCTCCTGTCCCCATAGGTTGCTCCTGTCCACCTCTGTGTATTCCTGCCCCATGGGTTGCTCCTGCCCACCTCTGTATGTTCCTGCCCCAATGGGGTGTTCCTGCCCACCTCTGTGTGTTCCTGCCCCCATGGGTTGCTCCTGTCCACCTCTGTGTATTCCTGCCCCATGGGTTGCTCCTGCCCACCTCTGTGTGTTTTTGCCCCATGGGTTGCTCCTGCCCACCTCTGTGTATTCCTGCCCCATGGGTTGCTCCTGCCCACCTCTGTATGTTCCTGCCCCAATGGGGTGTTCCTGCCCACCTCTGTGTGTTCCTGCCCCCATGGGTTGCTCCTGTCCA
Source organism: Rana temporaria (assembly GCF_905171775.1). Taxonomy (NCBI): domain Eukaryota; kingdom Metazoa; phylum Chordata; class Amphibia; order Anura; family Ranidae; genus Rana; species Rana temporaria. Next base: position 956,882 of record NC_053498.1, read on the forward strand.
CCTCTGTGTATTCCTGCCCCATGGGTTGCTCCTGCCCACCTCTGTGTGTTCCTGCCCCATGGGTTGCTCCTGCCCACCTCTGTGTGTTCCTGTGCCCTTGGGGTGCTCCTGCCCACCTCTGTGTGTTTCTCTGTCCATGGGTTGCTCCTGCCCACCTCTGTGTGTTTCTCTGTCCATGGGTTGCTCCTGCCCACCTCTGTGTGTTTCTCTTTCCATGGGTTGCTCCTGCCCACCTCTGTGTGTTGCTGCCCCCATGGGTTGCTCCTGCCCACCTGTGTGTGTTCCTGCCCCATGGGTTGCTCCTGCCCACCTCTGTGTGTTTCTCTGCCCATGGGGTGCTCCTGCCCACCTTTGTGTGTTTCTCTGCCCATGGGTTGCTTCTGCCCACCTCTGTGTATTCCTACCCCCATGGGTTGCTCCTGCCCACCTTTGTGTGTTTCTCTGCCCATGGGTTGCTCCTGCCCACCTCTGTGTGTTTCTCTGCCCATGGGTTGCTCCTGCCCACCTCTGTGTGTTCCTGTGCCCTTGGGGTGCTCCTGTCCCATGGGTTGCTCCTGCCCACCTCTGTGTATTCCTGCCCCATGGGTTGCTCCTGCCCACCTCTGTATGTTCCTGCCCCAATGGGGTGTTCCTGCCCACCTCTGTGTGTTCCTGCCCCCATGGGTTGCTCCTGTCCACCTCTGTGTATTCCTGCCCCATGGGTTGCTCCTGCCCACCTCTGTGTGTTCCTGCCCCATGGGTTGCTCCTGCCCACCTCTGTGTGTTCCTGTGCCCTTGGGGTGCTCCTGCCCACCTCTGTGTGTTTCTCTGTCCATGGGTTGCTCCTGCCCACCTCTGTGTGTTTCTCTGTCCATGGGTTGCTCCTGCCCACCTCTGTGTGTTTCTCTTTCCATGGGTTGCTCCTGCCCACCTCTGTGTGTTGCTGCCCCCATGGGTTGCTCCTGCCCACCTGTGTGTGTTCCTGCCCCATGGGTTGCTCCTGCCCACCTCTGTGTGTTTCTCTGCCCATGGGGTGCTCCTGCCCACCTTTGTGTGTTTCTCTGCCCATGGGTTGCTTCTGCCCACCTCTGTGTATTCCTACCCCCATGGGTTGCTCCTGCCCACCTTTGTGTGTTTCTCTGCCCATGGGTTGCTCCTGCCCACCTCTGTGTGTTTCTCTGCCCATGGGTTGCTCCTGCCCACCTCTGTGTGTTCCTGTGCCCTTGGGGTGCTCCTGTCCCATGGGTTGCTCCTGCCCACCTCTGTGTGTTCCTGTGCCCTTGGGGTGCTCCTGTCCCATGGGGTGCTCCTGCCCACCTCTGTGTGTTTTTGCTCCCCCACCAATAATATAAAATAAATGGAGTGTGGCGCCTGTACTGGCTCCTCTGTAGTAAATGTTGGGGAAGGGTTGGTACATTGAGCGCTGTGTCTATAGATTGCGGGACCCTCCAATCATAAGAGGCGCCAATTGAAGCTCCCGGCAATGGCCCTCATGGGCGGGGCTAGGCAGTCCATAGACTGGAATATCTCTTCAATGGAAACAATGTTACTGTGTGGTGGGATTGGATACATTTGTTTCTCTTTATATTCTACATCATTGTTTCTCCTCAAACTTTAGCAGTTAAGGCGCCCCCCAAATTATGGACAGTCTGGAGGCGCCCCCCAAATTATGTACAGTCTGGAGGCACCCCCCAAATTATGGGCAGTCTGGAGGCGCCCCCCAAATTATGGACAGTCTGGAGGCACCCCCCAAATTATGGACAGTCTGGAGGCACCCCCCAAATTATGGACAGTCTGGAGGCACCCCCCAAATTATGGACAGTCTGGAGGCACCCCCCAAATTATGGACAGTCTGGAGGCACCCCCCAAATTATGGACAGTCTCTAGGCACCCCCCAAATTATGGACAGTCTCGAGGCACCCCCCAAATTATGGACATATTCCAGGCACCCCCCAAATTATGGACAGTCTCTAGGCACCCCCCAAATTATGGACAGTCTGGAGGCACCCCTCCAAGATATGGACAATCTCGTGGCTCGCCCCAAATTATGGACAGTCTGAAGGCCCCCCCCAAATTATGGACAGTCTGGAGGCATCCCCCAAATTATGGACAGTTTCAGGCACCCCCCCAAATTATGGACAGTCTCGAGGCACCCCCCAAATTATGGACAGTCTCGAGGCACCCCCCAAATTATGGGCAGTCTGGAGGCACCCCCCAAATTATGGACAGTCTCCAACCACCATCTGTATACAAGTTTTGGGCATTTTGCCAAGGTACCCCTGAAGAAACCTAAAGGGGCACCCCAGGGGGCCCTGGTTGAAAAGGGGTGCTCTCTATACATTCTTATCATAGCCGGGCCGGTGACTGAGCTCTGCTGTATTGAAGACGGTAGATTTCAGGCACTGGACACCTCACCAAGCACCAGATCTTGTCTTTGTAGAGGTGATCGTCTCTTACTGGCTGAGCTCTGTGCTGATGGTGGAAATGTATTTATATATATATATGAGGAACTCTCACCTTCCTTCTCCTATAAGCAGTCGTTGTTCTGTTGTAATTCCCGCAGCGCAGGCTCCCCTCCCCCGAGACCCAGAGAGCAAAACAACCAGAAACCTCCAGAGCCTAAACTCTGACATTGCCGAGTATAACAACCACATCATAACGTAGGTGAGGCGCGGAGCGCTGGGCTGCAGCAGGAGGTGAGTGCACCCCACATTATCAGAACCCCCTTATTATGGGTCATTTCCTTGTATCCGGAGAGCAGTGATGTCACCGAGCACTGTGGTGTCATCTCCCTCCTCAGTGATGTCACCGGGCACTGTGGTGTCATCTCCCTCCCCAGTGATGTCACCGAGCACTGTGGTGTCATCTCCCTCCCCTGTGATGTCACCGAGCACTGTGGTGTCATCTCCCTCCCCAGTGATGTCACCGAGCACTGTGGTGTCACCTCCCTCCTCAGTGATGTCACCGAGCACTGTGGTGTCATCTCCCTCCTCAGTGATGTCACCGAGCACTGTGGTGTCACCTCCCTCCTCAGTGATGTCACCGAGCACTGCGGTGTCATCTCCCTCCCCTGTGATGTCACCGAGCACTGTGGTGTCATCTCCCTCCTCAGTGATGTCACCGAGCACTGTGGTGTCATCTCCCTCCCCTGTGATGTCACCGAGCACTGTGGTGTCATCTCCCTCCTCAGTGATGTCACCGAGCACTGTGGTGTCATCTCCCTCCTCAGTGATGTCACCGAGCACTGTGGTGTCATCTCCCTCCCCTGTGATGTCACCGAGCACTGTGGTGTCATCTCCCTCCCCAGTGATGTCACCGAGCACTGTGGTGTCATCTCCCTCCCCTGTGATGTCACCGAGCACTGTGATGTCATCTCCCTCCTCAGTGATGTCACCGAGCACTGTGGTGTCATCTCCCTCCCCTGTGATGTCACCGAGCACTGTGGTGTCATCTCCCTCCTCAGTGATGTCACCGAGCACTGTGGTGTCATCTCCCTCCCCTGTGATGTCACCGAGCACTGCGGTGTCATCTCCCTCCCCAGTGATGTCACCGAGCACTGTGGTGTCATCTCCCTCCCCTGTGATGTCACCGAGCACTGTGGTGTCATCTCCCTCCCCTGTGATGTCACCGAGCACTGTGGTGTCATCTCCCTCCTCAGTGATGTCACCGAGCACTGTGGTGTCATCTCCCTCCTCAGTGATGTCACCGAGCACTGTGGTGTCATCTCCCTCCTCAGTGATGTCACCGAGCACTGTGGTGTCCTCTCCCTCCCCTGTGATGTCACCGAGCACTGTGGTGTCATCTCCCTCCCCTGTGATGTCACCGAGCACTGTGGTGTCATCTCCCTCCCCTGTGATGTCACCGAGCACTGTGGTGTCATCTCCCTCCTCAGTGATGTCACCGAGCACTGTGGTGTCATCTCCCTCCTCAGTGATGTCACCGAGCACTGTGGTGTCATCTCCCTCCCCAGTGATGTCACCGAGCACTGTGATGTCATCTCCCTCCCCAGTGATGTCACCGAGCACTGTGGTGTCATCTCCCTCCCCTGTGATGTCACCGAGCACTGTGGTGTCATCTCCCTCCTCAGTGATGTCACCGAGCACTGTGGTGTCATCTCCCTCCCCTGTGATGTCACCGAGCACTGTGGTGTCATCTCCCTCCTCAGTGATGTCACCGAGCACTGTGGTGTCATCTCCCTCCTCAGTGATGTCACCGAGCACTGTGGTGTCATCTCTCTCCCCTGTGATGTCACCGAGCACTGTGGTGTCATTTCCCTCCCCAGTGATGTCACCGAGCACTGTGGTGTCATCTCCCTCCCCTGTGATGTCACCGAGCACTGTGGTGTCATCTCCCTCCTCTGTGATGTCACCGAGCACTGTGGTGTCCTCTCCCTCCTCAGTGATGTCGCCGAGCACTGTGGTGTCATCTCCCTCCTCAGTGATGTCACCAAGCACTGTGGTGTCATCTCCCTCCCCTGTGATGTCACCGAGCACTGTGGTGTCATCTCCCTCCCCTGTGATGTCACCGAGCACTGTGGTGTCATCTCCCTCCTCAGTGATGTCACCGAGCACTGTGGTGTCACCTCCCTCCCAAGTGATGTCACCAAGCACTGTGGTGTCATCTCCCTCCCCAGTGATGTCACCGAGCACTGTGGTGTCATCTCCCTCCTCTGTGATGTCACCGAGCACTGTGGTGTCATCTCCCTCCCCTGTGATGTCACCGAGCACTGTGGTGTCATCTCCCTCCTCTGTGATGTCACCGAGCACTGTGGTGTCATCTCCCTCCCTCAGTGATGTCACCGAGCACTGTGGTGTCATCTCCCTCCCTCAGTGATGTCACCGAGCACTGTGGTGTCACCTCCCTCCCCTGTGATGTCACCGAGCACTGTGGTGTCATCTCCCTCCTCAGTGATGTCACCGAGCACTGTGGTGTCATCTCCCTACCCTGTGATGTCACCGAGCACTGTGGTGTCATCTCCCTCCTCAGTGATGTCACCGAGCACTGTGGTGTCACCTCCCTCCCAAGTGATGTCACCAAGCACTGTGGTGTCATCTCCCTCCCCAGTGATGTCACCGAGCACTGTGGTGTCACCTCCCTCCCCTGTGATGTCACCGAGCACTGTGGTGTCATCTCCCTCCTCAGTGATGTCACCGAGCACTGTGGTGTCACCTCCCTCCCCTGTGATGTCACCGAGCACTGTGGTGTCATCTCCCTCCTCAGTGATGTCACCAAGCACTGTGGTGTCATCTCCCTACCCTGTGATGTCACCGAGCACTGTGGTGTCATCTCCCTCCCCTGTGATGTCACCGAGCACTGTGGTGTCATCTCCCTCCCAAGTGATGTCACCGAGCACTGTGGTGTCATCTCCCTCCCCTGTGATGTCACCGAGCACTGTGATGTCATCTCCCTCCTCAGTGATGTCACCGAGCACTGTGGTGTCATCTCCCTCCTCAGTGATGTCACCGAGCACTGTGGTGTCATCTCCCTCCCCTGTGATGTCACCGAGCACTGTGGTGTCATCTCCCTCCCAAGTGATGTCACAGAGCACTGTGGTGTCATCTCCCTCCCCTGTGATGTCACCGAGCACTGTGGTGTCATCTCCCTTCTCAGTGATGTCACTGAGCACTGTGGTGTCATCTCCCTCCCCAGTGATGTCACCGAGCACTGTGGTGTCATCTCCCTCCTCAGTGATGTCACCGAGCACTGTGGTGTCATCTCCCTCCTCAGTGATGTCACCGAGCACTGTGGTGTCATCTCCCTCCCCTGTGATGTCACCGAGCACTGTGGTGTCATCTCCCTCCCCAGTGATGTCACCGAGCACTGTGGTGTCATCTCCCTCCTCAGTGATGTCACCGAGCACTGTGGTGTCATCTCCCTCCCCTGTGATGTCACCGAGCACTGTGGTGTCATCTCCCTCCTCAGTGATGTCACCAAGCACTGTGGTGTCATCTCCCTCCCCAGTGATGTCACCAAGCACTGTGGTGTCATCTCCCTCCTCAGTGATGTCACCGAGCACTGTGGTGTCATCTCCCTCCCCTGTGATGTCACCGAGCACTGTGGTGTCATCTCCCTCCTCAGTGATGTCACCGAGCACTGTGGTGTCATCTCCCTCCCCAGTGATGTCACCAAGCACTGTGGTGTCATCTCCCTCCCCAGTGATGTCACCGAGCACTGTGGTGTCATCTCCCTCCCCTGTGATGTCACCGAGCACTGTGGTGTCATCTCCCTCCTCAGTGATGTCACCGAGCACTGTGGTGTCATCTCCCTCCCCAGTGATGTCACCGAGCACTGTGGTGTCATCTCCCTCCTCAGTGATGTCACCGAGCACTGTGGTGTCCTCTCCCTCCTCAGTGATGTCACCGAGCACTGTGGTGTCATCTCCCTCCTCAGTGATGTCACCGAGCACTGTGGTGTCATCTCCCTCCTCAGTGATGTCACCAAGCACTGTGGTGTCACCTCCCTCCCCTGTGATGTCACCGAGCACTGTGGTGTCATCTCCCTCCTCAGTGATGTCACCGAGCACTGTGGTGTCATCTCCCTCCCCTGTGATGTCACCGAGCACTGTGGTGTCATCTCCCTCCTCAGTGATGTCACCGAGCACTGTGGTGTCACCTCCCTCCCCTGTGATGTCACCGAGCACTGTGGTGTCATCTCCCTCCTCAGTGATGTCACCAAGCACTGTGGTGTCATCTCTCTCCCCTGTGATGTCACCGAGCACTGTGGTGTCATCTCCCTCCCCTGTGATGTCACCGAGCACTGTGGTGTCATCTCCCTCCTCAGTGATGTCACCGAGCACTGTGGTGTCACCTCCCTCCCCTGTGATGTCACCGAGCACTGTGGTGTCATCTCTCTCCCCTGTGATGTCACCGAGCACTGTGGTGTCATCTCCCTCCCCTGTGATGTCACCGAGCACTGTGATGTCATCTCCCTCCTCAGTGATGTCACCAAGCACTGTGGTGTCATCTCTCTCCCCTGTGATGTCACCGAGCACTGTGGTGTCATCTCCCTCCCCTGTGATGTCACCGAGCACTGTGGTGTCATCTCCCTCCCCTGTGATGTCACCGAGCACTGTGGTGTCATCTCCCTCCTCAGTGATGTCACCGAGCACTGTGGTGTCATCTCCCTCCTCAGTGATGTCACCGAGCACTGTGGTGTCATCTCCCTCCCAAGTGATGTCACCGAGCACTGTGGTGTCACCTCCCTCCCCTGTGATGTCACCGAGCACTGTGGTGTCATCTCCCTCCCCAGTGATGTCACCGAGCACTGTGGTGTCACCTCCCTCCCCTGTGATGTCACCGAGCACTGTGGTGTCATCTCCCTCCCCTGTGATGTCACCGAGCACTGTGATGTCATCTCCCTCCCCTGTGATGTCACCGAGCACTGTGATGTCATCTCCCTCCTCAGTGATGTCACCGAGCACTGTGGTGTCATCTCCCTCCCCTGTGATGTCACCGAGCACTGTGGTGTCATCTCCCTCCTCAGTGATGTCACCGAGCACTGTGATGTCATCTCCCTCCCCTGTGATGTCACCGAGCACTGTGGTGTCATCTCCCTCCCCTGTGATGTCACCGAGCACTGTGGTGTCATCTCCCTCCTCAGTGATGTCACCGAGCACTGTGATGTCATCTCCCTCCCCTGTGATGTCACCGAGCACTGTGGTGTCATCTCCCTCCCCTGTGATGTCACCGAGCACTGTGGTGTCATCTCCCTCCTCAGTGATGTCACCGAGCACTGTGATGTCATCTCCCTCCCCTGTGATGTCACCGAGCACTGTGATGTCATCTCCCTCCCCTGTGATGTCACCGAGCACTGTGGTGTCATCTCCCTCCCCAGGCTCAGACACATCATCATCCATCCCTTTCCTCTCTGAGGTTGGATGCAGTTACTGTTCTGCTCACTAGATGGCGCTCCTGATTCAGGCAGAGTGAGGCTCCAATGTCAGTCTGTCCAGGAAGAGAGACCGCTGAGATATAGAGAGAGACTGAGGGGCCAGGGAGAGACTGCTGAGATTAAGAGAGAGACTGAGGGGACAGGGAGAGACTGCTGAGATATAGAGAGAGACTGAGGGGCCAGGAAGAGACTGCTGAGATATAGAGAGAGACTGAGAGGCCAGGGAGAGACTGCTGAGATTAAGAGAGAGACTGAGGGGACAGGGAGAGACTGCTGAGATATAGAGAGAGACTGAGGGGACAGGGAGAGACTGCTGAGATATAGAGAGAGACTGCTGAGATATAGGGAGAGACTGCTGAGATATAGAGAGAGACTGAGGGGCCAGGGAGAGACTGCTGAGATATAGAGAGAGACTGAGGGGACAGGGAGAGACTGCTGAGATATAGAGAGAGACTGCTGAGATATAGGGAGAGACTGCTGAGATATAGAGAGAGACTGAGGGGCCAGGAAGAGACTGCTGAGATATAGAGAGAGACTGCTGAGATATAGAGAGAGACTGACAGGTCAGGGAGAGACTGCTGAGATATAGAGAGAGACTGAGGGGCCAGGGAGAGACTGCTGAGATATAGAGAGAGACTGAGGGGCCAGGGAGAGACTGCTGAGATATAGAGAGAGACTGAGGGGCCAGGGAGAGACTGCTGAGATATAGAGAGACTGAGGGGCAGGGAGAGACTGCTGAGATATAGAGAGAGACTGAGGGGCAGGGAGAGACTGCTGAGATTTAGAGAGACTGAGGGGCAGGGAGAGACTGCTGAGATATAGAGAGAGACTGAGGGGCAGGGAGAGACTGCTGAGATATAGAGAGAGACTGAGGGGCCAGGAAGAGACTGCTGAGATATAGAGAGACTGACAGGCCAGGGAGAGACTGCTGAGATATAGAGAGAGACTGAGGGGCAGGGAGAGACTGCTGAGATATAGAGAGAGACTGAGGGGCCAGGAAGAGACTGCTGAGATATAGGGAGAGACTGCTGAGATATAGAGAGAGACTGAGGGGCCAGGGAGAGACTGCTGAGATATAGAGAGAGACTGACAGGCCAGGGAGAGACTGCTGAGATATAGAGAGAGACTGACGGGCCAGGGAGAGACTGCTGAGATATAGAGAGAGACTGAGGGGCAGGGAGAGACTGCTGAGATATAGAGAGAGACTGAGGGGCCAGGGAGAGACTGCTGAGATATAGAGAGAGACTGAGGGGCCAGGAAGAGACTGCTGAGATATAGAGAGAGACTGAGGGGCCAGGGAGAGACTGCTGAGATATAGAGAGAGTCTGAGGGGCCAGGAAGAGACTGCTGAGATATAGAGAGACTGAGGGGCCAGGGGGAGACTGCTGAGATATAGAGAGAGTCTGAGGGGCCAGGAAGAGACTGCTGAGATATAGAGAGAGACTGAGGGGCCAGGGAGAGACTGCTGAGATTTAGAGAGACTGAGGGGCCAGGGAGAGACTGCTGAGATATAGAGAGAGACTGAGGGGCCAGGGAGAGACTGCTGAGATATAGAGAGAGACTGAGGGGCCAGGGAGAGACTGCTGAGATATAGAGAGAGACTGAGGGGCCAGGGAGAGACTGCTGAGATTTAGAGAGACTGAGGGGCCAGGGAGAGACTGCTGAGATATAGAGAGAGACTGACGGGCCAGGGAGAGACTGCTGAGATATAGAGAGAGACTGAGGGGCCAGGGAGAGACTGCTGAGATATAGAGAGAGACTGAGGGGCCAGGGAGAGACTGCTGAGATTTAGAGAGACTGAGGGGCCAGGGAGAGACTGCTGAGATATAGAGAGAGACTGAGGGGCCAGGAAGAGACTGCTGAGATATAGAGAGAGACTGAGGGGCCAGGGAGAGACTGCTGAGATATAGAGAGAGACTGAGGGGCCAGGGAGAGACTGCTGAGATATAGAGAGAGACTGAGGGGCCAGGGAGAGACTGCTGAGATTAAGAGAGAGACTGAGGGGCCAGGGAGAGACTGCTGAGATATAGAGAGAGTCTGCGGGGCCAGGAAGAGACTGCTGAGATATAGAGAGACTGAGGGGCCAGGGAGAGACTGCTGAGATATAGAGAGAGACTGAGGGGCCAGGGAGAGACTGCTGAGATATAGAGAGAGTCTGAGGGGCCAGGAAGAGACTGCTGAGATATAGAGAGACTGAGGGGCCAGGGAGAGACTGCTGAGATATAGAGAGAGTCTGAGGGGCCAGGAAGAGACTGCTGAGATATAGAGAGACTGAGGGGCCAGGGAGAGACTGCTGAGATATAGAGAGAGACTGAGGGGCCAGGGAGAGACTGCTGAGATATAGAGAGACTGAGGGGCCAGGAAGAGACTGCTGAGATTAAGAGAGACTGTTACATTGTATATCTCTGTATGTTGGGCTCCTTCAGGTGATTATCTAATAGTTTATTGAAACTATTGATGCCCCTCCCCCGCTGAGGCCACCGCCTGTGGAAGGGAATTCCACATCCTTGCCGCTCTAAGGCCTCGTACAGACGAGGGGTTATCCGCTGGAAACGGTCCGTCGGATGTTTCCAGCGGACATTCCTCCTCCGGATTTTGATCCGATGGCTTGTACACACCATCGGATCAAAATCCGCGCGAAAAACATCCGCGGTCACGTGTCGCGACTATGACGCGGCGACGTGTGCGACGCTGGAAGGTAAACACTTCCACGCATGCGTCGAATCATTACGATGCATGCGAGGGATGGGAGCGGACGGACTGATCCGGTGAGTCTGTACAGACGACCGGATCAATCCGCTGGACTGGATCCCAGCGGATAGATTTTGTAGCATGCTAAGAAATTTTTATCCGCTGGGAATCCGTCGGCTGGATTTTTATCCGCCGGGAATTGCTCGGACGTACAGACGACCGGATCTATCTGCTGGAACTGATCCGCGGATAAATCCCAGCGGATAGATCCGGTCGTGTGTACGGGGCCTTACAGTAAAGAACCCTCTACATAGTTTAAGGTTAAATCTCTTTTCTTCTCATTATAATGAGTGGCCCTGTGTCTTATTACTAAACTCCCTTCCGGGGAAAAGTTTCCTCCCTATTGGGGGGTCACCAGTCCGGTATTTGTGAAATCCTCTCCCCTCATCGTCTCTGGCTGTCTGTCTGGTTGGCATTCTGGTTGGTTGGCAGTCTGGTTGGCTGTCTGGTTGGTTGGCAGTCTGGTTGGTTGGCAGTCTGGTTGGTTGGCAGTCTGGTTGGTTGGCAGTCTGGTTGGTTGGCAGTCTGGTTGGTTGGCTGTCTGGTTGGTTGGCAGTCTGGTTGGTTGGCTGTCTGGTTGGTTGAGTGGCTGGCTGTCTGGTTGGCTAGATGGTTGTTTGGGTGGCTGGAAGCTTTTTTTGGCTGGTTGGCTGGCTGGCTGTCTGTCTGGTTGGTTGGGTGGTTTGTTGGTTGGTTGGCTGACTTGTCATCTGTCTGGTTGATTGGGTGGCTGCCTGGTTGGTTGGGTGGCTGGCTGGTTGGTTGGGTGGGTGGCTGGGATGGTTGGTTGGGTGGCTGCCTGGTTGGTTGGTTGGGTGGCTAGCTGGTTGGGTGGCTGGTTGGTTGGGTGGGTGGCTGGGATGGTTGGTTGGGTGACTGGCTGACTGGGTGGGTGGGTGTCTGGGATGGTTGGTTGGGTGGTTGGCTGGCTGGCTGATTGGTTGTTTGGGTGGCTGGCTGATTGGTTGTTTGGGTGGCTGGCTGGTTGGTTGGTTGGTTGGGTGGCTGGCTAATTGGTTGTTTGGGTGGCTGGCTGGTTGGTTGGGTGGCTGGATGGTTTTTATGGCTGGTTGGTTGGTTGGTTGGGTGGGTGGGTGACTGGCTGGTTGGGTCGGTGGGTGGGTGACTGGCTGGTTGGTTGGTTGGCTGGCTAGCTGGTTGGTTGGTTGGGTGGTTGGTTGGGTGGGTGTGTGGGTGGTTGGTTGGGTTATATGGCTGGCTGGTTGGTTGGGTGGGTGGTTGGCTGGCTGGCTGGTTGGTTGGGTGGGTGGGTGGTTGGCTGGTTGGGTGGCTGGTTGGGTGGGTGGCTGGTTGGTTGGGTGGCTGGATGGTTTTTATGGCTGGCTGGTTGGTTGGGTGGGTGGGTGGTTGGCTGGTTGGTTGGGTGGGTGGTTGGTTGGCTGGTTGGTTGGGTGGCTGGCTGGTTGGTTGGGTGGCTGGTTGGTTGGGTGGGTGGTTGGTTGGGTGGTTGGCTGGTTGGGTGGTTGGGTGGCTGGGTGGCTGGTTGGGTGGTTGGCTGGTTGGCTGGCTGGCTGTCTGTCTGGTTGGTTGGGTGGTTTGTTGGTTGGTTGGCTGACTTGTCATCTGGCTGGCTGGTTGATTGTTGGCTGATTGGTTAGTTGGGTGGCTTCAGTCTTGCACAGGTGTATCGGCTCCTCCCCTTCAGTCTTGCACAGGTGTATCGGCTCCTCCCCTTAATTTTTGTACTTGTGTATCGGCTCCTCCCCTTCATTCTTGTACTTGTGTATCGGCTCCTCCCCTTCATTCTTGCACTGGTGTATCGGCTCCTCCCCTTCAGTCTTGCACATGTGTATTGGCTCCTCCCCTTCAGTCTTGCACTGGTGTATCGGCTCCTCCCCTTCAGTCTTGCACAGGTGTATCGGCTCCTCCCCTTCAGTCTTGCACTGGTGTATCGGCTCCTCCCCTTCAGTCTTGTACTTGTGTATTGGCTCCTCCCCTTCATTCTTGTACTTGTGTATTGGCTCCTCCCCTTCAGTCTTGCACAGGTGTATCGGCTCCTCCCCTTCAGTCTTGCACAGGTGTATCGGCTCCTCCCCTTCAGTCTTACACAAGTGTATCGGCTCCTCCCCTTCATTCTTGCACAGGTGTATCGGCTCCTCCCCTTCATTCTTGCACTGGTGTATCGGCTCCTCCCCTTCAGTCTTGCACTGGTGTATTGGCTCCTCCCCTTCAGTCTTGCACAGGTGTACAGCCCCCTTCTGGCCCCTCCCACCAGCCATGATCTGCCTGCATTGCATAGAGAAGCACAGAGACCCGGTGATATCAGAGGGTATAAAATAAGACACGGAATGGAATTGGGTTTTGAATAAAGTCGTCGTCGTCGTGTGGGTGAGGGGGAGGGGGAGGCGGGGAAATGTTCCGGATCCGGGCGGACGGAGGACTGGGGGGGGGGTAGGGAAGTTGTCCAGCATTCTGGGAAATGTCTGTCACCTGACCCTCCTATTATATTTGGATGGGGGAGGGGGGGGCGGCTCTTCCTGGTCGCTGTGCCCGGCGCAGAGTTTGTGAGGGCGTTGGCACTGCTTGCTTTGCATGTCGGCTTTTATTTGCATTAGATATGAGAATCCGGGAAGAGGGGGGGGGGATATGGAGGACGCCATTACTGTGCAGGGGGAGGGGGAAGCAGCATGCAGCCAGTGAAGTCCAGGAGGATCCCACACTGAAATATAAAGAAATGATTATTTCCTTCCCCAGGGATGATCTCAGGAGGCCCCTCCCCCCCCAGCAGTTACAATGTATCAGTAGAAATATACAACAGGATGTGGATATCCTGCAGGTGTGACCCGCCCCCATCCAGCTGTGACCCGCCCCCATCCAGGTGTGACACCAATTAACCCCTCACATGCCTCGTGTTCCTTCAGTGGTGACATTTCTGCGTCTGACCTGCGTTGCGTTTTGTTGGCCAGTTCTTTGGCGTTTCCGTTCACTCCGCCTCCTCGCGGTGAGGGGGGGGGATGAGGGGCCCCTCCTTTCATGCGACCCAAAAACGCCAGGACAGTACAAATCACCCCCAGTACAAATACCCCCAAATCACCCCCCCCAGTACAAATACCCCCCCCTGTACAAATACCCCCAAATCACCCCCCCAGTACAAATACCCCCCCCAGTACAAATACCCCCAAATCCCCCCCAGTACAAATACCCCCAAATCACCCCCCCCCCAGTACAAATACCCCCCAAATCACCCCCCCCCCCCAGTACAAATACCCCCAAATCACCCCCCCCCAGTACAAATACCCCCCAAATCACCCCCCCAGTACAAATACCCCCCAATCACCCCCCCCCAGTACAAATACCCCCAAATCACCCCCCACCCTGAACAAATACTCCCCAATTAACCCTCCAGTACAAATTCCCCCCAAATCACCCCCCAGTACAAATACCCCCCAATCACCCCCCCCCCCAGTACAAATACCCCCAAATCACCCCCCACCCTGAACAAATACTCCCCAATTAACCCTCCAGTACAAATACCCCCCAAATCACCCCCCAGTACAAATACCCCCCAATCACCCCAGTACAAATAACCCCAAATCACCCCCAGTACAAATACCCCCCAAATACCCCCCAGTACAAATACCCCCCAATCACCCCCCAGTACAAATCACCCCCCAGTACAAATACCCCTCAATCACCCCAGTACAAATAACCCCAAATCACCCTCAGTACAAATACTTCCCAGTACAAATACCCCCCAATCACCCCCCAGTACAAATCACCCCCAGTCACCCCCCAGTACAAATAACCCCCAATCACCCCCCAGTACAAATACCCCCCAAATCACCCACAGTACAAATACTTTCCAGTACAAATACCCCCCAAATCACCCACAGTACAAATACTTTCCAGTACAAATACTCCCCAAATCACCCCCCCCCCCCCAGTACAAATACCCCCCATTCACCCCTTTTTGGAAAGGACAGTCCAAGGTATTTAGTAAGAGGCACGACAAGTTTTTTGAAGTTGTCATTTTTTGTCACAATTGGAAATTTTGGTAAAATTAAGAAATTATAACAAATTTGTTTCTTTCCACAAATTTTTTTTTTTCACATCCTGTCACCGGTGCAGCGTCATCATATAACGGGTGTGATGGTGACTGGTGACCGTGTGTAAAAAAATAACGTTTTTATTTTGTTTTATTTTTTACAATGAATTTGTATTTATTTTTTGTTTGCTTTTCACCAGTGAATTTCCCTCTTATTATAAGCAGCCATTTTTACTGAATGGAACGGATACATTCAGTGTTTACTATTGTGGTTAGCTGTGATTGGCCCGTCTGTACCATGTGATCACTGTGACCGATCCCAGGGGTCAGCATACTTGTACAGAGGCTGGGGGGGGGGGGGAGAGGATTGAATCGATTTCTTAGGTTTCATTTTTGTGTAATGAGAACACCGAAATCCTTCATGATGGCGATCGGCTTTCTATAGAGATCTGTGTGGGCGGGGCTATGACATCACCGCGCTCCCCTTATTGGTCACTTCACAAACCGTTCTCCTTTTAACTTCCAGGCGGTATGACGGACAGAGCCAGCTCCCATCATACACTGTAGAACTATCCCGAGCTAACTCCACCCCCCTCGAAAGTGCGCCACGATTTAAGGTAAGATCTACCCCGCCCCCTGCATGGCGCCCCTCCCCCGCTTCGCTTGCCAACGCTTTGCATGCCGATAACGCACCGCGCCTGGCTTCCTGCATGTCGCTTCGCATGGAGAGATTAACAATGTATTACAATGTAACTAATATATAGTGTTGGATGGAGTGGGGAAGGGATTGGACCCCCTGTCGGGTTTTTTATTGTTGTGTCCCCGTTGGGGAGATTCACCCTCTCTATGTGTCCCGGTGACCCCTTCCACCCAGAGTGAAAGAAAGAGAGGGGAAATCTTCCAATGGGGACACTAGTACAGGGATTCCCTTGTCTTCAGAGGGATTTTCTCTCACTTCCTGACTTTGGGACAGGAAGTGGAGGGAAATCTCCCCAGTGGACACCTGACAGGGGTTCTAACACCCCCTTATTCTATCCAAAGCAGAACAAAAATCTGTTCATTTCTCTTCTAGGACATTTTATCTGGAAGCAGATTTTTATTGGATAGAAATCTCGGGTCAGGGTGTGACGGTATTGGTTTTGCTCCCTGTGGGAGGGGCAGGTAATTACCAGTTTTAGCCAATCAGGAGCAGTTTTTCTTGAAGTTGGCTAAATTTGTTGATTGGTGTAGATTTTCTTGGCCTGCTGAGAAGGTCGGCTGAAGTCTCCCAGCTCCTGAGTGTGCCTGGCAGCCTCAGGTTGGAGATCTGATGCCGTTGTGCATTCTCAGGAGCCGGGAGAAGAAAGAAAGCCTTCCCAGGCAGCACGGCAGTCATGACCGGTTCTCTTTATTACACTTCCCTCCATATCCTACAGAGACCAGGAGGTTCCACCTATCACAGGAAAACTTGCAGCAGAACAGACAGTTTCTATTTCACGCCATGCTTTGGTTTCTGATTGGTTGTTGTGTGAGACTCCCCTGTGCCTGAAATAGAAACTTTCTGTATTGCCCTAGTAGCCAATGGGGTTCATCCTTTAATGATAGGTGAGAGGGGGTGGAGCCCAGACCAGGGAACACACAGACTGTGATTTCACTGGCTCACATTCTAGCCGGCATCCAGAGTAACCAGACAAAGGACATTGCAGCCAATCAGGAGGCAGGGTGTACGGATCTGAGTGGGGTGTACCAATAATTGAGGTTTTGCCCCATTGCCCTCCCTGGTTGGCTAAGAGACCTCACAGCTATGACTTGGGCCTGTCTGTTATGGTGGTGAGCATTGTGCCACCGGTGGCATGAAAGACCCAACAAAGGTCCAGTATAACCTCAGCGCTGGGACGCGATGGATTGGGGAGGAGTATTGTGCCACCGGTGGCATGAAAGACCCAACAAAGGTCCAGTATAACCTCAGCGCTGGGACGCGATGGATGGGGGAGGAGTATTGTGCCACCGGTGGCATGAAAGACCCAACAAAGGTCCAGTATAACCTCAGCGATGGGACGCGATGGATTGGGGAGGAGTATTGTGCCACCGGTGGCATGAAAGACCCAACAAAGGTCCAGTATAACCTCAGCGCTGGGACGCGATGGATGGGGGAGGAGTATTGTGCAGAACCCGGTCTCCATCGGGTCTTCTACAGATGGGAATTCCACCCCATCCCTGGCAACAGAATCGGAAGATTAGTTTTGTCCTTTTGCCGCACTGTTGGATCTCATCGGCTTTCATCTCCACCTATCCTGGAGGAAAGGACTGACAAGGCCGGGACTGGCCGAAAATATCCGAACAGTGGTGTCACCTGGAAGAAAACCGTCTTCCCAGGATCCACCAAAAACATGGCAGAACATCTCCACCTATACTGGAGGAAAGGACTGGCAAAGCCGGGACTGGCCAAAAATGGCCGAACAGTGGTGTCAACTGGAAGAAAACCGTCTTCCCAGGATCCACCAAAAACATGGCAGAACATCTCCACCTATCCTGGAGGAAAGGACTGGCAAGGCCGGCACTGGTCAAAAATGGCCGAACAGTGGTGTCACCTGGAAGAAAACCATCTTCCCTGGATCCACCAAAAACATGGCAGAACATCTCCACCTATCCTGGAGGAAAGGACTGGCAAGGCCAGCACTGGCCGAAAATGGCCGAACAGTGATGTCACCTGGAAGAGAACCGTCTTCCCTGGATCCACCAAAAACATGGCAGAACATCTCCACCTATCCTGGAGGAAAGAACTGGCAAGGCCGGGACTGGCCGAAAATGGCCGAACAGTGGTGTTACCTGGAAGAAAACCGTCTTCCCTGGATCCACCAAAAACATGGCAGAACATCTCCACCTATCCTGGAGGAAAGGACTGGCAAGGCCGGGACTGGCCGAACATGGCCGAACAGTGGTGTCACCTGGAAGAAAACCGTCTTCCCAGGATCCACCAAAAACATGGCAGAAGATCTCTCATGAATTGGTGGAATCTGTCTAGAAATAGGAGCCTTCAGAGAGCAGAGGAGGGATTTTATGAATGGAAGAACCTGTTGGAGCCGTCATGGAAGAAAAAGATATCAGTTTCCTCCACCAATCGCTGGGAGTGTAGAAACCTCCATCTTGTGTATTGGGGCCCAGAATGAGAGGCCAGGAGGTCAGTGGTGGCAGGGTGTGGTGAGGGGTGGTGACAGGCTGTGAGGGTCAGCAGAAAGTCCGTGGAAGTCAGGTGGTCTGCAGTAGTACGTTGTGAAAGTCAGTTGGGCAGTGTTGGCACAGTGTAAAGGTCAAAAGATGGATAGTTGGAGGTCAGGTGTCCAGTGTTGGTGTATTGTTGAAGTCAGTGAGGACATAGTGTGGAGGTCACAAAGAGGCCAGTGGTGAAAAGGTGGGGAGGACAAGATCTCCACACATCTCCATGGTGTGGAGATGGTCAGTGGTGGTATGATGTTGAGGTTAGTAGGTGTCCAGTGGTGGTGTGTTGTGGAGGTCAGGAGATATTTAGTGGTTGTACGGTGTTGATGTCAGAAGGGTGGCCAGTGGTGATATGGTGTGGAGGTCAGGAGGTGGTCAATGGTGGTAGTGGCATGGTGTGACCAGATAGTCAGCGGTGGTATGATGTGGAGGTCAGGAGATGGTCAGTGGTGGTATGATGTGGAGGTCAGTATGTAGTCAGTGGTGGTATGATGTGGAGGTCAGGAGGTGATCAGTGGTATGATGTCAGTAGGTGGTCAGTGGTGGTACGGTTTGGAGGTCTAGGGGTGGTCAGTGGTGGTATGATGTGGAGGTCAGGAGGTGGTCAGTGGTATGATGTCAGTAGGTGGTCAGTGGTGGTACGGTTTGGAGGTCTAGGGGTGGTCAGTGGTGGTACGGTTTGGAGGTCTTGGGGTGGTCAGTGGTGGTATGATGTGGAGGTCAGGAGGTGGTCAGTGGTGGTATGATGTCAGTGGTGGTACGGTTTGGAGGTCTAGGGGTGGTCAGTGGTGGTATGATGTGGAGGTCAGGAGGTGTTCAGTGGTATGATGTCAGTAGGTGGTCAGTGGTGGTAAGGTTTGGAGGTCTAGGGGTGGTCAGTGGTGGTACGGTTTGGAGGTCTAGGGGTGGTCAGTGGTGGTTTGGAGGTCTAGGGGTGGTCAGTGGTGGTATGATGTGGAGGTCAGGAGGTGGTCAGTGGTATGATGTCAGTAGGTGGTCAGTGGTGGTACGGTTTGGAGGTCTAGGGGTGGTCAGTGGTGGTACGGTTTGGAGGTCAGGAGATGGTCAGTGGTGGTATGATGTCAGTATGTAGTCAGTGGTGGTATGATGTGGAGGTCAGGAGATGGTGAGTGGTGGTATGATGTGGAGGCCAGGAGATGGTCAGTGGTATGATGTCAGGAGATGGTCAGTGGTGGTATGATGTCAGTAGGTGGTACGGTTTGGAGGTCTAGGGGTGGTCAGTGGTGGTACGGTTTGGAGGTCTAGGGGTGGTCAGTGGTGGTATGATGTGGAGGTCAGGAGGTGGTCAGTGGTATGATGTCAGTAGGTGGTCAGTGGTGGTACGGTTTGGAGGTCTAGGGGTGGTCAGTGGTGGTACGGTTTGGAGGTCTAGGGGTAGTCAGTGGTGGTACGGTTTGGAGGTCTAGGGGTAGTCAGTGGTGGTATGATGTGGAGGTCAGGAGGTGGTCAGTGGTATGATGTCAGTAGGTGGTCAGTGGTGGTACGGTTTGGAGGTCTAGGGGTGGTCAGTGGTATGATGTCAGTGGTGGTACGCTTTGGAGGTCTAGGGGTGGTCAGTGGTGGTTTGGAGGTTTTAGGGGTGGTCAGTGGTGGTATGGTTTGGAGGTCAGGAGGTGGTCAGTGGTGGTACGGTTTGGAGGTCTAGGGGTGGTCAGTGGTGGTACGGTTTGGAGGTCTAGGGGTGGTCAGTGGTGGTACGGTTTGGAGGTCTTGGGGTGGTCAGTGGTGGTACGGTTTGGAGGTCTAGGGGTGGTCAGTGGTGGTACGGTTTGGAGGTCTAGGGGTGGTCAGTGGTGGTATGGTTTGGAGGTCTAGGGGTGGCCAGTGGTGGTACGGTTTGGAGGTCTAGGGGTGGTCAGTGGTGGTACGGTTTGGAGGTCTAGGGGTGGTCGGTGGTGGAACGGTTTGGAGGTCTTGGGGTGGTCAGTGGTGGTACGGTTTGGAGGTCTAGGGGTGGTCAGTGGTGGTACGGTTTGGAGGTCTAGGGGTGGTCAGTGGTGGTACGGTTTGGAGGTCTTGGGGTGGTATGGTTTGGAGGTCTTGGGGTGGTCAGTGGTGGTACGGTTTGGAGGTCTAGGGGTGGTCAGTGGTGGTACGGTTTGGAGGTCTCGGGGTGGTCAGTGGTGGTACGGTTTGGAGGTCTAGGGGTGGTCAGTGGTGGTACGGTTTGGAGGTCTCGGGGTGGTCAGTGGTGGTACGGTTTGGAGGTCTCGGGGTGGTCAGTGGTGGTACGGTTTGGAGGTCTCGGGGTGGTCAGCGGTGGTAGTGGCATGGTGTGTAAATCAGTAAAGACTCTGAGCGCTGCAACAGAATTTTTCTGCCCTGCCAATGATGTTTAAGCGCCGTCCTCTGTGAACTCGTCTCCGTGGTTGGCAGCTTCTGTCGGCACCGTTCACCTTCACACATCATTTCCTCTGTTATCAGATCAGTCTGATAATGTGCCGCGTTTTCCTCTGCAGCCTCCCCACAATACAGAGCATCTCCCCTCCACACACTACAGAGCATCTCCCCTCCACACACTACAGAGCATCTCCCCTCCACACACTGGCCGCATTTGATGGGGAAAACTGGCAGCACACTGGCGACAATTGATGGACAAACTGGCGGCATTTGATGGGGAAAACTGGCGGCAATTGATGGGGAAAACTGGCGGCATTTGATGGGCACACTGGTGGCAATTGATGGGCACACTGGCGGCATTTGATGGGGAAAACTGGTGGCAATTGATGGGCACACTGGCGGCATTTGATGGGCACACTGGCGGCATTTGATGGGCACACTGGCGGCATTTGATGGGCACACTGGCGGCAATTGATGGGCACACTGGCGGCAATTGATGGGCACACTGGCGGCATTTGATGGGGAAAACTGGCGGCAATTGATGGGCACACTGGCAGAATTTGATGGGCACACTGGCGGCATTTGATGGGCACACTGGCGGCAATTGAAGTGGCTGCGTTTTGAGGTTTTTTTTTTTTTGTTTGCGCCCCTCCAAAACATTTTGAGCACCAGCCGCCACTGGGCCTCGGGCCGATTTATGGGGGAAATTTCCCTTCACTTCCTGTCAGGACAGGAAATCTCTCCACCGGGGACACAGAACCCGAAACGCGTTATTGTTCTCCCCATTCCACCCTGTACTGACAATGTGCCTTCCTGTCCCCGGTGACAACCACATCCCTCCTTTTCGTTATGGGTGTCGCAGGGACAGGAAGGCCAGTATCATGCATGGTGGTGCTCTGTGATTGGCTGGCTGAGTGGGTTTGGGACCCGGTTCGTTGTCGTTATTTTTCATGCAGCAGAAGAGCGCCGGCGAGTATCTGGAAGGGTCCCCCACCTCCGGGTGCCCTGCGGGTAGGTGTCTCCTCCAGCGGTGTGCCGGCGGGATTCTCTGTTTATTTCCCGGACTCCACCCGACCTTCTCCGCACACAATAGCGCCGTGGAAACTGCAGGGGGGGAGGGGAGGACACCTGATCCAGAGATGGTAAATAAATAAAGGCAGGGAATGTGATCCGAGGACCAGCCGCTTCCCACAGGCAGTGCAGTCAGCGCTCAAGATGAACCATGGAAGGGGGCGGGGAGCCACCCGGAGCTCTGCGGGAGATTTGTAAAACGTCCAAATTCTTCATTCAATCATTGACGATCGATCTCCCAAAATCACTGACATATCAATCCTCCAAATCCGGTAATCAATGAATAGCGATCTCCCAAATCTGGTAATCAATGAATATCGATCTCCCAAATCTGGTAATCAATGAATATCGATCTCCCAAATCCGGCAATCAATGAATATCGATCTCCCAAATCCCTAAACAATTAACTATTAATCTTCCAGGTCTAGTAACCATTGATTATCAATCTCCCAGTCTGGTAATCATCGATCATCCATGTATCGATCTGGTAATCATCGATCATCCATGTATCAATCTGGTAATCATCGATCATCCATGTATCAATCTGGTAATCATCGATCATCCATGTATCAATCTGGTAATCATCGATCATCCATGTATCAATCTGGTAATCATCGATCATCCATGTATCAATCTGGTAATCATCGATCATCCATGTATCAATCTGGTAATCATCGATCATCCATGTATCAATCTGGTAATCATCGATCATCCATGTATCAATCTGGTAATCATCGATCATCCATGTATCAATCTGGTAATCATCGATCATCCATGTATCAATCTGGTAATCATCGATCATCCATGTATCAATCTGGTAATCATCGATCATCCATGTATCAATCTGGTAATCATCGATCATCCATGTATCAATCTGGTAATCATTGTGGGCATCCATGTATCAATCTGGTAATCATCGATCATCCATGTATCAATCTGGTAATCATCGATCATCCATGTATCAATCTGGTAATCATCGATCATCCATGTATCAATCTGGTAATCATCGATCATCCATGTATCAATCTGGTAATCATTGATCATCCATGTATCAATCTGGTAATCATTGATCATCCATGTATCAATCTGGTAATCATCGATCATCCATGTATCAATCTGGTAATCATCGATCATCCATGTATCAATCTGGTAATCATTGATCATCCATGTATCAATCTGGTAATCTTCCGAGTCCGGATATTATTGACTATCGATCTACCGAGTTCAGTGATCAATGAATATTGATCTCCCGGGTCTGTTATCATCTATTGATCTCCCCAATCTGGTATCATCTATTGATCTCCCGGGTCTGGTATCATTGACTATTGATCTCCCGGGTCTGGTATCATCTATTGATCTCCCGGGTCTGGTATCATCTATTGATCTCCCGGGTCTGGTATCATCTATTGATCTGCCGGGTCTGGTATCATTGAATATTGATCTCCCGGGTCTGGTATTATCTATTGATCTCCCGGGTCTGGTATCATCTATTGATCTCCCGGGTCTGGTATCATCTATTGATCTCCCGGGTCTGGTATCATCTATTGATCTCCCGGGTCTGGTATCATCTATTGATTTCCCGGGTCTGGTATCATTGAATATTGATCTCCCGGGTCTGGTATCATCTATTGATCTGCCGGGTCTGGTATCATCTATTGATTTCCCGGGTCTGGTATCATTGAATATTGATCTCCCGGGTCTGGTATCATCTATTGATCTCCCGGGTCTGGTATCATCTATTGATCTCCTGGGTCTGGTATCATCTATTGATCTCCCGGGTCTGGTATCATTGACTATTGATCTCCCGGGTCTGGTATCATCTATTGATCTCCCGGGTCTGGTATCATCTATTGATCTCCCGGGTCTGGTATCATTGACTATTGATCTCCCGGGTCTGGTATCATCTATTGATCTCCCGGGTCTGGTATCATCTATTGATCTCCCGGGTCTGGTATCATCTATTGATCTCCCGGGTCTGGTATCATCTATTGATCTCCCGGGTCTGGTATCATCTATTGATCTCCTGGGTCTGGTATCATCTATTGATCTCCCGGGTCTGGTATCATTGACTATTGATCTCCCGGGTCTGGTATCATTGACTATTGATCTCCCGGGTCTGGTATCATTGACTATTGATCTCCCGGGTCTGGTATCATCTATTGATCTCCCGGGTCTGGTATCATCTATTGATCTCCCGGGTCTGGTATCATCTATTGATCTCCCGGGTCTGGTAATCTCCAGTTATTAAACTTTTGGCTCCGGATTTCCAGATTCTCTCACGGAATTCTTTGCGGTTTCGGGCCCCTGGGTGTCTCGTGTTGGCTCAGCATCTGTCTCTTCTCTGTGTCGGGGGGTCATATCTGATGTCATTGTCACCGCCAGCCCCTGAGTGACATCCTGGACAGGTGTGCCGACCCCTAGCCCCAAATCAGCTGCTGACCAGACTTCTGGCTATCCTCCCTCCACCAATCCCAAGTCAGCTCCCATAGCTATCGTCCGCCATCAACCCCCCAGTAAGCCCCCATGGAGGACTGGGGGGGATTGGTGGAGGGGGGTAGCCACGGAGGCTGACTGGAAGGTTGGTGGGGGACCATAGCCATGGAGGCTGACTGGGGACTGACAGCAGAAATTGTGGTGATTTTGGCTCCTGAAAATGATTGTGATTAAAAGGCACCAAATTGCCCTACAAAATGTTCTCCCCCCCCCATGCTGGGAGTGTAGAAATATAAATGTATTTTCCTGGTTCTCCTCTTTCTTTTTTTTTTATTTCTTTATTTCTTTTTTTATTCTTTTGTCGTTTTTTAAACATGACACTTTGTTAAAGTGACAAGACAAAAAGAAAGAAGAATAAAAAGTAAGAAAACCCATAAGAAGTCGCAGAAGAGCAGAAGGGGCCGTCCTGAGGACGCTCTCCGGGGAAAAGACGAACCATTTTCTTTCCATAATAGAATTCTCCTCCTCGCTCCGCTCACCATACAGCTGTCAGAGCCGGTGACCAGGAGACGAGGATTAGATTGTCAGCTCTTGGGCACACGTGGGTCTCTGTGTCGTGGCGGCGACGTCCCCTCCTCCCCTCACTGTCACTCCAGGAACAGCTGCTCCTCGGTTCCTCCTCGCTGTGCACACAGCCCCGGGGGCCCCGGGTCCCTGTACCTGCCTCCTTGGCAGCTGCCGTCTTCTGGCTGGCTCTCCGCCCATTCAGCACACATGTGAAGGTATGAGAGGCAGCCGGAGCCTCGCAGGGACATCGCCAGGCATCACTTCTTCGCCAAGTTTTGGGACGCTCCGGCGAGGCGGGACGGTGAAATGTCCGGCGTGGACGGGTACACACCCTGCCGGGAGGTGGTGGCGGACGACCCCTCGGATTCC
Source organism: Rana temporaria (assembly GCF_905171775.1). Lineage (NCBI taxonomy): Eukaryota > Metazoa > Chordata > Amphibia > Anura > Ranidae > Rana > Rana temporaria. The sequence continues at coordinate 981,507 of NC_053498.1, forward strand.
TTGGAGGCGTATTGTGTGAGTACCATCTTCTCTGTTTGTTGCGTTTTGTCGCTGGGATGTTTTATTCTGACGCGGTCGCCGCCGCTGCGCCAGATTTTCCAGAGGACGTTACTATTACTCAGCAGCAGCCAAGGGAACGGTCACCGGTCCCACCGCCTGGAAATCCTGAATAACGTCCCTCGTCATCGCGACGCTTTCATTCGCTTTCACCGTTAAAGCTGCAGCGTACCTGTCACCGGCGAGGGCGCCGCGTCCCCGCGCCTTCGTTAGAAAGCGTCAGCTCTGCGGGAGGCATCCTGTACTTTGTGCCACACAGCAAAGTTCTCCTCCGGTATCGGCATCATAAAATCCGGGTTGATAATTGGACGGTGCATCCGGAATTCTCCACTCACCTGGCCGCAGGAAGCTGGATTCTGATTGGTTGGCGAGTTCTTTTCTTCTTTTCTTCTTTTTTTTTTCTTCATTTTGTGGAGATTCGTAAAAAAAAAATGATTTAATAACATGTTTCCAATGTTCTGACGCAGTGCAGGATTTGATGCTCCCGGCCGGGACAAGGGGGGGGGGGGGCAGTAAAGCAAAGGGGCAAAAGATGGACGCAGGGTGGTACACCCATTCTACGGCATATATTATTGGTGGGGGAGGGGGGCACCAGGGCCGATCTGCCCTATAGGCTCACTATGCAAGCTGCTTGGGGCCCCCGCAAAGGGCCCCCCAAATTACTATAGGCCCCGCCTGGTGAGAAGTGATTTTCGACCCCGCTTCTCAACTCGCTGGCTGCATGGGAGAAGAGGTAAGAAGTCAGCACCCGATGCTTCTCACTTTAATGCAAGGTGTAATTTCCGACAGCAGAACACCCCCCCCCCCCCCCCCCGCTTCTCAACTTTAATGTGACATGTCACTGTCGACAGCGCCCCCCCCAACATGTCATTTTGCTTAGGGCCCCAGGGAGGTCAGGATCAGCACTGGGGGGGCACATTCTTGCCCTGGGCGCTGGATGACCCTGTGCCGGTACTGGTGACACCCCCTCCAAGAATACGATGTGGCCGCACACAGAGGATAATAATTCGAATCCCCCCCCCAGGTGTGGATGAAGGATGGGATCGGAGGATGGGATCGGAGGATGGGATCGGAGGATGGGATCGGAGGATGGGATCGGAGGATGGGATCGGAGGATGGATCAGACTCCTCGAGGTTTATTCAGCGACAGGAAGGAGACTCCCTAACGATGGACGGATATTCCCCACGCCGCTTCCAGCTCCGGCCTTCTGACTAAATCCAATTCCTGGAATTGTAGGAGGAGATCTTTGTGTGTGTGGCGACGTCTGGCGTCAGATCTCATCCATGCCGAGACCGATCGACGAGAAGGAGAACCTGAGGATGGAAACAGTTTTACACTAAACAGCCAATCGGATGCTCCCCATCATGTAGCCTCTCCGAGGAGAGTGAGAGCTCAAATCTGATTGGTTGTGAACAATGGGGAGGAGCTAAATTTTCTTTTTGGGGTGAAATGAAGGACATTTTTTAAGCTGAAGCTTTATAGGATATCTAAGGAGAATGAGAAGTCGTATGTAGCAGATTACCGGGTCCTTGGGTGTGGCGGCTGCATTCGTTTTCTTTTCACCTGATGATCCTGCCAGTAACGCACTCCCTATCCCCAAGTCCATGGAGGGGCAGCGTTGTCAGCCTAGGACCAGACTGCAAAACACCTCCCCCTCTCCTCATGCATTACACAGGGGAGGATGTGTTCTGTAGTTCACATAGTTGGAGATTCACTAAACCCGGAGAGTGAAGAATCTGGTGCGGCTGTGCCTGGGAGCCAATCGGCTTCTAACGTCAGCTTCTTCAATGAAGCTTTGACAGAGAAAAATAACTGGAAGCTGATTGGTTTCTATGCAGAGCTGCACCAGATTCTGTGTGCTCCGGGTTTAGCAGATCTCCCCCATAATGTAGCTAGGAAAGCCGATCACATTGTTGGCAAGCTGTGGGGGTGCTGCATTTCTGGCAGGATCAACAGATTTGTTCTGTACCTGCAGAAAATGTATGCAGCCTGAGAAATTAAAACAAATGCAGCCGCCACATCTGTGGACCAGTAATATACAGCAGCAGGTTCCATTTTTCTCCTTGGGTTTGGATTCACTTTAAATGTCTCTGGGGGACCTTTCCTGGACCCCCCCAATTCCTCTCATTGTGTTACAAAAAAAGAGTTTTACCCAATTCTGTAAAAAGGGGAATCTGTGTTCCTGAGATGGGCGAGGATTGGTGGGAGAGAGCGGAGATACAGAAGATGGAGACATAGATGATGTATTGTAGATGGATACAATGTAGATGGATGGACAGACGGACAGGTAGGTGATAGGATAAGTCAGGTTAAGATGATGGACAGATTGATGGGTATGAGATAGACGGATGGATAGATATGAGATGGGTGAGGACCGATGATGGACAGATAGGTGTGAGATAGGTAAGGACAAATGATGGACGGACGGATAGGTAATAGATAGGTGAGGACAGATGACGGACTGATAGGTGAGGACAGATGACGGACGGATAGGTGATAGGTGAGGACAGATGACGGACTGATAGGTGATAGGTGAGGACAGATGACGGACGGATAGGTGAGGACAGATGACGGACTGATAGGTGATAGGTGAGGACAGATGACGGACGGATAGGTGAGGACAGATGACGGACGGATAGGTGAGGACAGATGACGGACTGATAGGTGAGGACAGATGACGGACTGATAGGTGAGGACAGATGACGGACGGATAGGTGATAGGTGAGGACAGATGACGGACAGATAGGTGATAGGTGAGGACAGATGACGGACGGATAGGTGATAGGTGAGGACAGATGACGGACAGATAGGTGATAGGTGAGGACAGATGACGGACGGATAGGTGATAGGTGAGGACAGATGACGGACAGATAGGTGATAGGTGAGGACAGATGACGGACGGATAGGTGATAGGTGAGGACAGATGACGGACAGATAGGTGATAGGTGAGGACAGATGACGGACGGATAGGTGATAGGTGAGGACAGATGACGGACGGATAGGTGATAGGTGAGGACAGATGACGGACGGATAGGTGATAGGTGAGGACAGATGATGGACGGATAGGTGATAGGTGAGGACAGATGACGGACGGATAGGTGATAGGTGAGGACAGATGACGGACGGATAGGTAATAGATAGGTGAGGACAGATGACGGACGGATAGGTGATAGGTGAGGACAGATGACGGACTGATAGGTGAGGACAGATGACGGACTGATAGGTGATAGGTGAGGACAGATGACGGACGGATAGGTGAGGACAGATGACGGACTGATAGGTGAGGACAGATGACGGACTGATAGGTGAGGACAGATGACGGACTGATAGGTGAGGACAGATGACAGACTGATAGGTGAGGACAGATGACGGACTGATAGGTGATAGGTGAGGACAGATGACGGACGGATAGGTGAGGACAGATGACGGACTGATAGGTGAGGACAGATGACGGACTGATAGGTGAGGACAGATGACGGACTGATAGGTGAGGACAGATGACGGACTGATAGGTGAGGACAGATGACGGACTGATAGGTGAGGACAGATGACAGACTGATAGGTGAGGACAGATGACGGACTGATAGGTGAGGACAGATGACGGACTGATAGGTGAGGACAGATGACGGACGGATAGGTGATAGGTGAGGACAGATGACGGACGGATAGGTGAGGACAGATGACGGACGGATAGGTGAGGACAGATGACGGACTGATAGGTGAGGACAGATGACGGACTGATAGGTGAGGACAGATGACAGACTGATAGGTGAGGACAGATGACGGACTGATAGGTGAGGACAGATGACGGACTGATAGGTGAGGACAGATGACGGACTGATAGGTGAGGACAGATGACAGACTGATAGGTGAGGACAGATGACGGACTGATAGGTGAGGACAGATGACGGACTGATAGGTGAGGACAGATGACGGACTGATAGGTGAGGACAGATGACGGACGGATAGGTGATAGGTGAGGACAGATGACGGACGGATAGGTGAGGACAGATGACGGACGGATAGGTGAGGACAGATGACGGACGGATAGGTGAGGACAGATGACGGACTGATAGGTGAGGACAGATGACGGACTGATAGGTGAGGACAGATGACGGACGGATAGGTGATAGGTGAGGACAGATGACGGACAGATAGGTGATAGGTGAGGACAGATGACGGACGGATAGGTGATAGGTGAGGACAGATGACGGACAGATAGGTGATAGGTGAGGACAGATGACGGACGGATAGGTGATAGGTGAGGACAGATGATGGACGGATAGGTGATAGGTGAGGACAGATGACGGACGGATAGGTGATAGGTGAGGACAGATGACGGACGGATAGGTGATAGGTGAGGACAGATGACGGACGGATAGGTGATAGGTGAGGACAGATGACGGACGGATAGGTGATAGGTGAGGACAGATGACGGACGGATAGGTGATAGGTGAGGACAGATGACGGACGGATAGGTGATAGGTGAGGACAGATGACGGACGGATAGGTGATAGGTGAGGACAGATGACGGAGGATAGGTGATAGGTGAGGACAGATGACGGAGGATAGGTGATAGGTGAGGACAGATGACGGACGGATAGGCGAGGACAGATGACGGACGGATAGGTGAGGACAGATGACGGACGGATAGGTGATAGGTGAGGACAGATGATGGACGGATAGGTGATAGGTGAGGACAGATGACGGACGGATAGGTGATAGGTGAGGACAGATGATGGACGGATAGGTAATAGGTGAGGACAGATGACGGACGGATAGGTGATAGGTGAGGACAGATGACGGACGGATAGGTGATAGGTGAGGACAGATGACGGACGGATAGGTGATAGGTGAGGACAGATGACGGAGGATAGGTGATAGGTGAGGACAGATGACGGAGGATAGGTGATAGGTGAGGACAGATGACGGACGGATAGGTGAGGACAGATGACGGACGGATAGGTGATAGATGAGGACAGATGACGGACGGATAGGTGATAGGTGAGGACAGATGACGGACGGATAGGTGATAGGTGAGGACAGATGACGGACGGATAGGTGAGGACAGATGACAGACTGATAGGTGAGGACAGATGACGGACTGATAGGTGAGGACAGATGACGGACTGATAGGTGAGGACAGATGACGGACTGATAGGTGAGGACAGATGACAGACTGATAGGTGAGGACAGATGACGGACTGATAGGTGAGGACAGATGACGGACTGATAGGTGAGGACAGATGACGGACTGATAGGTGAGGACAGATGACGGACTGATAGGTGAGGACAGATGACGGACTGATAGGTGAGGACAGATGACGGACGGATAGGTGAGGACAGATGACGGACGGATAGGTGAGGACAGATGACGGACGGATAGGTGAGGACAGATGACGGACGGATAGGTGAGGACAGATGACGGACTGATAGGTGAGGACAGATGACGGACTGATAGGTGAGGACAGATGACGGACGGATAGGTGATAGGTGAGGACAGATGACGGACGGATAGGTGATAGGTGAGGACAGACGACGGACGGATAGGTGATAGGTGAGGACAGATGACGGAGGATAGGTGATAGGTGAGGACAGATGACGGATGGATAGGTGATAGGTGAGGACAGATGACGGACAGATAGGTGATAGGTGAGGACAGATGACGGACGGATAGGTGATAGGTGAGGACAGATGACGGACGGATAGGTGATAGGTGAGGACAGATGACGGACGGATAGGTGATAGGTGAGGACAGATGACGGACGGATAGGTGATAGGTGATAGGTGAGGACAGATGACGGACGGATAGGTGATAGGTGAGGACAGATGACGGACAGATAGGTGATAGGTGAGGACAGATGACGGACGGATAGGTGATAGGTGAGGACAGATGACGGATGGATAGGTGATAGGTGATAGGTGAGGACGGATAGGTGATAGGTGAGGACAGATGACGGACGGATAGGTGATAGGTGAGGACAGATGATGGACGGATAGGTGATAGGTGAGGACAGACGACGGACGGATAGGTGATAGGGGAGGACAGATGACGGACGGATAGGTGATAGGTGAGGACAGACGACGGACGGATAGGTGATAGGTGAGGACAGATGATGGACGGATAGGTGATAGGTGAGGACAGATGATGGACGGATAGGTGAGGACAGATGATGGACGGATAGGTGATAGGTGAGGACAGACGACGGACGGATAGGTGATAGGTGAGGACAGATGACGGACGGATAGGTGATAGGTGAGGACAGACGACGGACGGATAGGTGATAGGTGAGGACAGATGATGGACGGATAGGTGATAGGTGAGGACAGATGATGGACGGATAGGTGAGGACAGATGATGGACGGATAGGTGATAGGTGAGGACGGATAGGTGATAGGTGAGGACAGACGACGGACCAAGAGGTGACAGATGATGGACAGACAGACGGATAGGTGAGGACAGATGATGGACGGATAGGTGATAGGTGAGGACAGATGACGGATAGGTGATAGGTGAGGACAGATGACGGACGGATAGGTGAGGACAGATGACGGACGGATAGGTGATAGGTGAGGACAGATGACGGACGGATAGGTGATAGGTGAGGACAGATGACGGACGGATAGGTGATAGGTGAGGACAGATGACGGACGGATAGGTGATAGGTGAGGACAGACGATAGGTGAGGACAGATGACGGACGGATAGGTGATAGGTGAGGACAGACGATAGGTGAGGACAGATGACGGACGGATAGGTGATAGGTGAGGACAGATGATGGACGGATAGGTGAGGACGGACAGATAGGTGATAGGTGACAGATGACGGGTTTTCTGGCGGTGAATTGCGTATTTGGATTGGCTGTCAGGAAGTCTGGGCACATTTGTCCTCGTTGTTGTTATATAATGTCCCCGGGCTCCGCACAGCTGGCAGAACTGGTGTCTCTGGTTTCTTGGTACACATTGGACTTCATTACATGACAGCTGAACTGTGCAGGAACTCCCAGCATCCAATCAGAGTTGTCCTCTCTCTCTCTGGAGATCATAACCTGACCCTGGATGGGAATGTTGGGGGTTGTTGGTGAATTAGGAGTCATGTGACCAGACTGTCGGTGTCGGAGATCCCAGGATACGGGGGTTGGGGAACCAGCTTCTGGGTGCGTCTTTGTTGGGCTTCTGATGATCCGTATGAAGGAGAACGCCGCCAGGAAAAAATATATATTTCTAATTTCTGCCTCTTTGTATTCAGGCGTTTTATAAAATTCCCATCATCCCTTGCATGCTGGGAAATCTCCAATCCCTGGTGTGTAATGAAGAGAAAAGGGAAGGAAATGAAGGGGAAAGGGAAGGAAATGAAAGGGAAGGAAATGTAGAGGAAAGGGAAGGAAATGAAGGGGAAAGGGAAGGAAATGAAGAGGAAAGGGAAGGAAATGAAGGGGAAAGGGAAGGAAATGAAGAGGAAAGGGAAGGAAATGAGGGGGAAAGGGGAGGAAATTAAGAGGAAAGGGAAGGAAATGAAGAGGAAAGGGAAGGAAATGAAGGGGAAAGGGAAGGAAATGAAGAGGAAAGGGAAGGAAATGAAGGGGAAAGGGAAGGAAATGAAGAGGAAAGGGAAGGAAATGAGGGGGAAAGGGGAGGAAATGAAGAGGAAAGGGAAGGAAATGAAGGGGAAAGGGAAGGAAATGAAGAGGAAAGGGAAGGAAATGAGGGGGAAAGGGGAGGAAATTAAGAGGAAAGGGAAGGAAATGAAGAGGAAAGGGAAGGAAATGAAGGGGAAAGGGAAGGAAATGAAGAGGAAAGGGAAGGAAATGAGGGGGAAAGGGGAGGAAATGAAGAGGAAAGGGAAGGAAATGAAGGGGAAAGGGAAGGAAATGAAGGGGAAAGGGAAGGAAATGAGGGGGAAAGGGGAGGAAATGAAGAGGAAAGGGAAGGAAATGAAGGGGAAAGGGAAGGAAATGAAGAGGAAAGGGGAGGAAATGAAGAGGAAAGGGAAGGAAATGAAGAGGAAAGGGAAGGAAATGAAGGGGAAAGGGAAGGAAATGAAGGGGAAAGGGAAGGAAATGAGGGGGAAAGGGGAGGAAATGAAGAGGAAAGGGAAGGAAATGAAGAGGAAAGGGAAGGAAATGAGGGGGAAAGGGGAGGAAATGAAGAGGAAAGGGAAGGAAATGAAGAGGAAAGGGAAGGAAATGAAGGGGAAAGGGAAGGAAATGAAGAGGAAAGGGAAGGAAATGAGGGGGAAAGGGGAGGAAATGAAGAGGAAAGGGAAGGAAATGAAGGGGAAATGGAAGGAAATGAAGGGGAAAAGGAAGGAAATGAAGAGGAAAGGGAAGGAAATGAAGGGGAAAGGGAATGAAATGGGAAGGAAATGAAGGGGAAAGGGAAGGAAATGAAGATGAAAGGGAATGAAATGAAGGGGAAAGGGAAGGAAATGAAGGTGAAAGGGAAGGAAATGAAGATGAAAGGGAAGGAAATGAGGGGGAAAGGGGAGGAAATGAAGAGGAAAGGGAAGGAAATGAAGGGGAAAGGGAAGGAAATGAAGAGGAAAGTGAAGGAAATGAGGGGAAAGGGGAGGAAATGAAGAGGAAAGGGAAGGAAATGAAGAGGAAAGGGAAGGAAATGAAGGGGAAAGGGAAGGAAATGAAGAGGAAAGGGAAGGAAATGAAGAGGAAAGGGGAGGAAATGAAGAGAAAAGGGAAGGAAATGAAGAGGAAAGGGAAGGAAATGAAGAGGAAAGGGAAGGAAATGAAGGGGAAAGGGAAGGAAATGAAGGGTAAAGGGATGGAAATGAAGGGGAAAGGGAAGGAAATGAAGAGGAAAGGGAAGGAAATGAAGAGGAAAGGGAAGGAAATGAAGAGAAAAGGGAAGGAAATGAAGAGAAAAGGGAAGGAAATGAAGAGGAAAGGGAAGGAAATGAAGAGGAAAGGGAAGGAAATGAAGGGTAAAGGGAAGGAAATGAAGGGTAAAGGGAAGGAAATGAAGAGGAAAGGGAAGGAAATGAAGAGGAAAGGGAAGGAAATGAAGGGTAAACGGAAGGAAATGAAGGGTAAAGGGAAGGAAATGAAGAGGAAAGGGAAGGAAATGAAGAGGAAAGGAAATGAAGAGGGAAGGAAATGAAGAGGGAAGGAAATGAAGAGGAAGGAAATGAAGGGGAAAGGGAAGGAAATGAAAGGGAAGGAAATGAAGAGGAAAGGGAAGGAAATGAAGGGGAAAGGGAAGGAAATGAAAGGGAAGGAAATGAAGAGGGAAGGAAATGAAGAGGGAAGGGAAGGAAATGAAGGGGAAAGGGAAGGAAATGAAAGGGAAGGAAATGAAGAGGAAAGGGAAGGAGCCTAGGGGTAGCTGAAGGGTACCTGTCTTTATAATGAAGGATGTGGAGACCTGACTAGCACCCCCCAGTGGACCTTTTGAAGAATTTCTGGGGGTTCTAATGATAAAAGGGGGATCTCTTCTATATTGTGACCTGTCGGGATTCTCTCGGGGGGGTTCTCTGAGTTTTTCGGTGGGAATGGAATCTTTGGCACAGGCCGGGGTGGTGCAGGAAATGTTCGGAGCGGTGACCCCAGCTCCTGTTTGCCTGTTTTCGGAGTCAGGGGAACAGGGGCGGTACTACCACTAGGTAAACTAGGCAGCCGCCTAGGGCGCCCGGCCACTGGTGTTCCTACTCTCTTCTCTCTGCAGCAAGCAACTAGGTCTCAGCGGCAGCATAGAACTGTGTCTGTGTCTCAACTCCTGAATGAATGGAAGCAAGCAAACACTCATTGGTGGGCACTGGTAGGCTGCATTTGATGGGCGCTCATAGGCTGCATTGATATGCTCTGGTAGGCTGCATTGATGGGCGCTGGTGATGCTGCATTTGATGGGCGCTCGTAGGCTGCATTGATATGCTCTGGTAGGCTGCATTGATGGGCGCTTTATTAAAAAGGTGGGGTTTACATGGGCAGGATAAATGGGGTGGAGTCATGGGTGGGGCAGCAAAATTATGTTTCGCCTAGGGTGTCAAGCCCTGCAGGGGAAGGGAGGGTGTCAGAACATCGCTGCCCCCAGGACTGGGAGTTCTGAAATGTCAGCTTGGGGTGACTGGCCCTTTAAGGACATATTTCCAAGGCTGTGCGGCTGCAATCCTTGAACATCTCCACATCTCTAGTGGGCGATATTCGTCCTTTTATCTTCACAAAGTGGGGATTTGTAGATAATTGTGTGTCCCGGGACTCTCATTATCCGGGATTAGGCGAGTCCTCCTCGTCACATTGCACAACCCGAGGAGCACGCCGTGTCCCTGGCAAGACTTCACCCGGCACCTGGCTGTGACCCGATTCATCAGATCACAGAAATATCTCCTAATTATACATTCCGATCCTGAGGAACGTTAATCACCCGCTTCTCATCAGAATGGCACGGCAATGAGAATATAGATTGGGATCGGCGCAGTCACCAGCCAGGTCAGCTGAGAGAGCCGAGATGAGCAGATCCCAGGAGGACAGATCCCCCGCAAACAGGTCCCATGGATTATTCCACATGGACATCTTCAGGGAGAACACATCCCACGTGAGTAGATCCCCAGACCACGGATCCCATGGAATATTCCGCAGAGAAAACACTTACCACATCAGCAGATCCTCTGGGAATGGATCCAGTCTGAGCAGATCCCTGGAGAAAGAGGGCAAACCAAATGGACCCAGCAGGAGCGTATCCCAGGGGTCTTCATCCCAGGAGAGCCGATCCCAGGGGTCTCTATCCCAGGAGAGCCGATCCCAGGGGTCTCCATCCCAGGAGAGCCGATCCCAGGTGGTGTCTCCATCCCAGGAGAGCAGATCCCAGGTGTCTCCATCCCAGGTGTCTATATCCCAGGAGAGCAAATCCCAGTTGTCTCCATCCCAGGAGAGCAGATCCCAGGTGGTGTCTATATCCCAGGAGAGCAGATCCCAGGTGGTGTCTCCATCCCAGGAGAGCATATTCCAGTTGTCTCCATCCCAGGAGAACCGATCCCAGTTGTCTCCATTCCAGGAGAACCGATCCCAGGGGTCTCCATCCCAGGAGAGCCGATCCCAGGGGTCTCCATCCCAGGAGAGCCGTTCCCGGGTGTCTCCATCCCAGGAGAGCCGTTCCCGGGTGTCTCCATCCCAGGAGAGCCGTTCCCGGGTGTCTCCATCCCAGGAGAGCCGATCCCAGGGGTCTCCATCCCAGGAGAGCAGATCCCAGGTGTCTCCATCCCAGGAGAGAAGATCCCAGGTGTCTCCATCCCAGGAGAGAAGATCCCAGGTGTCTCCATCCCAGGAGAGAAGATCCCAGGTGTCTCCATCCCAGGAGAGAAGATCCCAGGTGTCTCCATCCCAGGAGAGCCGATCCCAGGGGTCTCCATCCCAGGAGAGCCGTTCCCGGGTGTCTCCATCCCAGGAGAGCAGATCCCAGGTGTCTCCATCTCAGGTGTCTCCATCTCAGGTGTCTACATCCCAGGAGAACAGATCCCAAGGGTCTCAATTCCAGGGAATATTTCACATGGACATATTCAGGCAGAACACCTACCACTTTGGCAGATCCCCAGTGAATGGAGGCAAACTGAATGGGCCCAGTGAGAGCAGATCCCAGGGGAGCAGATCCCAGGGGTCTCCATCCCAGGAGAACAGATCCCAGGGGTCTCCATCCCAGGAGAACAGATCCCAGGGGTCTCCATCCCAGGAGAACAGATCCCAGGGGCCTCCATCCCAGGAGAGCCGATCCCAGGGAATATTTCACATGGACATATTCAGGCAGAACCCGTACCACATGAAGAGATCTCTAGGGAATGGATCCAACCTCAGCAGATCCCTAGAGAAAGGAGGCAAACTGAATGGATCCAGGGAGAGCAGATCCCAAGAGTCTCCATCCCATGAGAAGAGATTCAAGGCTGGTGAGAAAATTTGGCAGATGAACAAGTCCATCCTGATTGGTCCTCAGGAGAAGCGTCCCGGTGATGTAAGACCTCAGGTGAAAGGATCCATTGAGATGTGGTCCGGTGTGGACAGATCCCCAAGCTGTGGATCCGTGGGGTGCAGGTCCCCGGTGAGTAGGACCCCCTCATTCAGGGGAGGTGTCAGTTTTTTATATATTTGTTTTTCCCGCTACAAATTTTTTTGTGTGATTTTTAAATAAATTGCCTGATATTCCTCATGTTTGTAAATAGAGGGATAAAGGGAACGTTGGAATCCCCGACCACAAATAATATAATATAAACGTAATAATAATAATATGGATACTGAAAAATTATAAAATATAAAAAATTTCAGGATCTATATTATTATAATAATAAAATATAATATAGATTCTGAATAATAATAATAATAATAATAATAATAATATAGATCCTGAATAATAATATAGAGCCTGAAAAATAATAATAAAATATAGTATAGATCCTGAATAATAATAATAATAATAAGCTAGATCCTAAAAGAAAAATAGTAGTAATAATAATAATATAGAGCCTGAAAAATAATAATAAAAATATAATAATAATATAGATCCTGAATGATAATAATAATCTAGATCCTAAAAAAATATATAATAATAAAATATAATATAGATCCTGAATAATAATAATAAGCTAGATCCTAAAAAAAATATATAATAATAAAATATAATATAGATCCTGAATGATAATAATATAGAGCCTGACAAATAATAAAAAATATAATAATAATAATAATAATATAGAGCCTTAAAAATAATAATCTGGTGCTGATTGCGTTGGAGCTCAGCTCATCTTGTGCTGAGATTTATTGATACAAAGTATCTTCTCAGAGGAGATGACGGATTCCTCTGAACAATGTTACAATGTTGATCCAGAATAAAACATTTTGTATCTCAGGGTTATATCTGACTGTTACCCTTTGTAAAACGTACCTTTTGTTTGGAGAGTTTGGAGACCCCCGCTCCAACCCGTTCACATTGCTCTTTGTGCCCTGCTATGCATGTCTACGGGGTCTCATGGCCCCCAGTGCCCGTCACAGTGTTGGACGACCCTTCAGTGCATCACACATCAATGCCAACTGTCCTGGACTTTCTGGGACGGTCCCACATCTTGGCTCTCTATGTCCCACATCTTGGCTCTGTGTCCCACATCTTGGCTCTCTATGTCCCACATCTTGGCTCTCTATGTCCCACATCTTGGCTCTCTATGTCCCACATCTTGGCTCTCTATGTTCCACATCTTGGCTCTCTATGTCCCACATCTTGGCTCTATATATCCCACATCTTGGCTCTATATGTCCCACATCTTGGCTCTATATGTCCCACATCTTGGCTCTCTATGTCCCACATCTTGGCTCTCTATGTCCCACATCTTGGCTCTATATGTCTCACATCTTGTCTCTATATGTCCCACATCTTGGCTCTATATATCCCACATCTTGGCTCTATATGTCCCACATCTTGGCTCTATATGTCCCACATCTTGGCTCTATATGTCCCACATCTTGGCTCTATGTCCCACATCTTGGCTCTCTATGTCCCACATCTTGGCTCTCTATGTCCCACATCTTGGCTCTATATGTCTCACATCTTGGCTCTATATGTCCCACATCTTGGCTCTATATGTCCCACATCTTGGCTCTATATGTCCCACATCTTGGCTCTATATGTCCCACATCTTGGCTCTATATGTCCCACATCTTGGCTCTATATGTCTCACATCTTGGCTCTATATGTCCCACATCTTGGCTCTCTATGTCCCACATCTTGGCTCTATGTCCCACATCTTGGCTCTATATGTCCCACATCTTGGCTCTATATGTCTCACATCTTGGCTCTCTATGTCCCACATCTTGGCTCTCTATGTCCCACATCTTGGCTCTATATGTCTCACATCTTGGCTCTATATGTCCCACATCTTGGCTCTATATGTCCCACATCTTGGCTCTATATGTCCCACATCTTGGCTCTATATGTCCCACATCTTGGCTCTATATGTCCCACATCTTGGCTCTATATGTCCCACATCTTGGCTCTATATGTCTCACATCTTGGCTCTATATGTCCCACATCTTGGCTCTATATGTCCCACATCTTGGCTCTATATGTCTCACATCTTGGCTCTATATGTCCCACATCTTGGCTCTATATGTCCCACATCTTGGCTCTATATGTCCCACTGATGCCGTGTCCAGGGATCACAGCTTCAATCTTGATGCCCAGGCTCTGTAACTCAAAAGGTCATTTTTGGGGGGATCAGGACCGCACATGGGCAGTCCATGCATATTTAGAGGTGTGGCCTGGGCTGGACCAGCCCTGTAGAGTAGGTGTATTGGATGTTCTCTGCGTATTTTGAGGCAGGGTTTGGGTAGGACCAACCTGTGAGTGGTCGTGATTTGGGTGCGTCCGTCCAACGTGGGCCAACAATGCCCAGCTTGGGTAAAGGCACCGGAGTCTATAAAGTTGGTAGGTCCACCATGCAGAGGTGTGGTGCGCTGGGTTGTGAAATGGGGGGTGTGGTTTGGCCTGTAATCATTGAGGTCCCATAGAGGATGTAAAAGGTGGGAACACGCGTATGGCGTGGTGCCCTGTGAGGTTGGACCATAGACGTGTGTTGATAATACATTGATGGACAGAGAAGGTTGTAAATGGACCCCAGTATTGGGTGTATGTGGCCCCTAAATGGATACCTTGTACACTATATTGTCAAAAGTATTGGGACGCCGGCCTTTACACACACATGACCTTTAATGACCCCCTAGTCTTAGTCTGTAGGGTTCAATATTGAGTTGGCTCCGCCCTTTGCAGATATAATAGCTTCAACTCTTCTGGGAAGGCCGTCCACAAGGTTTAGGGGTGTGTCTATGGGAAGGCCGTCCACAAGGTTTAGGGGTGTGTCTGTGAGAAGGCCGTCCACAAGGTTTAGGGGTGTGTCTATGGGAAGGCCGTCCACAAGGTTTAGGGGTGTGTCTATGGGAAGGCCATCCACAAGGTTTAGGGGTGTGTCTATGGGAAGGCCGTCCACAAGGTTTAGGGGTGTGTCTATGGGAAGGCCGTCCACAAGGTTTAGGGGTGTGTCTATGGGAAGGCCATCCACAAGGTTTAGGGGTGTGTCTATGGGAATGTTTGACCAGTATTTTGTACACTGTTGGGCAGTCATGTTGGAACAGGAAGGGACTGTTCCCAAAAAGTTGGGGCATGAAATTGTCCAAAATGTGTCTTGATGTGCCGACACCTTCCTTAAGAGTTCCCTTCACTGGAACTAAGGGGCCAAGCCCAACCCCTGAAAAACAACCCAACACCATAATCCCCCTCCCCCACACACCATAATCCCCCCTCCACCCACACACCATAACCCCATAATCCCCCCTCCACCCACACACCATAACCCCATAATCCCCCCTCCACCAAATGATTTGGACCAGTGCACAAAGCAAGGTCCATAAAGACATGGATGAGCGAGTTTGGGGTGGAGGAACTTGACTGGCCTGCACAGAGTCCTGTGATTTCCAGAGCCGGCTGTGCCTTGGTGTCTCAGCCAATGCAAGGAAGCGCTGGACTTCCAAAAAGTGGGCTGCGTCATAGCGAAGTAGGTGGTGCCGCTCTCTGATTGGTGGTTCTATTTCCCCCCCTGAGAGTGTACAGATGACATGTTCTCTCTTCTATGAAGTCAGGAGATCTCCCAGTGATGTGTCCACAGGGGGTAGATAAGATTTCCTGCGCACAGCGCGTCTTTCGTGCGTCACAGCGCCGCTGTTCTAGGCCCGCACAGGGGATGATGTTTATGTAGAAGGAAGTCAGGCGCTCGTTGGACTGAGGATAATTCGCCTGCATCGCCAGAGACGTTTCTTTTGGTTTCACACTTTTAGCGGGATCTCCGCAGAGCCCGCCGCGCACTGCTGGCAGCGAAAAGGCCAAGCCGCCGCCAGTCTCTGCGCTCAGCATACGCAATGCAGACAGGATGTGTCACTCCCCGGCCCCCCCCCCCCCCCCCCACAGGCAGCGCCGGCTGATATCGGTGCACTGCGCAATCTGACACATTTGTTCTGACACGGCCGGGACGCTCTGCGGAGTCACCGCGCCACCCGGGGGGGCGTCTGTCACATCCGAGCTGGCGCATGGATTCCTCCGCTCCCATCTGGAAATGTTCTGCTCACAGCATCGGGGTGCCGAGACTTCTCCCTCCACACACCGTTCAATGTCACCCAATCAGATCTGCGGGAATAAATCCTGACCGGTCACAATACAGGGAGGTCTGCGGTGGATTGTGGGAAGGCGCGGTGTGGCGGCGGAGGTCTGCGGTGGATTGTGGGAAGGCGCGGTGTGGCGGCGGGGGTCTGCAGTGGATTGGGGGAAGGCGCAGTGTGGCGGAGGGGGTCTGCGGTGGATTGTGGGAAGGCGCAGTGTGGCGGAGGGGGTCTGCGGTGGATTGTGGGAAGGCGCTGCGTGGCGGCGGGGGTCTGTGGTGGATTGTGGGAAGGCGCTGTGTGGCAGCGGGGGTCTGCGGTGGATTGTGGGAAGGCGCTGTGTGGCGGCGGGGTTCTGCGGTGGAATGTGGGAGGAGCACGGCGTGGCAGCGGGGGTCTGCGGTGGATTGTGGGAGAAGTTTGGCCGGGATCTGCGGTGGATTGTGGGAAGGCGCTGCGTGGCGGCGGGGGTCTGCGGTGGATTGTGGGAAAGCGCTGTGTGGCAGCGGGGGTCTGCGGTGGATTGTGGGAAGGCGCTGTGTGGCGGCGGGGGTCTGCGTTGGATTTGGGAAGGCGCGGTGTGGCGGCTGGGCTCTGCGGTGGATTGTGGGAGAAGCGTGGCGGCGGGGGTCTGCGGTGGATTGTGGGAAGGCGCTGTGTGGCGGCGGGGGTCTGCGGTGGATTGTGGGAAGGCGCTGTGTGGCGGCGGGGGTCTGCGGTGGATTGTGGGAAGGCGCTGTGTGGCGGCGGGGGTCTGCGGTGGATTTGGGAAGGCGCTGTGTGGCGGCGGGGGTCTGCGGTGGATTTGGGAAGGCGCTGTGTGGTGGCGGGGGTCTGCGGTGGATTTGGGAAGGCGCTGTGTGGCGGCGGGGGTCTGCGGTGGATTGTGGGAAGGCGCTGTGTGGCGGCGGGGGTCTGCGGTGGATTTGGGAAGGCGCTGTGTGGCGGCGGGGGTCTGCGGTGGATTTGGGAAGGCGCTGTGTGGTGGCGGGGGTCTGCGGTGGATTTGGGAAGGCGCTGTGTGGCGGCGGGGGTCTGCGGTGGATTTGGGAAGGCGCTGTGTGGCGGCGGGGGTCTGCGGTGGATTTGGGAAGGCGCTGTGTGGCGGCGGGGGTCTGCGGTGGATTTGGGAAGGCGCTGTGTGGTGGCGGGGGTCTGCGGCGGATTTGGGAAGGCGCTGTGTGGCGGCGGGGGTCTGCGGTGGATTTGGGAAGGCGCTGTGTGGCGGCGGGGGTCTGCGGTGGATTTGGGAAGGCGCTGTGTGGCGGCGGGGGTCTTGCGGTGGATTTGGGAAGGCGCTGTGTGGCGGCGGGGGTCTGCGGTGGATTTGGGAAGGCGCGGTGTGGCGGCTGAGGTCTGCGGTGGATTGTGGGAGAAGCGTGGCGGCTGGGGTCTGTGGTGGATTGTAGGAGAAGTGCGGCGTGGCGGCGGGGGTCTGCGGTGGATTGTGGGAGAAGTGCGGCAGCAGGGGTCTACGGTGGATGGTGGGAAGGCGCGGTGTGGTGGCGGGGGTCTGCGGTGGATCGTGGGAGAAGTGCGGCGGCGGGGGTCTGCGGTGGATTGTGGGAGAAGTGCGGCGGCGGGGGTCTGCGGTGGATTGTGGGAGAAGCGTGGCGGCGGGGGTCTGCGGTGGATTGTGGGAGAAGTGCGGCGGCGGGGGTCTGCGGTGGATGGTGGGAGAAGTGCGGCGGCGGGGGTCTGCGGTGGATTGTGGGAGAAGTGCGGCGGCGGGGGTCTGCGGTGGATTGTGGGAGAAGCGTGGCGGCGGGGGTCTGCGGTGGATTGTGGGAGAAGCGTGGCGGCGGGGGTCTGCGGTGGATTGTGGGAGAAGTGCGGCGGCGGGGGTCTGCGGTGGATGGTGGGAGAAGCGCGGCGTGGAGGTCTCGGGGTTTGCTGTGAAGATCCTGCAGGAATAACGGACAGTTTTGCACATGATGTACTTCCTGTTACACGCTTCAGCGCCCCCGTCTGGGGAATCGGCAGCCTGTAGTTTTCTGAAAATAGTTTTTGCTCCTAAAATTGCAGCCGGCATTAATTTCCTGGGGGGGGGGGGTTCATGTCAGTGATGAATAATGGATGATCTGTGTGCAGGTGGTGGAGTACCTGTGTGTATGAGCAGAATGATTCCGCTCTATTACCCCCCCCCCCCCCCCATCACCAGGAACAGATCATTGTGGGGGGGGGGGGGAGACTCCAATCAGAATGTTTTGTTCTTTTACTGCAGTGATATATAAATAGCTCTGACATATACTGTAGTGCTGTACAGGTCTCTACGCCAGAAGAGCTTACACTCTAATGTCTGTTTATTCCGTACAGATTTCGGGGAGGTGGGGGAGGGGGATTTCGGGGAGGTGGGGGGAGGGGGCAATAATAGAGATCACTCCTCTGAGATATTGATGAATTTCTCTTTTCTTCTCACAGAACTCGGACCTGTTTGAAATGATTGAAAAGATGCAGGTAAGTGTCCAACCTCCGAGGTGTCCTTAGGGGCCCCTCATTGCACCTCCTTATAGAGGAAACCCTGTCTGGCCTTCATAGCCCCCCGTGCCCCTGTCCAAACTCTATGCCACCTCCATGCCCCTGTCTGACCCCCATAGCCCCCTGTGTCCTATTCTGATCTCCATGCCGCCCTGTGCTTCTTTCTGACTGCCATGCCTACTATGGGCCCCAGTATGACCTCCATGGCCCCCCTAGGTTCCTATTTCACACCCATGCTTCTCTCGTCCCCTGTCTGATCTATATGCAGCCTACCCCCTTTGCCCCCCTCTGCTACCCCTTATGCTCCCCTAAGCCCCTCTCTGACCCTTTTGCCCCTCTCTGACCTTCATGTTTCTCCGGTGCCCCAATCTGACCCCCATGGCCCTCCCCTCTTTACCCCTCTCTGACCTCCATGTTCCTCCGGTGCCCCAATCTGACCCCCATGGCCCCCCTCTTTACCCCTCTCTGACCTTCATGTTCCTCCTGTGCCCCAATCTGACCCCCATGGCCCCCCTCTGACCTCGAAGTTCCCCCTGTTCCCCAGTCTAACCTCCTTGTCCCCTCTGATACCCTGAATCCTGACATAAACACAAGTTGAATTTCCAGCAATGTCGCAGACATATTCAGTGGCGGTGTATAACGAGTGACTGTCGCCCTTTTCTGGCTCCATATTTCAGGGCTGCAGAATGGATGAACAGAGATACTCGATGCCTCCACCTCTGAAGGTGAGTCCGTGTTGGTGGGATGAGGATGACGGTAGGTTGTCGCTGTGAATATTTTTTTGTTTTCTATGACCCCCATTGGAGGGAATTCACAGAAACTGCGCCCCCTGCTGGTATTTATTGGCCCTTTCTGTTCCCTCTGCGCCATGGACCCCGTGTATGAACTGAGCTCTGCCATAGGCCATGGCGGTGTACTGATGTCTCCTATTCCTTGTATTAATCTTCTACTATTTTCCTTCCTACTGCAGACAGAGGAGGACTACATCCCCTACCCCAGTGTCCATGAGGTAAGAGCCCGCCAGCGGAGGTAGTCCGCCTACTCACAATCTTCCCTCTCCGATATCTCAGGATAATGGGGGTCACTCACAATCTTCCCTCTCCGATATCTCAGGATAATGGGGGTCATTCAAGGGGAACGTCAGGCAAACCATTTATGTAATCGTTTATGACCTTCATGGCCCCCTAGGTCCCAAACTAACCTCCATGACCCCCCTGTGCCTCAGTCTGACCTCTGTGGTCCCCCTGTGTCTCAGTCTGACCTTCGTGGTCCCCCTGTACCTCAGTCTGACCTTTTCTTGGTCCTCGGTGCCTTAGTCTGACCTTCATGGCCCCCCTGTGCCTTAGTCTGACCTCAATGGTCCCCTTGTGTCTCAGTCTGACCTTCGTGGTCCCCCTGTGCCTCAGTCTGACCTCCGTGGTCCCCCTGTGTCTCAGTCTGACCTCCGTGGTCCCCCTGTGTCTCAGTCTGACCTCCGTGGTCCCCCTGTGCCTCAGTCTGACCTCTGTGGTCCCCCTGTGCCTCAGTCTGACCTCCGTGGTCCCCCTGTGCCTCAGTCTGACCTCCGTGGTCCCCCTGTGCCTCAGTCTGACCTCCGTGGTCCCCCTGTGTCTCAGTCTGACCTCTGTGGTCCCCCTGTGTCTCAGTCTGACCTCCGTGTTCCCCCTGTGTCTCAGTCTGACCTCCGTGTTCCCCCTGTGTCTCAGTCTGACCTCCGTGGTCCCCCTGTGCCTCAGTCTGACCTCCGTGGTCCCCCTGTGCCTCAGTCTGACCTCCGTGGTTCCCCTGTGCCTCAGTCTGACCTCCGTGGTTCCCCTGTGCCTCAGTCTGACCTCCATGGTCCCCCTGTGTCTCAGTCTGACCTCTGTGGTCCCCCTGTGTCTCAGTCTGACCTTCATGGTCCCCCTGTGCCTCAGTCTGACCTCTGTGGTCCCCCTGTGTCTCAGTCTGACCTATATCGTCCCCCTGTGCCTCAGTCTGACCTCCGTGGTCCCCCTGTGTCTCAGTCTGACCTCCGTGGTCCCCCTGTGCCTCAGTCTGACCTCCGTGGTCCCCCTGTGTCTCAGTCTGACCTCCGTGGTCCCCCTGTGTCTCAGTCTGACCTCCGTGGTCCCCCTGTGTCTGTCTGACCTCCGTGGTCCCCCTGTGTCTCAGTCTGACCTCCGTGGTCCCCCTGTGTCTCAGTCTGACCTCCGTGGTCCCCCTGTGTCTCAGTCTGACCTCCGTGGTCCCCCTGTGTCTCAGTCTGACCTCCGTGGTCCCCCCATGCCTCAGTCTGACCTCCGTGGTCCCCCCGTGTCTCAGTCTGACCTCCGTGGTCCCCCTGTGTCTCAGTCTGACCTCCGTGGTCCCCCTGTGTCTCAGTCTGACCTCCGTGGTCCCCCTGTGTCTCAGTCTGACCTCTGTGGTCCCCCTGTGTCTCAGTCTGACCTCCGTGTTCCCCCTGTGTCTCAGTCTGACCTCCGTGTTCCCCCTGTGTCTCAGTCTGACCTCCGTGGTCCCCCTGTGCCTCAGTCTGACCTCCGTGGTCCCCCTGTGCCTCAGTCTGACCTCCGTGGTTCCCCTGTGCCTCAGTCTGACCTCCGTGGTTCCCCTGTGCCTCAGTCTGACCTCCATGGTCCCCCTGTGTCTCAGTCTGACCTCTGTGGTCCCCCTGTGTCTCAGTCTGACCTTCATGGTCCCCCTGTGCCTCAGTCTGACCTCTGTGGTCCCCCTGTGTCTCAGTCTGACCTATATCGTTCCCCTGTGCCTCAGTCTGACCTCCGTGGTCCCCCTGTGTCTCAGTCTGACCTCCGTGGTCCCCCTGTGCCTCAGTCTGACCTCCGTGGTCCCCCTGTGTCTCAGTCTGACCTCCGTGGTCCCCCTGTGTCTCAGTCTGACCTCCGTGGTCCCCCTGTGTCTGTCTGACCTCCGTGGTCCCCCTGTGTCTCAGTCTGACCTCCGTGGTCCCCCTGTGTCTCAGTCTGACCTCCGTGGTCCCCCTGTGTCTCAGTCTGACCTCCGTGGTCCCCCTGTGTCTCAGTCTGACCTCCGTGGTCCCCCCATGCCTCAGTCTGACCTCCGTGGTCCCCCCGTGTCTCAGTCTGACCTCCGTGGTCCCCCTGTGTCTCAGTCTGACCTCCGTGGTCCCCCTGTGTCTCAGTCTGACCTCCGTGGTCCCCCTGTGTCTCAGTCAGACCTCCGTGGTCCCCCTGTGTCTCAGTCAGACCTCCGTGGTCCCCCCATGCCTCAGTCTGAGTTTCCTGCCACGTTTAGGTTTCCTTGTCCCCATGTTGTGTTCTCATTGAAGGTAAAGAACATTTATATGGTAATAAAAAAAGGATCTGTCCCTTGTACCCTGCAGGTCCTGGGCCGGGAGGGGCCCTTCCCTCTTATCCTACTGCCGCAATTTGGGGGTTACTGGATCGAAGGGACCAATCACGATCGCTCCTCGTTGCTGGATCCCGAGAACGTTCAGTCTCCCGGCGGGAAGGTGAAGCTGGAAAGTAACCACATGGCACGCCTGTACCGCAAACACTTCCTAGGGAAGGTGAGTACACACCGGGAAACGGGGGAATATGATCTAGGGGTTAGGTGGGCACAAACACCAGGGGGGCAATGGAATCCATCTGTGAGGATAGAGATATGGAAGGCCCCGTGTGTGAGGATAGAGATATGGAAGGCCCCATCTGTGAGGATAGAGATATGGAAGGTTCCATGTGTGAGGATAGAGATATGGAAGGCCTCATGTGTGAGGATAGAGATATGGAAGGTTCCGTGTGTGAGGATAGAGATATGGAAGGTTCCATGTGTGAGGATAGAGATATGGAAGGTTCCATGTGTGAGGATAGAGATATGGAAGGCCCCATGTGTGAGGATAGAGATATGGAAGGTTCCGTGTGTGAGGATAGAGATATGGAAAGTTCCATGTGTGAGGATAGAGATATGGAAGGCCCTGTGTGTGAGGATAGAGATATGGAAGGTTCCATGTGTGAGGATAGAGATATGGAAGGTTCCATGTGTGAGGATAGAGATATGGAAGGCCCCGTGTGTGAGGATAGAGATATGGAAGGTTCCACGTGTGAGGATAGAGATATGGAAGGCTCGTGTGTGAGGATAGAGATATGGAAGGCTCCATGTGTGAGGATAGAGACATGGAAGGTTCCATGTGTGAGGATAGAGATATGGAAGGTTCCATGTGTGAGGATAGAGATATGGAAGGCCTCATGTGTGAGGATAGAGATATGGAAGGTTCCATGTGTGAGGATAGAGATATGGAAGGTTCCATGTGTGAGGATAGAGATATGGAAGGTTCCATGTGTGGGGATAGAGATATGGAAGGTTCCATGTGTGAGGATAGAGATATGGAAGGTTCCATGTGTGAGGATAGAGATATGGAAGGCTCCATGTGTGAGGATAGAAATATGGAAGGTTCCATGTGTGAGGATAGAGATATGGAAGGTTCCATGTGTGAGGATAGAGATATGGAAGGCCCCGTGTGTGAGGATAGAGATATGGAAGGCCCCGTGTGTGAGGATAGAGATATGGAAGGCCCTGTGTGTGAGGATAGAGATATGGAAGGCTCCGTGTGTGAGGATAGAGATATGGAAGGCCTCATCTGTGAGGATAGAGATATGGAAGGTTCCATGTGTGAGGATAGAGATATGGAAGGTTCCATGTGTGAGGATAGAGATATGGAAGGCCCCATGTGTGAGGATAGAGATATGGAAGGCCTTGTGTGTGAGGATAGAGATATGGAAGGTTCCATGTGTGAGGATAGAGATATGGAAGGCCCCGTGTGTGAGGATAGAGATATGGAAGGTTCCATGTGTGAGGATAGAGATATGGAAGGTTCCATGTGTGAGGATAGAGATATGGAAGGCCCCATGTGTGAGGATAGAGATATGGAAGGCCTTGTGTGTGAGGATAGAGATATGGAAGGTTCCATGTGTGAGGATAGAGATATGGAAGGCCCCATGTGTGAGGATAGAGATATGGAAGGCCTTGTGTGTGAGGATAGAGATATGGAAGGTTCCATGTGTGAGGATAGAGATATGGAAGGCCCTGTGTGTGAGGATAGAGATATGGAAGGCTCCGTGTGTGAGGATAGAGATATGGAAGGCCTCATCTGTGAGGATAGAGATATGGAAGGTTCCATGTGTGAGGATAGAGATATGGAAGGTTCCATGTGTGAGGATAGAGATATGGAAGGCCCCATGTGTGAGGATAGAGATATGGAAGGCCTTGTGTGTGAGGATAGAGATATGGAAGGTTCCATGTGTGAGGATAGAGATATGGAAGGCCCCGTGTGTGAGGATAGAGATATGGAAGGCCCCGTGTGTGAGGATAGAGATATGGAAGGCCCTGTGTGTGAGGATAGAGATATGGAAGGCTCCGTGTGTGAGGATAGAGATATGGAAGGCCTCATCTGTGAGGATAGAGATATGGAAGGTTCCATGTGTGAGGATAGAGATATGGAAGGTTCCATGTGTGAGGATAGAGATATGGAAGGCCCCATGTGTGAGGATAGAGATATGGAAGGCCTTGTGTGTGAGGATAGAGATATGGAAGGTTCCATGTGTGAGGATAGAGATATGGAAGGCTCCATGTGTGAGGATAGAGATATGGAAGGTTCCATGTGTGAGGATAGAGATATGGAAGGTTCCATGTGTGAGGATAGAGATATGGAAGGCCCGTGTGTGAGGATAGAGATATGGAGGGTTCCATGTGTGAGGATAGAGATATGGAAGGTTCCATGTGTGAGGATAGAGATATGGAAGGCCCTGTGTGAGGATAGAGATATGGAAGGCGCCATGTGTGAGGATAGAGATATGGAAGGTTCCATGTGTGAGGATAGAGATATGGAAGGTTCCATGTGTGAGGATAGAGATATGGAAGGTTCCATCTGTGAGGATAGAGATATGGAAGGTTCCATGTGTGAGGATAGAGATATGGAAGGTTCCATGTGTGAGGATAGAGATATGGAAGGTTCCATGTGTGAGGATAGAGATATGGAAGGCCCCGTGTGTGAGGATAGAGATATGGAAGGCCCCGTGTGTGAGGATAGAGATATGGAAGGCCCTGTGTGTGAGGATAGAGATATGGAAGGCTCCGTGTGTGAGGATAGAGATATGGAAGGCCTCATCTGTGAGGATAGAGATATGGAAGGTTCCATGTGTGAGGATAGAGATATGGAAGGTTCCATGTGTGAGGATAGAGATATGGAAGGCCCCATGTGTGAGGATAGAGATATGGAAGGCCTTGTGTGTGAGGATAGAGATATGGAAGGTTCCATGTGTGAGGATAGAGATATGGAAGGCCCCGTGTGTGAGGATAGAGATATGGAAGGCCCCGTGTGTGAGGATAGAGATATGGAAGGCCCTGTGTGTGAGGATAGAGATATGGAAGGCTCCGTGTGTGAGGATAGAGATATGGAAGGTTCCATGTGTGAGGATAGAGATATGGAAGGTTCCATGTGTGAGGATAGAGATATGGAAGGCCCGTGTGTGAGGATAGAGATATGGAAGGTTCCATGTGTGAGGATAGAGATATGGAAGGCCCGTGTGTGAGGATAGAGATATGGAAGGTTCCATGTGTGAGGATAGAGATATGGAAGGCCCCATGTGTGAGGATAGAGATATGGAAGGCGCCATGTGTGAGGATAGAGATATAGAGGGCTCCATGTGTGAGGATAGAGATATGGAAGGCTCCATGTGTGAGGATAGAGATATGGAAGGTTCCATGTGTGAGGATAGAGATATGGAAGGTTCCATCTGTGAGGATAGAGATATGGAAGGTTCCATCTGTGAGGATAGAGATATGGAAGGTTCCATGTGTGAGGCTAGAGATATGGAAGGTTCCGTGTGTGAGGATAGAGATATGGAAGGTTCCGTGTGTGAGGATAGAGATATGGAAGGCCTGTGTGTGAGGATAGAGATATGGAAGGCTCCATGTGTGAGGATAGAGATATGGAAGGCTCCATGTGTGAGGATAGAGATATGGAAGGCCCCATGTGTGAGGATAGAGATATGGAAGGTTCCATGTGTGAGGATAGAGATATGGAAGGTTCCATGTGTGAGGATAGAGATATGGAAGGCCCCATGTGTGAGGATAGAGATATGGAAGGTTCCATGTGTGAGGATAGAGATATGGAAGGCCCCGTGTGTGAGGATAGAGATATGGAAGGTTCCATGTGTGAGGATAGAGATATGGAAGGCCCCGTGTGTGAGGATAGAGATATGGAAGGCCCCGTGTGTGAGGATAGAGATATGGAAGGCCCCGTGTGTGAGGATAGAGATATGGAAGGCTCCGTGTGCGAGGATAGAGATATGGAAGGCCTCATCTGTGAGGATAGAGATATGGAAGGTTCCATGTGTGAGGATAGAGATATGGAAGGTTCCATGTGTGAGGATAGAGATATGGAAGGTTCCATGTGTGAGGATAGAGATATGGAAGGTTCCATGTGTGAGGATAGAGATATGGAAGGTTCCATGTGTGAGGATAGAGATATGGAAGGTTCCTGGTGTGAGGATAGAGATATGGAAGACTCCATGTGTGAGGATATTGAAGGCCCCATGTGTGAGGATAGAGATATGGAAGGTTCCACGTGTGAGGATAGAGATATGGAAGGTCCCATGTGTGAGGATAGAGATATGGAAGGTTCCATGTGTGAGGATAGAGATATGGAAGACTCCATGTGTGAGGATATTGAAGGCCCCATGTGTGAGGATAGAGATATGGAAGGTTCCATGTGTGAGGATAGAGATATGGAAGGTTCCACGTGTGAGGATAGAGATATGGAAGGTCCCATGTGTGAGGATAGAGATATGGAAGGTTCCACGTGTGAGGATAGAGATATGGAAGGTTCCACGTGTGAGGATAGAGATATGGAAGGTCCCATGTGTGAGGATAGAGATATGGAAGGTTCCATGTGTGAGGATAGAGATATGGAAGGTTCCATGTGTGAGGATAGAGATATGGAAGGTTCCATGTGTGAGGATAGAGGGACCCAAGGTTTGCAGACTCTGGACCCCCCCTGTACTGTATATATTGGGGAGCCCCCCCCCCCCCCCCGGTATCATGTGACCAGCAGTCCTGAGTAGTTTTGGGGGTGACACCCTGACACAGAAGCTCTATGGTGTCACGCCGGCCCCCTGTACTGTATATATTGGGGACCCCCCCCCCCCGTATCATGTGACCAGCAGTCATGAGTCGTTTTGGGGGTGACTCCCTGACACAGAAGCTCTATGGTGTCACGCCGGCCCCCCGTATCATGTGACCAGCAGTCATGGGTCGTTTTGGGGGTGACACCCTGACACAGAAGCTCTATGGTGTCACGCCGGCCCCCTGTACTGTATATATTGGGGACCCCCCCGTATCATGTGACCAGCAGTCCTGAGTCGTTTGGGGGTGACTCCCTGACACAGGAGCTCTATGGTGTCACGCCGGCCCCCGTCTTCAGACTCTCTGGTTCTTCTCTTGCAGGAACATTTCAATTATTACTCGGTGGATTCGGCTCTGGGTCACCTCGTCTTCTCCATGAAGTATGATGTCATCGGAGACCAGGAACACCTCCGCCTGCTGCTCCGGTACCCATTACATCATGTGTCTCCCGCCGGCTACGCCCTGCGCTGCCTGCCAGATGGGGGGGGGGGGGATGGGCCATATACTGTGTCTGCCTTAAAGGGAACCTGTGTGAGAAGGCTCTAATGGAAGCTTTTAGCTTCATACTTGTCCTAATCACTGCTGAGGAACTACAAGTCTCAGCCTGTGGGATGATCCCAGCAGAACCGGACAATGTGGGGAATATAGGGGAGCCGCCCATTGCTGGTTCATCATTTCCATCCCTGGCTTCCCTACTTTATATGGAACAAGCATGCTGCCAGTGAAGACTGGAACCTCCAAAATCCTCTTCTGTATGAGGAAGACGGGGATCAGGATGACAAACCTGGAGCCTGTACCTTTAAATCCGAGTCAGAAATGGCCCCTCCCACATTCCAGTCTTCACAGGTTTGCTTTAAAGGGGTCCTCCACCCGACTACTGCTTTGTGTTCAGCTTCCGTCGATGCCTTTTAGCCCTTTCAGCCACGTTGTTCCTCCCTTCATCCACGGCGTTCCTCCCTCCTCCCTTCATCCACGGCGTTCCGCCCTCCTCCGTTCAGCCACGTCGTTCCGCCCTCCTCCCTTCACCCACGTCGTTCCACCCCCCTCCCTTCATCCACGTCTATCCTCCCTTCATCCACGTCGTTCCTCCCTCCTCCCTTCATCCACGTCGTTCCTCCCTCCTCCCTTCATCCACGGCGTTCCTCCCTCCTCCCTTCATCCACGGCGTTCCTCCCTCCTCCCTTCATCCACGGCGTTCCTCCCTCCTCCCTTCATCCACGGCGTTCCTCCCTCCTCCCTTCATTCACGTCGTTCCTCCCTCCTCCCTTCATCCACGTCGTTCCACCCTCCTCCCTTCATCCACGTCGTTCCTCCCTCCTCCGTTCAGCCACGTCGTTCCGCCCTCCTCCCTTCATCCACATTGTTCCTCCCTCCTCCCTTCATCCACGTCGTTCCTCCCTTAATCCACGTCTATCCTCCCTCCTCCCTTCAGCCACGGCATTCCTCCCTCCATCCACGTCGTTCCTCCCTTCATCCACGTCGTTCCTCCCTCCTCCCTTCATCCACGTCGTTCCTCCCTCCTCCCTTCATCCACGTCGTTCCACCCTCCTCCCTTCATCCACGTCGTTCCTCCCTCCTCCCTTCATCCACGTCTATCCTCCCTTCATCCACGTCGTTCCTCCCTCCTCCGTTCAGCCACGTCGTTCCTCCCTCCTCCGTTCAGCCACGTCGTTTCTCCCTCCTCCGTTCAGCCACGTCGTTCCTCCCTCCTCCGTTCAGCCACGTCGTTCCGCCCTCCTCCCTTCATCCACGTCGTTCCTCCCTCCTCCGTTCAGCCACGTCGTTCCTCCCTCCTCCCTTCATCCACGTCGTTCCTCCCTCCTCCCTTCATCCACGTCATTCCTCCCTCCTCCCTTCATCCACGTCGTTCCTCCCTCCTCCCTTCATCCACGTCGTTTCGCCCTCCTCCCTTCATCCACGTCGTTCCTCCCTCCTCCCTTCATCCACGTCGTTCCTCCCTTCTCCCTTCATCCACATCGTTTCGCCCTCCTCCCTTCATCCACGTCGTTCCTCCCTCCTCCCTTCATCCACATCGTTCCTCCCTCCTCCCTTACTCCACGTGGTTCCTCCCTCCTCCCTTCATCCACGTCGTTCCTCCCTCCTCCCTTCATCCACGTCGTTCCTCCCTCCTCCCTTCATCCACGTCGTTCCGCCCTCCTCCCTTCATCCACGTCGTTCCTCCCTCCTCCCTTCATCCACGTCGTTCCTCCCTCCTCCCTTCATCCACGTCGTTCCTCCCTCCTCCCTTCATCCACGTCGTTCCTCCCTCCTCCCTTCATCCACGTCGTTCCTCCCTCCTCCCTTCATCCACGTCTATCCTCCCTTCATCCACGTCGTTCCTCCCTCCTCCCTTCATCCACGTCTATCCTCCCTTCATCCACGTCGTTCCTCCCTCCTCCCTTCATCCACGTCGTTCCACCCTCCTCCCTTCATCCACGTCGTTCCTCCCTCCTCCCTTCATCCACGTCGTTCCTCCCTCCTCCCTTCATCCACGTCGTTCCTCCCTCCTCCCTTCATCCACGTCGTTCCTCCCTCCTCCCTTCATCCACGTCGTTCCTCCCTCCTCCCTTCATCCACGTCGTTCCACCCTCCTCCCTTCATCCACGTCGTTCCTCCCTCCTCCCTTCATCCACGTCGTTCCTCCCTCCTCCCTTCATCCACGTCGTTCCACCCTCCTCCCTTCATCCACGTCGTTCCTCCCTCCTCCCTTCATCCACGTCGTTCCTCCCTCCTCCCTTCATCCACGCCGTTCCTCCCTCCTCCCTTCATCCACGTCGTTCCTCCCTTCATCCACGTCTTTCCTCCCTCCTCCCTTCATCCACGTCGTTCCTCCCTCCTCCCTTCATCCACGTCGTTCCTCCCTTCATCCACGTCTTTCCTCCCTCCTCCCTTCATCCACGTCGTTCCTCCCTTCATCCACGTCTTTTCTCCCTCCTCCCTTCATCCACGTCTTTCCTCCCTCCTCCCTTCATCCACGTCGTTCCACCCTCCTCCCTTCATCCACGTCGTTCCTCCCTCCTCCCTTCATCCACGTCGTTCCTCCCTCCTCCCTTCATCCACGTCGTTCCTCCCTCCTCCGTTCAGCTACGTCGTTCCTCCCTCCTCCCTTCATCCACGTCGTTCCTCCCTCCTCCCTTCATCCACGTCGTTCCACCCTCCTCCCTTCATCCACGTCGTTCCTCCCTCCTCCCTTCATCCACGTCGTTCCTCCCTCCTCCCTTCATCCACGTCGTTCCTCCCTCCTCCGTTCAGCTACGTCGTTCCTCCCTCCTCCCTTCATCCACGTCATTCCTCCCTCCTCCCTTCATCCACGTCGTTCCTCCCTTCATCCACGTCGTTCCTCCCTCCTCCCTTCATCCACGTCTATCCTCCCTCCTCCCTTCATCCACGTCATTCCGCCCTCCTCCCTTCATCCACGTTGTTCCTCCCTCCTTCGTTCATCCACGTCGTTCCACCCTCCTCCCTTCATCCACGTCGTTCCTCCCTCCTCCCTTCATCCACGTCGTTCCTCCCTCCTCCCTTCATCCACGCCGTTCCACCCTCCTCCCTTCATCCACGTCGTTCCTCCCTCCTCCCTTCATCCACGTCGTTCCTCCCTCCTCCCTTCATCCACGTCGTTCCTCCCTCCTCCCTTCATCCACGGCGTTCCTCCCTCCTCCCTTCATCCACGTCGTTCCTCCCTCCTCCCTTCATCCACGTCGTTCCTCCCTTCATCCACGTCGTTCCTCCCTCCTCCCTTCATCCACGTCGTTCCTCCCTTCATCCACGTCGTTCCTCCCTCCTCCCTTCATCCACGTCGTTCCTCCCTCCTCCGTTCAGCCACGTCGTTCCACCCTCCTCCCTTCATCCACGTCGTTCCTCCCTTCATCCACGCCGTTCCTCCCTCCTCCCTTCATCCACGGCGTTCCTCCCTCCTCCCTTCATCCACGCCGTTCCTCCCTCCTCCCTTCATCCACGGCGTTCCTCCTTCCTCCCTTCATCCACGGCGTTCCTCCCTCCTCCCTTCATCCACGTCGTTCCTCCCTTCATCCACGCCGTTCCTCCCTCCTCCCTTCATCTACGGCGTTTCTCCCTCCTCCCTTCATCCACGCCGTTCCTCCCTCCTCCCTTCATCCACGGCGTTCCTCCTTCCTCCCTTCATCCACGTCGTTCCTCCCTCCTCCCTTCATCCACGTCGTTCCTCCCTCCTCCCTTCATCCACGTATATCCTCCCTTCATCCACGTCATTCCGCCCTCCTCCCTTCATCCACGTTGTTCCTCCCTCCTCCGTTCATCCACGGCGTTCCTCCCTCCTCCCTTCATCCACGTCGTTCCTCCCTCCTCCCTTCATCCACGTCGTTCCTCCCTTCATCCACATCGTTCCTCCCTTCATCCACGTCGTTCCTCCCTCCTCCCTTCATCCACGTCGTTCCTCCCTCCTCCGTTCATCCACGTCGTTCCTCCCTTCATCCACGGCGTTCCTCCCTCCTCCCTTCATCCACGTCGTTCCTCCCTCCTCCCTTCATCCACGTCGTTCCTCCCTCCTCCCTTCATCCACGTCGTTCCTCCCTCCTCCCTTCATCCACGTCGTTCCTCCCTCCTCCCTTCATCCACGGCTTTCCTCCCTCCTCCCTTCATCCACGGCGTTCCACCTTCCTCCCTTCATCCACGTCGTTCCTCCCTCCTCCGTTCATCCACGGCGTTCCACCTTCCTCCCTTCATCCACGGCTTTCCTCCATTCATCCACGGCGTTCCACCTTCCTCCCTTCATCCACGGCTTTCCTCCGTTCATCCACGTCGTTCCTCCCTCCTCCCTTCATCCACGTCGTTCCTCCCTCCATCCAAGTCGTTCCTCCCTCCTCCCTTCATCCACGTCGTTCCTCCCTCCATCCACGTCGTTCCTCTCTCCTCCCTTCATCCACGTCATTCCTCCCTCCTCCCTTCATCCACGTCGTTCCTCCCTCCTCCCTTCACCCACGTCGTTCCTCCCTCCTCCCTTCATCCACGTCGTTTCTCCCTCCTCCCTCCATCCACGTCGTTCCACCCTCCTCCCTTCATCCACGTCGTTCCGCCCTCCTCCGTTCAGCCACGTCGTTCCTCCCTCCTCCCTTCATCCACATCGTTCCTCCCTCCTCCCATCATCCACGTCGTTTCTCCCTCCTCCCTTCATCCACGTCGTTCCTCCCTCCTCCCTTCATCCACGTCTTTCCACCCTCCTCCCTTCATCCACGTCGTTTCTCCCTCCTCCCTTCATCCACGTCGTTTCTCCCTCCTCCCTCCATCCACGTCGTTCCTCCCTCCTCCCTCCATCCACGTCGTTCCGCCCTCCTCCCTTCATCCACGTCGTTCCTCCCTCCTCCCTTCATCCACGTCGTTCCTCCCTCCTCCCTTCATCCACGTCGTTCCGCCCTCCTCCGTTCAGCCACGTCGTTCCTCCCTCCTCCCTTCATCCACGTCGTTCCTCCCTCCTCCCTTCATCCACGTCGTTCCACCCTCCTCCCTTCATCCACGTCGTTCCGCCCTCCTCCGTTCAGCCACGTCGTTCCTCCCTCCTCCCTTCATCCACATCGTTCCTCCCTCCTCCCATCATCCACGTCGTTTCTCCCTCCTCCCTTCATCCACGTCGTTCCTCCCTCCTCCCTTCATCCACGTCTATCCTCCCTCCTCCCACGGCGTTCCTCCCTCCTCCGTTCAGCCACGTCGTTCCTCCCTCCTCCCTTCATCCACGTCGTTCCGCCCTCCTCCCTTCATCCACGTCGCTCTGCCCTCCTCCGTTCATCCACGTCGTTCCTCCCTCCATCCACGTCGTTCCTCCCTCCTCCGTTCAGCCATCCCCTCGCTCTGTGCCTGTCTATTCTCCTCCTGTATAGTCATCTCTGTCCTCGTCTTCCTTCTCCAGGACGAAGTCCCAGACGTACCACGACGTCATCCCCATCTCCTGCCTGACCGAGTTCCCCAATGTGGTGCAGATGGCCAAGGTGAGTTGTCTGATCTCCGGGGGGAGGGGGGGGGCAGAAGCTCCGCCTCTAATCAGAAGTGGGAGGGGTCAGCTGCAGGGCAGGAAGCGATGGAAGATTAAATAAGATGCATGTATTTATTATAATGATCACCTGGGGGAGGAGTCAGGATCTCAGCGTCTTCCTGTCCTGGTGACCACGCCCCCTTTGTTTCTTATACTGGTGTCACAGGGACAGGAAGTGAGGGAAAACCTCCCCAGTGGGGTCACAGACAGAAATAAAACCTGATGGAATGTATGATTGTCGGAGGTAGATCCTGTTCAGGGATTGGTTGGTGAAGGTGGTGCGGGGGAGGGGGGGGGTAAAGTTTCGGGGGAGGGGGTGTTGGACAGTTTTTTTCTCACACAGCTCCATGTTTGTTCCCAGCTGGTGTGTGAAGATGTGAACGTGGATCGATTTCACCCCGTCCTCTACCCGAAGGTGAGACCACGCCGAGGTAACCCGACCGCAAGGATGAACACGATACATTGTATCACACACAATCCATCCTTTGTATCCCATTCACCCGACACTCGTGCCTCACACCCCTCCGTGACGTCATCACGCCATGGGCGAGGATTAACCCCCCGCTCACCGGACACACCCGGGGTCATTCATGGGCGAGGATTAACCCCCCGCTCACCGGACACACCGGGGGCATTCATGGGCGAGGATTAACCCCCCGCTCACCGTACAGGACACACCGGGGGCATTCATGGGCGAGGATTAACCCCCCGCTCACCGGACACACCGGGGTCATTCATGGGCGAAGATTAACCCCCCGCTCACCATACAGGACACACCGGGGTCATTCATGGGCGAGGATTAACCCCCCGCTCACCGGACACACCGGGGGCATTCATGGGCGAGGATTAACCCCCCGCTCACCGGACACACCGGGGGCATTCATGGGCGAGGATTAACCCCCCGCTCACCGTACAGGACACACCGGGGTCATTCATGGGCGAGGATTAACCCCCCACTCACCGGACACACCGGGGTCATTCATGGGCGAGGATTAACCCCCCGCTCACCGGACACACCGGGGTCATTCATGGGCGAGGATTAACCCCCCGCTCACCGTACCGGACACACCGGGGTCATTCATGGGCGAGGATTAACCCCCCGCTCACCATACAGGACACACCGGGGGCATTCATGGCACTATCACTGCGTGATAAATATGCCCGGTAGTGTTGCCTATCACAAAATAGGACAGGCCAACCAATCGCAGCAAGGCGATCCCCATCAGATCCCTCCCACAGAATATTACAATAATGGGAAGACGAGAATAGACCTCGGGTAGTCGCGTATCTTTTCTCAGTGAATATATCTGGAAACATTGTATATAGAGAGAAAGTAGGAATAATAAGACGTGGGGGGGGGGGAGGCTGACGTAACCCCTGCTTAGAAGTATAGTATAGTGATTGCACTTTGCTGCTCCTCTTCCCTCCGTCTCTATTGGTCGGTGTAACGGCTACCCACTGGTGTGAGGGTCTCAGCCGTTGGAGACGTCCTTTTCCCTGGCAAGCTGCGATATGCAAGTACCGCCGGTATATCCCATCGAACGCCCTTCCAAGAAACGAGACGTGCTACGTTTGAAGGGTCAAGTAGACTGACTTTATTTGGCATATTTCACCTGCTTATATCTGCTTACAACTGTTACAAGAACAATGACAGTTTCCGCCCCCCCCCCCCTTCACCCAGTAGGGGGCTTCAACACAGACCCCCTGAAACAATGACATCTCCTTGAATTAATCACTTGACCAGTCTCTAGACGCTTCGGCACCGCAAACCATTTAACATTTCCTGGCCAGGCACATTCCTTTCTCAATAGAATTCAATTAACCTTTAAAACAATTATCACTCACACATAATCCCCATCAGCATACACCTCACAGGGGGGCTGTTACCTACACAAGAGAGAGTTCTCATTAGCTATGCGAAGGGTACATTAGCATTCAGCAATGAAAGAGACTTGTCCAGTTAACCCTTTGAGCTCAGAATACAATGTGGTGCATCCAATGGTGACAAGCCATGCAGTTCCTTGTAGTCCCCCTGCAGGAAGATTATCGATGTCCCGGCAGCATGCATATGTCCGTTACACTACTCCCCTTTTGTGGAACACTCCGGCAGACCCGGATTGATCTTTTTCAGATCAACTTGGGGATGTCCGGTCTGCTGTTAGGGTAAAAGTTCAGTTTGCCTGAACAGTCCGTCGGCCTACCCATTGGCTTACCAGGTCGGTAGCTGATGGTGACGGTGAATAATAGAATTCAGTTCTGGAACAGTCACTTGCTTTGCTCTCTCAATGGCTCCCAAAACCTGTTGCTGATGCTCTTGGGACAGATACGGCACCACCTGGATGCAAATCCCATTTAATCTTTTGACAATTTCCGCCTGTTTGTGCATTTCAATGTTCAAGCCACGGGACATCCCATAATACATGACATAGTGTCGTTGCATCTCTGATTTCTCACTGGCCAACTTGTCACATTCCCATTTTAGACTGTGATATTGTGCCGGATCTACAGTACATGTCGGGGAAGGTAGTCTTACCCGGTTCTCAGCAGCAAGCGGGTTGATTCCAGCAACGCGGGTGGTCACGGGACAAGCAGCAGCAGGTGTAGGTAAATAAGCCGAAGTCAGAGGGCCAATGTCGTTGCCCAGCACCACCTCGGCAGGTAGGTTGTCCATGATACCAACTGTGGTCTTTCCTGACCCGGCTCCCCAGTCTAAGTGCACCCGGGCGGTGGGTACGCGAAATACAGCACCCCCTGCGACCCGGACGGCAACTGTGCGAGTGGACACGTTCTCTGGCTTTACCAGATGTTTTTGAATCAGAGTGATAGTAGTCCCGGAATCTCTTAGGCCTTGTGCTACTTGTCCATTCACTCGTACCTCCTGACGGTGATGCTGACGGTTATCCGGAGAGGCAGCTTGTATTGGGTCTGCCTCATACCAAATTCCCAGACATTCCTCAGGGCCCCCCTCAGTCTCCAGGCAGTGGGCCGCAGAGGGACGTGATGGAGTGACCTCTGTGTTGGGTGTTGTGCGTCTCCAATTGTTATTTGTAGCTCTCAAAGGGCAATAACGAGCAATATGTCCCGTGTCGCTGCAGTGATGGCACGTCACCCTAGGCGAATCCCGGGGGTAGTTGCTAGGCCCCTGAGGACGTGGTGGGACTGGAGCCCGAAACTCTGGGCATGGGGTGACGGTTGGAGTACGCGGTTCTACCTTATGAGCCAGCCGTGTAGTACCCTGGCTTACTTTCCTTGTTTCCGCGTACTCATCTGCTAGCCGAGCCGCCTCGTTTAAGTTAGCGGGACGGCGATCTCGTACCCAGTCTTGTATGTCTGCGGCCAGGTCTTGGAAGAAATGTTCCATTAGGAACAGCTGCAATACTTCCTCCCCGGTGTTGGCCTTGCACCCTTGGACCCAAAGGGATGCCACCCTTTGTAACTGGTTGGCCCATTCCATGTGGGAGTCCACAGCCATCTTCTTGGACTCCCGGAAGCGCCGGCGGTAGGCTTCTGGAGTTACGGCGTATCGGGTTAGCAGCGCCTTTTTAACTTGCTGGTATTGTAAAATATCCTCTGGAGCGAGAGCCCGAAAGGCTTCATTGGCTTTGCCCGACAATTTCCCCGACAAAATAGTGACCCATTGGTCTGGTGGTACCTGGTGTAGTGAGCACTGCCTCTCAAAGTCCGCCAAATATCCATCGATTTCCTCCTCACTTTCTACAAAAGCTTTAAATGCAGTGAACGGTATTTTCTTTCCTGTAGCAGCAGGTGGGGGGGTAGGAACTGCAGGTGTAATGGGCTGTCTCGCTCTTACCAGTTCCAGTTCTTGTCCCCTCTTCGTTTGTATCTCTTCCCTTGCTTCCCGGAACAGCTGGTTGATTAGTTCCACAGACGTTTCTGGATACAAGGATAATCTCTGCTGTACAATCCCAGTAGTTACATCTTCTTTGCTTCTGTGCAAGGGGCTCCGTTCCTTCCATGGATCCATCCATTTCGTCCAGCTCCAGCAGTTCAGCTATCAGCTCCCTCCGTGGTCTGTTGCTGGCGCTCCTACAACGACTCTCTAATAAATCTTTCAGTGTGGATCTTTTCAGCCTGGCATACTGCGACTCCATTCAGCACTTGCTCTTTGGATAAAAGGACCATCCCACCGCTGCCAACCAATGTAACGGCTACCCAAGTAGTGTGAGGGTCTCAGCCGTTGGAGACGTCCTTTTCCCTGGCAAGCTGCGATATGCAAGTACCGCCGGTATATCCCATCGAACGCCCTTCCAAGAAACGAGACGGGCTACGTTTGAAGGGTCAAGTAGACTGACTTTATTTGGCATATTTCACCTGCTTATATCTGCTTACAACTGTTACAAGAACAATGACAGTTTCCGCCCCCCCCTTCACCCAGTAGGGGGCTTCAACACAGACCCCCTGAAACAATGACATCTCCTTGAATTAATCACTTGACCAGTCTCTAGACGCTTCGGCACCGCAAACCACTTAACATTTCCTGGCCAGGCACATTCCTTTCTCAATAGAATTCAATTAACCTTTAAAACAATTATCACTCACACATAATCGCCATCAGCATACACCTCACAGGGGGGCTGTTACCTACACAAGAGAGAGTTCTCATTAGCTATGCGAAGGGCACATTAGCATTCAGCAATGAAAGAGACTTGTCTAATTAACCCTTTGAGCTCAGAATACAATGTGGTACATCCAATTGTGACAAGCCATGCAGTTCCTTGTAGTCCTCCCTGCATGGAGATTATAACTGTCCCGGCAGCATGCATATGTCCGTTACAGTCGGATCAGACGGACGGAAGATTGTACTGTGTATGGATCTGCTCTGATTGGTTCTTCATCAAACCCTAAATCCTGGTCTTTATCCTCTTCCCTCCAGGCGTCGCGTCTCATCGTCACGTTTGATGAACACGTCATCAGCGAACACTTTAAATTTGGAGTCGTCTACCAGAAACCGGGACAGGTCAGGAGTGTGATTGTACGGTTATGGTCAGGAGTGTGATTGTACGGTTATGGTCAGGAGTGTGATTGTACGGTTATTGTCAGGAGTGTGATTGTACGGTTATGGTCAGGAGTGTGATTGTACGGTTATGGTCAGGAGTGTGATTGTACGGTTATGGTCAGGAGTGTGATTGTACGGTTATGGTCAGGAGTGTGATTGTACGGTTATGGTCAGGAGTGTGATTGTACGGTTATGGTCAGGAGTGTGATTGTACGGTTATGGTCAGGAGTGTGATTGTACGATTATGGTCGGGTCGGCTGATTTGAGGTTTGGGGGGGGATTTGTGGTCTGTGATATAATGTGTCGGCACTGTTGAGGTCACCATAGCGGTGGATTGTGGGGAAGATCGAGGGGTCATCGGACTGTCTGTAAAAAGATTAATAGCTGACTGCACAATCAGTATTTGCGGTCCAACGTCATCACCAACCATCATCGTCATGGTGATAGAGGGACTGAACATTAAGTCCCATCGCCCACCCAGGACCAGTCCTCATATATGAGGCTAAAAGTGTCCCAGGGATCATTAGCTGGGTGTTGGGGATGTGTGGTGATGGGTGTTGGGGATGCGTGGTGATGGGTGTTGGGGGTGATGGGTGTTGGGGATGAGTGGTGATGGGTGTTGGGGATGAGTGGTGATGGGTGTTGGGGATGAGTGGTGATGGGTGTTGGGGATGAGTGGTGATGGGTGTTGGGGGTGATGGGTGTTGGGGATGAGTGGTGATGGGTGTTGGGGATGCGTGGTGATGGGTGTTGGGGGTGATGGGTGTTGGGGATGAGTGGTGATGGGTGTTGGGGATGAGTGGTGATGGGTGTTGGGGATGAGTGGTGATGGGTGTTGGGGATGAGTGGTGATGGGTGTTGGGGATGAGTGGTGATGGGTGTTGGGGATGAGTGGTGATGGGTGTTGGGGATGAGTGGTGATGGGTGTTGGGGATGAGTGGTGATGGGTGTTGGCAGTGATGGGTGTTGGGGATGAGTGGTGATGGGTGTTGGGGATGAGTGGTGATGGGTGTTGGAGATGAGTGGTGATGGGTGTTGGAGATGAGTGGTGATGGGTGTTGGAGATGAGTGGTGATGGGTGTTGGGGATGAGTGGTGATGGGTGTTGGGGATGAGTGGTGATGGGTGTTGGGGATGAGTGGTGATGGGTGTTGGGGATGAGTGGTGATGGGTGTTGGGGATGAGTGGTGTTGGGGATGAGTGGTGATGGGTGTTGGGGATGAGTGGTGATGGGTGTTGGGGATGAGTGGTGATGGGTGTTGACGGTGATGGGTGTTGGGGATGCGTGGTGATGGGTGTTGGGGGTGATGGGTGTTGGGGATGAGTGGTGATGGGTGTTGGGGATGAGTGGTGATGGGTGTTGGGGATGAGTGGTGATGGGTGTTGGGGATGAGTGGTGATGGGTGTTGGGGATGAGTGGTGATGGGTGTTGGGGATGAGTGGTGATGGGTGTTGGGGATGAGTGGTGATGGGTGTTGGGGATGAGTGGTGATGGGTGTTGGGGATGAGTGGTGATGGGTGTTGGGGATGAGTGGTGATGGGTGTTGGAGATGAGTGGTGATGGGTGTTGGGGATGAGTGGTGATGGGTGTTGGGGATGAGTGGTGATGGGTGTTGGGGATGAGTGGTGATGGGTGTTGGGGATGAGTGGTGATGGGTGTTGGGGATGAGTGGTGATGGGTGTTGGGGATGAGTGGTGATGGGTGTTGGGGATGAGTGGTGATGGGTGTTGGGGATGAGTGGTGATGGGTGTTGGGGATGAGTGGTGATGGGTGTTGGGGATGAGTGGTGATGGGTGTTGACGGTGATGGGTGTTGGGGATGAGTGGTGGTTGGTATTCTGCTGACGTTCTGGAACCCCTTTGTCTTTTAGACGACAGAAGAGGAAATATTCAGCACCACTGATGAGAGTCCAGCCTTTGCGGAGTTCCTGGAGCTGCTGGGGGAGCGGGTTCTCCTGCAGGACTTTAAAGGGTGAGCCAGAGGGGACTTGCCAGATGACTAACCAACACTGACACCCCCAGAGTCAGAGATTAGATGATTGGGTCACTGTGATGGTGGTCACTGTAATGGGTGGTTGTTGTAATGGTGGTTTCTGTAATGGTGGGTCATTGGTATGGTGGGTCGTTGTAATGGTGGGTCACTGTAATGGTGAGTCATTGTGATGGGGGGTCATGTAATGGTTGTTGTAATGGTGGGTCACTGTAATGGTTGGTCATTGTAATGGTTGGTCATTGTAATGGTTGGTCATTGTAATGGTTGGTCATTGTAATGGTGGGTGACTGTAATGGTTGGTCGTTGTGATGGTGGGTCACTGTAATGGTGGATCGTTGTTTTGGTGAGTCGCTGTAATGGTGGGTCATTGGTATGGTGGGTCGTTGTAATGGTGGGTCACTGTAATTGTGGATTACTGTAATGGTGGCTTATTGTAGCGGTGGGTTATTGTAACGGTGGGTCACTGTAGTGGTTGGTCGCTGTAATGGTGGATCACTGTAGTGGTTGGTCGCTGTAATGGTGGGTCATTGGTATGGTGGGTCGCTGTGATGGTGGGTCGCTGTGATGGTGGGTCGCTGTGATGGTGGGTCGCTGTGATGGTGGGTCGCTGTAATGGATGGTCACAGTAATGGTGGATTACTGTAATGGTGGGTCGCTGTAATGGTTGGTCACTGTAGTGGTTGGTCGCTGTAGTGGTGGGTCGTTGTAATGGTGGGTCATTGTGATGGTGGGTCGCTGTGATGGTGGGTCGTTGTAATTGTGGATTACTGTAATGGTGGGTCACTGTAGTGGTTGGTCGCTGTAATGGTGGGTCACTGTAATGGTGGGTCACTGTAGTGGTTGGTCGCTGTAATGGTGGGTCACTGTAATGGTGGGTCACTGTAGTGGTTGGTCGCTGTAATAGTGGGTCACTGTAATGGTGGGTGATTGTATTGGTGGGTCGTTGTGTTTTGGACATCAATGAGATGGTCTTCCAACTCTTCTTGTATAAAGGGTCACTCCACTGATACTTCAGTATTTGGTGGATCCTGGAGAGGTAAAGCCCCCGAAAGGCACTTCTGTTTCTTTGGGAGTCTATTGGTGGGATCCGCTGTGCCCACCATCCCTGCTGATTTTTTATTTGATATTATTGAGAATATACCAGGAGGAGGCGGGATGCACAAAGGTGGGCAGGAACAGAGGTGGAGCTCTGATGGGAGATGTCACTTTTGGGGTGGACTCCAGATGACCCCTCCCCCATATTGTATTTATATTGCAGTTTCCGGGGAGGTTTGGACGTCGCTCATGGACAGACAGGAACAGAATCCATCTACTGCAACTTCCATGGGAAGGAGATCATGTTCCACGTGTCCACCAAGCTGCCATACACGGAGGGGGACGCCCAGCAGGTACTGCACTTTCTGTACCCCCACATGTACCCCCCGTGTGTTGCCCTACTCTTCCTCCCCACTTTCTCACCTCTTCCTCCCCACTCCCTCGCCTCTTCCTCCCCACTTCCTCGCCTCTTCCTCCACACTTCCTCGCCTCTTCCTCCACACTTCCTCCCCACTTCCTCGCCTCTTCCTCCACACTTTCTCGCCTCTTCCTCCCCACTTTCTCGCCTCTTCCTCCCCACATTCTCCCCTCTTCCTCCCCACTTTCTCCCCACTCCCTCGCCTCTTCCTCCACACTTTCTCGCCTCTTCCTCCACACTTTCTCGCCTCTTCCTCCCCACTTTCTCGCCTCTTCCTCCCCACATTCTCCCCTCTTCCTCCCCACTTTCTCCCCACTCCCTCGCCTCTTCCTCCACACTTCCTCGCCTCTTCCTCCACACTTTCTCGCCTCTTCCTCCCCACTCCCTTGCCTCTTCCTCCCCACTTCCTCGCCTCTTCCTCCACACTTTCTCACCTCTTCCTCCACACTTCCTCGCCTCTTCCTCCCCACTTTCTCGCCTCTTCCTCCCCACTTTCTCGCCTCTTCCTCCCCACTTTCTCGCCTCTTCCTCCCCACATTCTCCCCTCTTCCTCCCCACTTTCTCCCCACTCCCTCGCCTCTTCCTCCACACTTTCTCGCCTCTTCCTCCACACTTTCTCGCCTCTTCCTCCCCACTTTCTCGCCTCTTCCTCCCCACATTCTCCCCTCTTCCTCCCCACTTTCTCCCCACTCCCTCGCCTCTTCCTCCACACTTCCTCGCCTCTTCCTCCACACTTTCTCGCCTCTTCCTCCCCACTCCCTTGCCTCTTCCTCCCCACTTCCTCGCCTCTTCCTCCACACTTTCTCGCCTCTTCCTCCACACTTCCTCGCCTCTTCCTCCCCACTTTCTCGCCTCTTCCTCCCCACTTTCTCGCCTCTTCCTCCCCACTTTCTCGCCTCTTCCTCCCCACATTCTCCCCTCTTCCTCCCCACATTCTCCCCTCTTCCTTGCCTCTTCCTCCCCACTTCCTTGCCTCTTCCTCCCCACTTCCTTGCCTCTTCCTCCCCACTTCCTTGCCTCTTCCTCCCCACATTCTCCCCTCTTCCTCCCCACTTCCTTGCCTCTTCCTCCCCACTTCCTTGCCTCTTCCTCCCCACATTCTCCCCTCTTCCTCCCCACTTCCTTGCCTCTTCCTCCCCACATTCTCCCCTCTTCCTCCCCACTTCCTCGCCTCTTCCTCCCCACATTCTCCCCTCTTCCTCCCCACATTCTCCCCTCTTCCTTGCCTCTTCCTCCCCACTTCCTTGCCTCTTCCTCCCCACTTCCTTGCCTCTTCCTCCCCACTTCCTTGCCTCTTCCTCCCCACTTCCTTGCCTCTTCCTCCCCACATTCTCCCCTCTTCCTCCCCACTTCCTTGCCTCTTCCTCCCCACTTCCTTGCCTCTTCCTCCCCACATTCTCCCCTCTTCCTCCCCACTTCCTTGCCTCTTCCTCCCCACATTCTCCCCTCTTCCTCCCCACTTCCTCGCCTCTTCCTCCCCACTTCCTCGCCTCTTCCTCCCCACTTCCTCGCCTCTTTCTCCCCACTTTCTCGCCTCTTCCTCCCACTTCCTCACCTCTTCCTCCCCTATTCCTTCCTGTTCAGCTGCAGAGAAAGCGGCACATCGGGAACGACATCGTAGCCATAGTCTTCCAGGACGAGAACACGCCCTTCGTCCCCGACATGATCGCCTCCAACTTCCTGCACGCCTACATCGTGGTGCAAGTGGAGGAGCCCGGCACCGCCAACGCTGTGTACAAGGTACCCCCTCCACCAAACTCACCGGACCCAACAGACAGGCAGACCAGATCTGACAACGTATCACGTGAGGGCTGTGGTCGCTGGTATCCGGGTGTTATCGTAAAACGCACCTCATTGGATGACGGTAGTCTCCTCCCAGGATGTGCCGGGTCATAGTCATAAACCATGGAAGTCACCTAATTAGTAAATAGAATCCCCCTGTGTGTCATTTAATCTCAGTATAAATACAGCTGTTCTGTGAAGCCCTCAGAGACCAAGGCTGCTGAGCATGCTGGGACTTCTAGTTCCTCACTAATGGGGGGTTTCTCCTAAATTTGGACAAAATATCTTGTCATTGGGGGTGACATTAAGGCAGTGTTTCTCAATTCCAGTCCTCAGGCCCCCCCAACAGGTCAGGTTTTCAGGATTTCCCTCAGAGGAAAAGGCTGTGGTGATTACTAAGGCAGTGAAACTGATCAAATCACCTGTGCAAAATAATGGAAATCCTGAAAACCTGACCTGTTGGGGGGGCCTGAGGACTGGAATTGAGAAACACTGCATTAAGGTGACTTTTTGAATCTTATGAAAAACCTACAAAGGGGGCGGTTTTACCTGCGAATGGGTTGTTATCTGTCCATCCAGTCCTATAATTTACACGGCATCGCCTCATCATATGCAGTGCCTAGAAAAAGTATTCATACCCCTTGAAATGCCCCACATTTTCTCAGGTTACAACCAAAAATGTAAATGTGTTTTATGTGATAAACCAACACAAAGCGCGGCTCAGTGGGTTTTTCCGATGACCGTCTGACGCTAATCGGTGGTGATGGGAGTCAGCGGCGGGTCACGCCCCTGTCTGCCCCCATTACCACAGATAGCGGCTGAGCGGTACCCGCTGGTGCAGCGTGTTCATGAGGTCTGACTGCCGCCATTTGCTGTCTTTCAGGTCTCGGTGACGGCTCGGGACGACGTGCCTTTCTTCGGTCCATCCCTCCCCGAGCCGGCGGTTTTCCGGAAGGTAAGACCCAGGGTCATGTGACCAGAGGCGGCCAGCTGCCCCTTTTTCTGGTAAAAAACGTCTCGTTGAGTGTCTGGGCCTGAGCCATCGGACTGCCAGTGCTGAACGCTCGAAACCACGGAGAATCCTTCCGTCACCGCTCTTCTCTTCCCTCACTCAGGGGTCGGAGTTCCAGGAATTCCTCCTGACGAAGCTGATCAACGCGGAGTACGCCTGTTATAAAGCCGAGAAGTTCGCCAAGCTGGAGGTGAGAAGTAAACCCGCCCCCGAGGAGCACATAACCTCCTCAATGGGGGAATTGTACGGCTCCGGAGGAACTCCGGCTGAGACTGTTCGCTTGGTTTTGGCTGGGGTTGCTTTGCCTCTAATAGCGCCGCCATTCATGATGTGTAGTGTTGCTGGTGTCACCTTCTGATTCTTGTCGTGTTAGGAGCGCACGCGGGTAGCGTTGCTGGAGACTCTCTACGAGGAGCTTCACATTAACAGCCAATCCATGATGGGCCTGTGCGGGGATGATGACAAGATGGAGAACGGAGGGGGAGGAGGAGGCGGATTCTTCGAGTCCTTTAAGGTGAGGATTGGGAATGCTGGGTCACCAGAGCGTTGTATTAGTATGGCACGCCCTCTAGTGGCTGCCTTTATAATGGGTAGTGCTGTCAGTACAGGAGCTGAGATGAGGGCCGTCAGCCATACAGCAATTGGCCGCGTCGCCCTCTAGTGGCTCTCTGTGTATTAGGCAGTGCTGTCAGTACAGGAGCTGAGATGAGGGCCGTCAACCATACAGCAATGGGCCGCGTCGCCCTCTAGTGGCTCTCTGTGTATTTGGCAGTGCTGTCAGTACAGGAGCTGAGATGAGGGCCGTCAGCCATACAGCAATGGGCCTCGTCGCCCTCTAGTGGCTCTCTGTGTATTAGGCAGTGCTGTCAGTACAGGAGCTGAGATGAGG
The DNA here is from genome assembly GCF_905171775.1 of Rana temporaria. Lineage (NCBI taxonomy): Eukaryota > Metazoa > Chordata > Amphibia > Anura > Ranidae > Rana > Rana temporaria. Next base: position 1,026,463 of record NC_053498.1, read on the forward strand.
GCCGTCAACCATACAGCAATGGGCCGCTTCGCCCTCTAGTGGCTCTCTGTGTATTAGGCAGTGCTGTCAGTACAGGAGCTGAGATGAGGGCCGTCAACCATACAGCAATGGGCCGCGTCGCCCTCTAGTGGCTCTCTGTGTATTAGGCAGTGCTGTCAGTACAGGAGCTGAGATGAGGGCCGTCAACCATACAGCAATGGGCCGCTTCGCCCTCTAGTGGCTCTCTGTGTATTAGGCAGTGCTGTCAGTACAGGAGCGGAGATGAGGGCCGTCAACCATACAGCAATGGGCCGCTTCGCCCTCTAGTGGCTCTCTGTGTATTAGGCAGTGCTGTCAGTACAGGAGCTGAGATGAGGGCCGTCAGCCATACAGCAATGGGCCGCTTCGCCCTCTAGTGGCTCTCTGTGTATTAGGCAGTGCTGTCAGTACAGGAGCTGAGATGAGGGCCGTCAACCATACAGCAATGGGCCACGTCGCCCTCTAGTGGCTCTCTGTGTATTAGGCAGTGCTGTCAGTACAGGAGCTGAGATGAGGGCCGTCAACCATACAGCAATGGGCCGCTTCGCCCTCTAGTGGCTCTCTGTGTATTAGGCAGTGCTGTCAGTACAGGAGCTGAGATGAGGGCCGTCAGCCATACAGCAATGGGCCACGTCGCCCTCTAGTGGCTCTCTGTGTATTAGGCAGTGCTGTCAGTACAGGAGCTGAGATGAGGGCCGTCAACCATACAGCAATGGGCCGCTTCGCCCTCTAGTGGCTCTCTGTGTATTAGGCAGTGCTGTCAGTACAGGAGCTGAGATGAGGGCCGTCAACCATACAGCAATGGGCCGCGTCGCCCTCTAGTGGCTCTCTGTGTATTTGGCAGTGCTGTCAGTACAGGAGCTGAGATGAGGGCCGTCAACCATACAGCAATGGGCCGCTTCGCCCTCTAGTGGCTCTCTGTGTATTAGGCAGTGCTGTTAGTACAGGAGCTGAGATGAGGGCCGTCAGCCATACAGCAATGGGCCGCTTCGCCCTCTAGTGGCTCTCTGTGTATTGGGCAGTGCTGTCAGTACAGGAGCTGAGATGAGGGCCGTCAGCCATACAGCAATGGGCCGCGTCGCCCTCTAGTGGCTCTCTGTGTATTAGGCAGTGCTGTCAGTACAGAACTTTCCGGTAACGTCTTCCTGCACCCTTCAAAGATTTACATAGATTAATACGGATCTACGGGGCAGAAGCCAGTGAATGTCGGATTGTCAGGCAGATTGTAGAGACTGATCGCTCCTCAGGCAGCGTCTTTGGTCGGAGGAAGGTAAAAAAGCGCAGACTGTATTGAGTTCAGTCGATCTTTTACAGCTGAGCAGAGATCCTCCGAGTGCATCACCCCCCTCCTTCTGCTGCCTTCTCCTACACTGTCATATACTGACACCTGGTGGTTGAAGGGCAGTACTGCATAGATACCATTGTCATTACCAGAGGGGGCATCGTCCTATACACGTTACCAGAAGGGGGCATCGTCCCTACACGTTACCAGAAGGGGGCATCGTCCCTACACGTTACCAGAGGGGGGCATCGTCCCTACACGTTACCAGAAGGGGGCATCGTCCCTACACGTTACCAGAGGGGGGCATCGTCCCTACATGTTACCAGAGGGGGCATCGTCCTCTACACGTTACCAGAGGGGGGCATCGTCCCTACACGTTACCAGAGGGGGGCATCGTCCCTACACGTTACCAGAGGGGGGCATCGTCCCTACACGTTACCAGAGGGGGCATCGTCCCTACACGTTACCAGAGGGGGCATCGTCCCTACACGTTGCCAGAGGGGGGCATCGTCCCTACACGTTACCAGAGGGGGCACCGTCCCTACACGTTGCCAGAGGGGGGCACCGTCCCTACACGTTACCAGAGGGGGCACCGTCCCTACACGTTGCCAGAGGGGGGCATCGTCCCTACACGTTACCAGAGGGGGGCATCGTCCCTACACGTTACCAGAGGGGGGCATCGTCCCTACACGTTACCAGAGGGGGCATCGTCCCCTACACGTTACCAGAGGGGGCATCGTCCCTACACGTTACCAGAGGGGGGCATCGTCCCTACACGTTACCAGAGGGGGGCATCGTCCCTACACGTTACCAGAGGGGGGGCATCGTCCCTACACGTTACCAGAGGGGGCATCGTCCCTACACGTTACCAGAGGGGGGCATCGTCCCTACACGTTACCAGAGGGGGGCATCGTCCCTACACGTTACCAGAGGGGGGCATCGTCCCTACACGTTACCAGAGGGGGCATCGTCCCCTACACGTTACCAGAGGGGGGCATCGTCCCTACACGTTACCAGAGGGGGGCATCGTCCCTACACGTTACCAGAGGGGGGCATCGTCCCTACACGTTACCAGAGGGGGGCATCGTCCCTACACGTTACCAGAGGGGGGCATCGTCCCTACACGTTACCAGAGGGGGCATCGTCCCCTACGCGTTACCAGAGGGGGCATCGTCCCCTGCGCGTTACCAGAGGGGGCATCGTCCCCTACGCGTTACCAGAGGGGGCATCGTCCCCTACGCGTTACCAGAGGGGGCATCGTCCCCTACGCGTTACCAGAGGGGGCATCGTCCCTACGCGTTACCAGAGGGGGCATCGTCCCTACGCGTTACCAGAGGGGGCATCGTCCCTACGCGTTACCAGAGGGGGCATCGTCCCTACGCGTTACCAGAGGGGGCATCGTCCATACGCGTTACCAGAGGGGGGCATCGTCCCTACGCGTTACCAGAAAGGGCATCGTCCCTACGCGTTACCAGAGGGGGCATCGTCCCCTACGCGTTACCAGAGGGGGCATCGTCCCCTACGCGTTACCAGAGGGGGCATCGTCCCCTACGCGTTACCAGAGGGGGCATCGTCCCCTACGCGTTACCAGAGGGGGCATCGTCCCCTACGCGTTACCAGAGGGGGCATCGTCCCCTACGCGTTACCAGAGGGGGCATCGTCCCTACGCGTTACCAGAGGGGGGCATCGTCCCTACGCGTTACCAGAGGGGGCATCGTCCCTACGCGTTACCAGAGGGGGCATCGTCCCTACACGTTACCAGAGGGGGCATCGTCCCTACACGTTACCAGAGGGGGCATCGTCCCTACACGTTACCAGAGGGGGGGCATCGTCCCTACACGTTACCAGAGGGGGGGCATTGTCCCTACACGTTACCAGAGGGGGGGCATTGTCCCTACACGTTACCAGAGGGGGGGCATTGTCCCTACACGTTACCAGAGGGGGGGCATTGTCCCTACACGTTACCAGAGGGGGGGGCATTGTCCCTACACGTTACCAGAGGGGGGGAATCGTCCCTACACGTTACCAGAGGGGGGGCATCGTCCCTACACGTTACCAGAGGGGGGGGCATCGTCCCTACACGTTACCAGAGGGGGGGGCATCGTCCCTACACGTTACCAGAGGGGGCATCGACCCCTACGCGTTACCAGAGGGGGCATCGTCCCTACGCGTTACCAGAGGGGGGCATCGTCCCTACGCGTTACCAGAGGGGGCATCGTCCCTACGCGTTACCAGAGGGGGCATCGTCCCCTACGCGTTACCAGAGGGGGCATCGTCCCTACGCGTTACCAGAGGGGGCATCGTCCCTACGCGTTACCAGAGGGGGCATCGTCCCTACACGTTACCAGAGGGGGGGGCATCGTCCCTACACGTTACCAGAGGGGGGGCCTTGTCCCTACACGTTACCAGAGGGGGGGCATCGTCCCTACACGTTACCAGAGGGGGGGCATCGTCCCTACACGTTACCAGAGGGGGGGCATCGTCCCTACACGTTACCAGAGGGGGGGCATCGTCCCTACACGTTACCAGAGGGGGGGCATTGTCCCTACACGTTACCAGAGGGGGGGCATTGTCCCTACACGTTACCAGAGGGGGGGCATTGTCCCTACACGTTACCAGAGGGGGGGCATTGTCCCTACACGTTACCAGAGGGGGGGCATCGTCCCTACACGTTACCAGAGGGGGGGCATCGTCCCTACACGTTACCAGAGGGGGGCATCGTCCCTACACGTTACCAGAGGGGGGGCATCGTCCCTACACGTTACCAGAGGGGGCACTGTCCCTACATAAAGGGCACCAGGAGGAAAATAATGGGCCTCCAATAGTAACTCAAAACTCCATTAACCTCTTCCATACCGGGCAGTTATACACCCATCCATACCGGGCCTATTCTGGCACTTCTCTCCTACATGTACAAATCATAATTTTTTTGCTAGAAAATTACGCAGAACCCCCAAACATTATATATGTTTTTTTTAGCAGACACCCTAGGGAATAAAACGACGGTCATTGAAACCTTTTATCTTGCACGGTATTTGCGCAATAATTTTTCAAACGCCTTTTTTTGGGAAAAAAATTGTTTCATGAATTAAAAAAATTTAAAAACAGTAAAGTTAGCCCAATTTTTTTGTAAAATATGAAATATGATGTTACACCGAGTAAATAGATACCTAACATGTCACGCTTTAAAATTGCGCACACTCATGGAATGGCGCCAAACTTCGGTACTTAAAAATCTCCATAGGCAACGATTTGAAATTTTTTACAGGTTACCAGTTTAGATTTACAGAGGAGATCTAGTGCTAGAATTGTTGCTGGCACTCTAACGCACGCGGCGATACCTCACATATGTGGTTTAAACGGCGTTTACATATGTCGGCGGGACTTGCGTGTGCGTTCGCTTCTGCGCGCAAGCTACCGGGGACAGGGGCGTTAAAAAAATAAATTTTTATTTCTTTTTTTTTTATATATATTTATTTCTTTTTTACACTTTTTTTTTTAATTTTTTTTTTTTTTTTATCACTTTTATTCCTATTACAAGGAATGTAAACATCCCTTGTAATAGGAATGTGTGTGACAGGTACTCTTTATGGAGAGAGGCGGGGTCAATAAGACCGCACATCTCTCCTCCAGGCTGGAAAGCATGAAATCGGTGAAAAAAAATTCACCGATCTCATGCTTGTGGTTGCTTAGCAGCCGCAATCGCGGCTTTGTTTACTTACGGGACCCGGGCGTGACGTCATCACATCGCGCCCGGGTCCTCCGACGGTCATAGAGATGACTGGTGACCATCTGGTCACCAGTCATCTCTATGCTTCCTGCGAGCGCCGGACGATTCGTTCTCCGGGCCCCCGATGGCACGGGAGAGCCCGGAGAAGCACCGGATGGCGGCGGGAGGGGGGGGGATGTCCCCTCCCGCCGCCTGTAAGAACGATCTAGCGGCGGAACCGCCGCTATGATCGTTCTTACGTTGTGCAGAATCGCCGGCAGTTTAGAAGGATATCTGAATGATGCCTCTTAGCTGCAGGCATCATTCAGATATCCACCCGGAAAGCCCAGGACGTCATATGACGTCCACTCTGAACGGCAGAAGTTCTTTGTGGACGTCATTTTACTATGGGCCGGTAGGGAAGTGGTTAAAGAGTAATCATAAAAAAATTTTGGTATACATTAAAACCATATTATCAAATAATAAAATGCATATTAGAGGTCATAGATGTATCAACAACCACTTCCTGAAAAACCCAGATTGAGTGTCTAGGTGTCCACTGTAACAAAGTTGACACGTCTCGCGGAGAAACCCCACTTCCTCAGGACCTCACAGACTGAAAATAGAAAACAAGGGGAAAAAGTGAGATAAAATAATGAGAAAAACGGGTAACAATAATAATACATTACTATAGGACAGGGAACAATAATACATGATTACAGAGTAGATAGCAGTGATAATACAGAGTAGATAGCAGTGATAATACAGAGTATATAGCAGTGATAACACAATTTCTATTTCAGTGGTCACCCATACTGGTCCTCTGGAATATTTATATCTCCTCTTCCCTCGGTCTTTCTCTCTGCAGCGCGTTATCAGGAGCCGCAGCCAATCCATGGACGCCATGGGGCTCAGCAATAAGAAGCAGAACACCGTCTCCACCAGTCACAGCGGCAGCTTCGGACACAACAACCCTGAGATGCCCAAACCTCCGGGAATAGTGAGTGTTCAGTATAACGGGGATCTCCTGTAGATGGGGTTGGGGGGGGGGGGGTGTATGGGGTCACCGACAATATCACAAGCTTGAACTTTGTATCACAGCTCACCGCCATCTTTATTTAAGGGGCACCCCACTAGATGCCGGGCACCTGGGGCAGGGGACAGGAGTGGATTGTGGATGTTGATTCCCAAGTTCCAAGATCCCGCCTCTCCACCAATAATGGTTTTGTCTTGGTGACCCCATTAGGGAGACTTCCTGCCATGATAGGAAATGAGGGGGAATCTCCCTGACTGACGCTCTATAACCCTCCCCCAATCCATCAGTGGAGTTGGACGGTCCAGCAGGCTGGCCAATGACTGGGCGGCTCTCCTGGGATGTAGCGGATTCTGGTACTATGTAGAGGATCTAAAACAATGAATTGGAGATCTTCAGTCATCCACCCTTCACCTCAAGAGGCTGATAGGCCTTCATTAAGGCATTCCCAGTCCATGGAGGGAGGCTTCCCAGTCCATGGAGGGAGGCTTCCCAGTCCATGGAGGGAGGCTTCCCAGTCCAGAGAGGGAGGCTTCCCAGTCCAGAGAGGGAGGCGTTTCCAGCCCATGGAGTGAGGCTTCCCAGTCCATAGAGTGAGGTGTTCTCAACCCATGGAAGGAGGTGTTCTCAACCCATGGAGGGAGGCGTTTCCAGTCCATGGAGGGAGGCGTTTCCAGGCCCATGGAGGGAGGTGTTGCCAGCCCATGGAGGGAGGCGTTTCCAGTCCATGGAGGGAGGCGTTTCCAGTCCATGGAGGGAGGCGTTTCCAGTCCATGGAGGGAGGCGTTTCCAGTCCATGGAGGGAGGCGTTTCCAGTCCATGGAGGGAGGCGTTCCAGGCCCATGGAGGGAGGAGTTTCCAGTCCATGGAGGGAGGAGTTTCCAGTCCATGGAGGGAGGAGTTTCCAGTCCATGGAGGGAGGAGTTTCCAGTCCATGGAGGGAGGCGTTTCCAGTCCATGGAGGGAGGCGTTTCCAGTCCATGGAGGGAGGCGTTTCCAGTCCATGGAGGGAGGAGTTCCAGGCCCATGGAGGGAGGAGTTTCCCGTCCATGGAGGGAGGCGTTCCAGGCCCATGGAGGGAGGAGTTTCAAGTCCATGGAGGGAGGAGTTTCCAGTCCATGGAGGGAGGAGTTTCCAGTCCATGGAGGGAGGAGTTCCAGGCCTATGGAGGGAGGAGTTCCAGGCCCATGGAGGGAGGTGTTGCCAGCCCATGGAGGGAGGAGTTGGCGGCCCTGGTATACACGCCATCATCCCGGATTAGTCCGCCATCACAACCATAAGCTCCCACCATATAGTATCTGGCACGGTGATTAACCATATCTGACGACAGACAGTCCATTCTGTGCATGACTGGTTTTCTCTCTTTTTCTCTCCCGTCTCTCTCTCCTGTCCGGTTCCTTTTGGTTTTTCATCATCCGGTTCTGTCTAACGCTCCATTCTTCCTCTCCATTAACCCTTTTCTGCCCACATTTCATCTCCTCTGTGTCTCTGTGCCACCCCCCTTCCCGCCCACTAGTCGTTGCTTGTGCCAGGGAAAACGCCCAACCGGCATGGACGCCGCGGAAGTGCCATAGGCATAGGAACCATAGAAGAGGTGGATGTTTTCTCCTGCTCACAGAAGGGTTGTATTGGGGGGGGAGTTTGTGCTGGAAATGATTTTGTCTGTATATTTGCCACCCAGCGAGACGTGGGACACTGCCCCTCCGCCACCGCTACCTGCCCCTCCGCCACCGCTACCTGTCCGACACACGTGCCACCAAAACCTACATTTTATATTGTTACAAAGAGAGAATACACATCATGGAAACGTTTCAGGGCGACGCCCCTGCTGGTAATAAATAACCCAACAAAAGACGAAACGCGTTCAACCAATAGACAACAATTAATAATTCCAAGATCTCCATCTACGGAACCCGCACCCACCGTAGATCCAGAGGAAGGCACAACAATTCCCCATATAGCATGGTCCAATGTACTACAACCGGGGCAAACCCCCCCCCCCCCCCCCCCCCCGAGGTGATCCGATATTCCCGGGATCAGCAATCTCTCTTTCCAATTTCCTATCAATATTAATCAATGATTTCCCTCTACGGAGTTGATCTTCCTTTATATTGGTGCTGAGGAGACATAGGAGACCCCCCTGTGCCGGGATCTGATAGGATGAATATCGGAAGAACAGTCAGTAGTCTCCCCCTCCCCCTCCCCCGCTGGTTTATGATCGACGCGATTTATATTTCTGGGAAGTGACTTCATTTCATCTCTTCTAGTCGCTCATCGTTCCGGGAAAAAGTCCCACCAGGAAGAAGTCCGGACCGTTCAGCTCCAGGCGGAGCAGCGCCATCGGCATAGAGAACATCCTGGAGGTCCAGGAGAAGAGGTGAGGGGCCCATCTATAGGGAGTAATCAGAGCGGATCTCTCAGGATCCCTCAAGGGTAGTGGATCTGGAGGGATCAGTGATCACTCACGGCAGAGCTGATCTCTTGGGATCCATTCAGAATAGTGGATCTGGAGGGATCAGTGATCGCTTCAGAGGAGGGGAGTTGGTCTGTTGGGATCTCTCCAGGATAGTGGATCTGGAGGGATCAGTGATTGCTTTGGGGGGGTTGGTCTGTTGGGATCTCAGTAATTGGGGGGGGGGGGGGGGGTTGGGATCAGGGACTGTTGAGAATTTACAGAGATCCCGGGACACAACCCGCCCGCTCTCCTGTTGTTTCCATATCCCCGGACACAACCTGCCCGCTCCCCTGTTGTTTCCATATCCCCGGACACAACCCGCCCGCTCCCCTGTTTCCATATCCCCGGACACAACCCGCCCGCTCCCCTGTTTCCATATCCCCGGACACAACCCGCCCGCTCCCCTGTTGTTTCCATATCCCCGGACACAACCCGCCCGCTCTCCTGTTGTTTCCATATCCCCGGACACAACCCGCCCGCTCCCCTGTTTCCATATCCCCGGACACAACCCGCCCGCTCCCCTGTTGTTTCCATATCCCCGGACACAACCCGCCCGCTCCCCTGTTGTTTCCATATCCCCGGACACAACCCGCCCGCTCCCCCTGTTTCCATATCCCCGGACACAACCCGCCCGCTCCCCTGTTGTTTCCATATCCCCGGACACAACCCGCCCGCTCCCCTGTTGTTTCCATATCCCCGGACACAACCCGCCCGCTCCCCTGTTGTTTCCATATCCCCGGACACAACCCGCCCGCTCCCCTGTTGTTTCCATATCCCCGGACACAACCCGCCCGCTCCCCTGTTGTTTCCATATCCCCGGACACAACCCGCCCGCTCCCCTGTTTCCATATCCTCGGACACAACCCGCCCGCTCCCCTGTTGTTTCCGTATCCCCGGACACAACCCGCCCGCTCCCCTGTTGTTTCCGTATCCCCGGACACAACCCGCCCGCTCCCCTGTTGTTTCCATATCCCCGGACACAACCCGCCCGCTCCCCTGTTGTTTCCATATCCCCGGACACAACCCGTCCGCTCCCCTGTTGTTTCCATACCCCCGGACACAACCCGCCCGCTCCCCTGTTGTTTCCATATCCCCGGACACAACCCGCCCGCTCCCCTGTTGTTTCCATATCCCCGGACACAACCCGCCCGCTCCCCTGTTGTTTCCGTATCCCCGGACACAACCCGTCCGCTCCCCTGTTGTTTCCGTATCCCCGGACACAACCCGCCCGCTCCCCTGTTGTTTCCGTATCCCCGGACACAACCCGCCCGCTCCCCTGTTGTTTCCGTATCCCCGGACACAACCCGCCCGCTCCCCTGTTGTTTCCATATCCCCGGACACAACCCGCCCGCTACCCCGGTACAAGAGGATACAAGAGGAATATTCCGCCTCTCAGCAACGACACAAAACTTTTTATATTTTACAGGGAAAGCCCAACAGGGCCCCAGAAGACCCCGGACAGCGGCCACGCCTCCCAGGAGCCCAAATCCGACGAATCCTCCAATCACAGCTCCCCGGAGTTGCCGACCACCAAGAACAGGTACTGCCCCCACCCCCTTTATCCCCACCTCCCGGGATCCCTGGCGCACTCTGGTCATGTGACGGAATCTCCTTCTACTTTCCAGGATGGAATCCGTTTCCCGGGTGGAAAACCAGCGAGATTTCTCCCGCTCCTCGTCCAGCGCCAGCAGCTTCGCCAGCGTAGTGGAAGAGAGCGAGCTGCTGGATGACGAGGACGACGACGGGATGGTAAGAAGAGAACTATTTCTGGGGTGTCTGGAGGGCCGGAGAGTTATCAGGGGGGTTCCGCGTCTTCTGTCTTTTTATATAGAATAACTTTATTTATAAAGATCAAAAAAAACATCAACTTTTCCACCAGTAGAGAAAATTACAACCGAGAGAGCGGAGGAGAACGGGGCAAACTGCAGCAGATTGAGATGTCATCGGTCTGCTGCAGGCAGGAGGAGGCATTTCCTCAGTCTCCCCTCCCCCGGTGATCAGACTGTACATTGTAACCTTGTAGAAGATCTAGTGATAAATCTGTTTCTCCTCCTCAGGAAAGTGTTTCGGCTTCGGGAAACTCCCACAAGCGAGATTCCCTCATATACAGCACATGGTTGGAGGACAGCGGCAGCAGCGTCAGCACCGCCAGCGGAGCCAGCTCATCAGGTGACAATCCCGCCCATTTATACAGAAATGTCGCCGTACTGCGATCCCTGTGTGTGTGGTGCCCCTCCCCCCCTGGGGCGGCCATTGCTCAGTGTAGTGCAGGGCGATTGACGGGTCGCTGCAGATTTCCCACCTTGACAGACGTCTCACCTTCTCTCCTCCCAGGGTTCCCGCGCTCCCCGCAGCCGGATGTCAGGAAAGTGGGCGGAGACTCCTATCCAGAGATTAAAATCCAGATGGAAGGGGCGGAACACACAGCCAGTCAGGTGAGACTCGGATCAGGCGGAAATCTTCCCAAAGGGTGATTACATGATTGGACGATCTCCTTTTCCCAGAGTAATAGGAAGATGAAGCATTTGTCCAATCACATGGCTGATACAGAGGTGTACCTAGACCAGTGATGGGGAACCTCGGCATCCCCGGATGTTTTGGAACCACAGTGTAGTGGAGCATCATGGGAAATGTAGTTCCAAAACATGTGGGGTGCCGAGGTTCTCCATCTCTAAACTAGAGCCTTCAGGGCCCCAGTACAAGAAATCCCAAAGGGCCCATCAATGCCGCCGATCAATCATTGGTCATCAGTGCTGCCTATTAGTCCCCATTGGCAGGGCTCTGAGCTGAAAGCGTCTCTCTCATACAGCCCAGAGCCTGCACTGATAATTCCCCCTCCCTTACATGGATGGGAGAGCTGATCTGCTCCGTCACTCTCTCTCCACGGCTTCTCAACTCTTTATTGGATAGATTGATAGCAGTGCAGTCATTGGCTCCCGCTGCTGTCAATCTAATTCAATGACCCGGGGGTGGGGCCGAGTTATACACTCCGCAGCTATGGACATCGCATGTATGACATGGGAGGGCGTCCACAAGGTAACCCCCTCGGGAGAGCGCTTCTCAGAGGGGGTTATCTGATGCGGGGAGGAGCCGCAAAAGCCGCCGTGGGACCCCAGAAGACGAAAGTCTTCAAGTCCGACTTTTGCGGCCATGGTAGTTCCACCACCGGGGCTGATGGTAGCTGTAAAGGAGATTGTCCAATCAGATTGTATAGTGTGTGACGTATTGGGCTCCATTGCTGACCCCTCCTCCATCTCTTCTAAGAATGCCAGTTAATTGGTTGTGCTGATCTCCTGGCATATCTGGGTCAGCCAGAGGATGAACATGACAGCCAGGCAGCCGGCATTTTGTCAGCAATGGGCCCCCGATGTGTTCCATAATATGTCGTATTTCTGTTCTATTGATTTGTGTGATGATCTCTGCTGTTCTCTTCTATGTGTCTCCCCCCCAGCGCTGCTAGCCCCCCCTCGTCACTTCTTGGTGGAGTTCCCTCCGTCATGGCAGGTCAGCACTCCCTCCGTCTCTCCCCGGTCATCGCTGTATCTGGCTGCTCTGCTCCCTGTGTCCCCCATCCCCACCCCCGACCACTGTGTCCTCCCCCTGGATCCCCCACCCCCGACCACTGTGTCCTCCCCCTGGATCCCCCATCCCCATCCCCACCCCCGACCACTGTGTCCTCCCTCCGGGTCCCCCACCCCCGACCACTGTGTCCTCCCTCCGGGTCCCCCACCCCGACCACTGTGTCCTCCCTCCGGGTCCCCCACCCCGACCACTGTGTCCTCCCTCCGGGTCCCCCACCCCTGACCACTGTGTCCTCCCTCCGGGTCCCCCACCCCTGACCACTGTGTCCTCCCTCCGGGTCCCCCACCCCCGACCACTGTGTCCTCCCTCCGGGTCCCCCACCCCCCCACCACTGTGTCCTCCCTCTGGGTCCCCCACCCCCCCACCACTGTGTCCTCCCTCTGGGTCCCCCACCCCCTACCACTGTGTCCTTCCCCCGGGTCCCCCATCCTCCTCCTTACCCCCAACACTGTGTCCTCCATCAGTCTCTCCCCGGTCATGTCTGTATCTGGCTGCTCTGCTCCTTGTGTCCGCCACCCCCAACATTGTTTCCCCCATCCCCTCCCCTGACTCTGGGTCCCTCATTTACACCCCCCAACACTTTGTTCCCCCTCCCCACCCCACAACACTGAGTCCTTCCTCTGGGTCCCCCACCCTGACCACTGTGTCCTTCATCCCCCACCACTGTGTCCTCCCTCCGGGTCCCCCATCCCCACCCCCCACCACTGTGTCCTCCCTCTGGGTCCCCCATCCTCCTCCTTACCCCCAACACTGTGTCCTCCATCAGTCTCTCCCCGGTCATGTCTGTATCTGGCTGCTCTGCTCCTTGTGTCCCCCATCCCCACCCGACTCTGGGTCCCTCATTTACACCCCCCACCACTGTGTTCCCCCTCCCCACCCCCCAACACTGAGTCCCCCACCCTGACCACTGTGTCCTTCATCCCCTCCCTACCCACGACACTGTGTCACCAGCACCCCCCCCCCAGGGGGTTAAGGGACTATCAGGAGGGGCATTCCACCTCGGACTCTGGGGGGGGGGGGGGGATTTGAGTGACGTCTGTATTGGGCACCTCAGACAGTTCCTATTTCAGGCACTCTTGATACATGAGGCCAAGTCTCAACTTTGCCCTAATATTACGATGTTATTGAACATTAGTGGCCCCTGTAGAAGCACATCACTGATGGGGCCACAGTGCAGGACGAGGAATTTGTGTCGTAAAATCCCATTATTGGCCCCATGAGCTGGATTACGGCAAAACGGGGGAAGTCTATTGGCTAGGATGGACAGACGCTGCTCTCTGATTGGACACGTGCAGAGGTGGGACTCCATTATTCTAGTCTTAGTTGGGGGCCATTTATAGAACGATCAGTTGGCGGATCGGTTCTCTCGGGTTTTCTTCCTCACTTTGCTCTCTCCCTCTTCCAGAGACCTCAGCGCAGACAGAAGTTGAAGGATTTGCACCAATCTCCAGCCTTCGATTCAGCCAAGTGAGATCGACTTACCGGCCCTCCTCCTGCCCCGCCGCCTTGGATGACCACCGAGGATCCCGACTCCCCTCAGAGGAGTTCTTTACACCACGAAAAAAAACACTCGACTAACACGGCGCTTGGTTTTCCGATCAAGGCGCCGCTGCACCAGACCTCCGGCGACGTCTCCCGACCGGCAGTCTGAGGACTTGTGACGACGCAAAATTTTGGAGAAGCTGCTGAGAGTCGGCGACATTCCGACATTATTTTTGGGAAACTCGTGAAGACGGGAAGTCTTTGGGTAATCCCGTTCCACAGGAAGGTGCGACGATCGGATCTGACTGTAGTTCAGACGCGGAGAACGCCGCGTATTGTATATACAGCGCCGGAACTTTTTATCTCAGGATTTCCAGCCATGCACAAAGTCCCGCCCCTGCGGAGCGGACTGGAGGCTCCTCGGCCATACAAAGTTTGCTGTATATGGATCCGTCTCCCTGGCATGTCCTTGTCACGGTAACATGTCTTCGTATGTTCTTTATGGTCACCGTACACCCTCCCACGCGGTACTAAGAGACCTCCCCCTCCGTACAGTCACCGTACACTCTCCCACGCGGTACTACAAAACCTCCCCCTCTGTAAGTCACCGTACACACTCCCATGCGGTACTACGAGATCTCCTCCCTCTATATTGGTCACCGTACACCCTCCCACGCGGAACTACGAGACCTCCCCCCTCTGTACGGCCATCGTACACCCTCCCACGCAGTACTACGAGACCTCCCCCTCTGTACAGTCACCGTACACCCTCCCACGCGGTACTACGAGATCTCCCCCTCTGTACGGTCACCGTACACCCTCCCACGCGGTACTACGAGATCGCCTTCTCTGTACACCCCTCCCACGCGGTACTACGAGATCACCTTCTCTGTACACCCCTCCCATGCGGTACTACGAGATCTCCTCCCTCTATATTGCTCACCGTACACCCTCCCACGCAGTACTACGAGACCTCCCCCTCTGTACAGTCACCGTAAACCCTCCCACGCGGTACTACGAGATCTCCCCCTCTGTACGGTCACCGTACACCCTCCCACGCGGTACTACGAGATCTCCTCCCTCTATATTGCTCACCGTACACCCTCCCACGCAGTACTACGAGACCTCCCCCTCTATATTGCTCACCGTACACCCTCCCACGCAGTACTACGAGATCTCCTCCCTCTATATTGCTCACCGTACACCCTCCCACGCAGTACTACGAGACCTCCCCCTCTGTACAGTCACCGTAAACCCTCCCACGCGGTACTACGAGATCTCCCCCTCTGTACGGTCACCGTACACCCTCCCACGCGGTACTACGAGACCTCCCCCCTCTGTACGGTCATCGTACACCCTCCCACGCAGTACTACGAGACCTCCCCCTCTGTACAGTCACTGTAAACCCTCCCACGCGGTACTACGAGATCTCCTCCTCTGTACGGTCACCGTACACCCTCCCACGCGGTACTACGAGACCTCCCCCCTCTGTACGGTCATCGTACACCCTCCCACGCAGTACTAAGAGACCTCCCCCTCCATACAGTCACCTACACCCTCCCACGCGGTACTACGAGATCTCCTTCTCTGTACGGTCACCATACGTGGTACTACAAGATTCCCCCCCCCTGTACAGTCACCGTACACCCTCCCATGCGGTACTACGAGATCTCCTCCCTCTATATTGGTCACCGTACACACTCCCATGCGGTACTACAAAACCTCCCCCTCTGTACAGTTACCGTACACCCTCCCACGCAGTACTACGAGATCTCCCCCTCTGTACAGTCACCTACACCCTCCCACGCGGTACTACGAGATCTCCTTCTCTGTACAGTCACCGTACACACTCCCACGCGGTACTACGAAATCTCCTCCCTCTGTACGGTCACCATACGTGGTACTACAAGATCCCCCCCCCCTGTACAGTCACCGTACACCCTCCCATGCGGTACTACGAGATCTCCTCCCTCTATATTGGTCACCGTACACACTCCCACGCGGTACTACAAGACCT
Organism: Rana temporaria; assembly: GCF_905171775.1. Classification (NCBI taxonomy): domain Eukaryota; kingdom Metazoa; phylum Chordata; class Amphibia; order Anura; family Ranidae; genus Rana; species Rana temporaria. The sequence continues at coordinate 1,042,041 of NC_053498.1, forward strand.
CCCCCCTGTACGGTCACCGTACACATAACCCACCCACCCCCCCCCCCTCTGTACGGTCACCGTACACACTCCCACGCAGTACTACAAGATCTCCCCCCTCCGTACAGTCACCGCACACCCTCCCACGCGGTACTACGAAATCTCCTCCCTCTGTACGGTCACCGTACACCCTCCCACGCAGTACTACGAGATCTCCTCCCTCTATATTGGTCACCGTACACCCTCCCACGCAGTACTACAAGATCTCCTCCCCCTATACAGACTCTGTCACTCTACACTGGATTGCTGATGTCTCTTTGTGATGCTTGCAGGATGTAATTCTGAAATGTAACTCTCCATCCCGGACCGGCCCCAATAAACGTCGTAGTGAGGGGGGAGGGGGTTATATATATATGTAGAGCGCACACGCTGTCCTTACACGCGGGATAGTTCACCCCCCATAGCCAACCACAAACCGCCTCCCCTTCTCCATCCGCCCGCAGGTGCAGTGCATTGTGGGTGATATGGAGGCCTCATTGTCTGTGGACACGGTTCCATCTGATGGAATGTTTTACCTGTGTGTGCAAAATGCACTTGTCGTTGGCATGAAGTGAGCGGGAGGGTCTCACCCCCCTCGCTGCAGTCTGCATGTCTAAAGTCTTTTTACTGAACATGTATATTATGCAAACCTTTTTCAGCTTCTTGTTGGAATGATGTCACGGAAACATTCCCATTTGCACTTCACCCCTCTGTCCTCACTCCACTCGTCTACTCTCTGCCCAGCGCACCCCTCTGTCCCCACTCCACCCGTCTACTCTCTGCCCAGCGCGCTCCTCGGGTCCACCCGTCTCCTCTTTGCCCAGCGCACCCCTCTGTCCTCACTCCACCCGTCTCCTCTCTGCCCAGCGCACCCCTCTGCCCTCACTCCACCCGTCTCCTCTCTGCCCAGCGCGCTCCTCGGGTCCACCCGTCTCCTGTCTGCCCAGCACACCCCTCTGTCCTCACTCCACTCGTCTACTCTCTGCCCAGCGCGCTCCTCGGGTCCACCCGTCTCCTCTTTGCCCAGCGCACCCCTCTGTCCCCCCTCCACCCGTCTCCTCTCTGCCCAGCGCACCCCTCTGTCCTCACTCCACCCGTCTCCTCTCTGCCCAGCGCGCTCCTCGGGTCCACCCGTCTCCTGTCTGCCCAGCACACCCCTCTGTCCTCACTCCACCCGTCTCCTCTCTGCCCAGCGCACCCCTCTGTCCCCCCTCCACCCGTCTCCTCTCTGCCCAGTGCACCCCTCTGTCCTCACTCCACCCGTCTCCTCTCTGCCCAGCGCGCTCCTCGGGTCCACCCGTCTCCTGTCTGCCCAGCACACCCCTCTGTCCTCACTCCACCCGTCTCCTCTCTGCCCAGCGCACCCCTCTGTCCTCACTCCACCCGTCTCCTCTCTGCCCAGCGCACCCCTCTGTCCTCACTCCACCCGTCTCCTCTCTGCCCAGCGCACCCCTCTGTCCTCACTCCACCCGTCTCCTCTCTGCCCAGCGCACCCCTCTGTCCTCACTCCACCCGTCTCCTCTCTGCCCAGCGCGCTCCTCGGGTCCACCCGTCTCCTGTCTGCCCAGCACACCCCTCTGTCCTCACTCCACCCGTCTCCTCTCTGCCCAGCGCACCCCTCTGTCCCCCCTCCACCCGTCTCCTGTCTGCCCAGCACACCCCTCTGTCCTCACTCCACCCGTCTCCTCTCTGCCCAGCACACCCCTCTGTCCTCACTCCACCCGTCTCCTCTCTGCCCAGCGCACCCCTCTGTCCCCCCTCCACCCGTCTCCTCTCTGCCCAGCGCACCCCTCTGTCCTCACTCCACCCGTCTCCTCTCTGCCCAGCGCACCCCTCTGCCCTCACTCCACCCGTCTCCTCTCTGCCCAGCGCACCCCTCTGTCCTCGCTCCACCCGTCTCCTCTCTGCCCAGCGCGCTCCTCGGGTCCACCCGTCTCCTCTCTGCCCAGCGCACCCCTCTGTCCTCGCTCCACCCGTCTCCTCTCTGCCCAGCGCGCTCCTCGGGTCCACCCGTCTCCTCTCTGCCCAGCGCACCCCTCTGTCCTCGCTCCACCCGTCTCCTCTCTGCCCAGCGCACCCCTCTGTCCTCACTCCACCCGTCTCCTCTCTGCCCAGCGCACCCCTTGGGTCCACCCGTCTCCTCTCTGCCCAGCGCACCCCTCTGTCCTCCCATCTCCTCAGTCCAACTGTCTCCTCTCTGCCCAGTGTACCCCTCTGTCCTCACTCCACCCATCTCCTCTCTGCCCAGCGCACCCCTTGGTGCATCCCTCTGTCCTCACGCTGCCTGGCTCCTCTCTGTCCAGCACACCCCTTAAGTCCACCCCTCTGTCCTTACTCCACCCGTCTCCTATCTGCCCAGCCATCCCCTCAGGTCCACCCGTCTCCTCTCTGCCCAGTCTAATACCCTGTCCTCGCTTCACCCGTCTCCTCTGCCCTCACTCCTCCTATCTCCTCTATGCCCAGTGCACTCCTTGGGTCCAACTTTTTTTTTTCTGCCCAGCTCCTCTGTCCAGCACACCCCTCTGTCCTCACTTCTCTGCCCAGTGTGCCCCTCGGGTCTGCCCAGCACACTCCTTTTGCCTCAGCTCACCCCTTGGGCCCACCCCTCTGTCCTTACACTCCCCGGCTCCTCTCTGTCCAGCACACCCCTCAAGTCCATCGCTCTGCCCTCACTCCATCTCCTCTACCCAGTGCGCCCCTCGGGTCCACCTGTTTTCTTTCTGCACAGTGCACTTCTCGGCTCTCCGTCCCGCACACCCCTCGAGTCCCCCCTCTGACCTTGGGTTCACCCATCTGCCCCACCCTCTCTGTCCTCGCCCCACCCAGCGCATCCCTCGGCCCCACCCTCTCTGTCCTCGCCCCACCCAGCGCATCCCTCGCCCCACCCTCTTTTGTCCTGGCTCCACCCGTTTCCCGTGAAGCGGAGGACACAGAAACACTATTTTTCCATGGAATCAGATGACGTCTTGATGTGTATTTTGTCTTTTATGTGTTAAGAGAAATTATTGTATTTATGAGAAGATTATTTTATTTGTAAAAAGGATTTATGAAAGTTTTATGGGATCAGAGGAATAAATAGAATTACTGTACAGTTCTCAGATCTGCCATTGTGAGATGTATATAGGGATCGCGCACCTCCCCCGCCGGGATCTCCACCCAGGTACCGGGGGTGGGGTACAATAACCAGGAGAGGTAAGTGTCTGCGTTGCCCACGGCAACCAGAAGTCAACTGTTTTGGGAAAGTAACAAAGTATCTGGTTGGTTGTTATTTCCTGTGTAATGATGAGGGGAGGAGGACAAGCATGCACCCAGTGAAGTCACAAATCCCGGCTGGAATATTGACTCCGAGGATGGAAACTTTCAGATCAATATTGCAGCCGATTGCATTTCCTTAAAGTCGAGGAAATCGGACGACACTTTGTATCTTATGTTTTCCTGCGGATCTCCTGCAGCCTCTCTGATCCGCATGAAGAGACCACTTCCTGTTATAGGGTGACAACGCCCTGTGCTCCAATCAGAATCCTGTGTTGTCACCCGGCTTCTGATGGAGGCGACATTTCAGTATAGTGTATGTATACAGGAAATGGCTGCAAAGAGGCTGCAGGAGATCAGCAACACAGAGAGATGGAAGAAATACCGATTAATGTTCATATAGAGAAATCAGCGAAATGTCCTTCTGTTCAGGTCCCATCTACCTGAATGAAGGTAAGTTACAGATCCCCCCCCCCCCCAGTAGCTCTGTGTACCCTCCTCACTGCCCCCCCCCCCCAGTAGCTCTGTGTACCCTCCTCACTGCCCCCCCCCCCCCAGTAGCTCTGTGTACCCTCCTCACTGCCCCCCCCCAGTAGCTCTGTGTACCCTCCTCACTGCCCCCCCCCCCTCTGTGTACCCTCCTCACTGCCCCCCCCCCCAGTAGCTCTGTGTACCCTCCTCACTGCCCCCCCCCCCAGTAGCTCTGTGTACCCTCCTCACTGCCCCCCCCCCAGTAGCTCTGTGTACCCTCCTCACTGCCCCCCCCCCCCCTCTGTGTACCCTCCTCACTGCCCCCCCCCCTCTGTGTACCCTCCTCACTGCCCCCCCCCCAGTAGCTCTGTGTACCCTCCTCACTCCCCCCCTCCCGGTAGCTCTGTGTACCCTCCTCACTGCCCCCCCCCCCAGTAGCTCTGTGTACCCTCCTCGCTACCCCCCCCCTCCCTTGTAGCTCTGTATACCCTCCTCCCCCCCCTCCCTTGTAGCTCTGTGTACCCTCCTCACTGCCCCCCCCCCCCTCTGTGTACCCTCCTCACTGCCCCCCCCCCCCTCTGTGTACCCTCCTCACTGCCCCCCCCCCAGTAGCTCTGTGTACCCTCCTCACTCCCCCCCTCCCGGTAGCTCTGTGTACCCTCCTCACTGCCCCCCCCCCTCTGTGTACCCTCCTCACTGCCCCCCCCTCTGTGTACCCTCCTCACTGCCCCTCACCATGGACTCCAATACAAATAATGAGAGGACAACGCTTACTGATCAGAAGAGTTTATTGGAGGAATTAGTGATAGAAGGACGTCCATAATACTCCGCCTTCTTCTCCTCTCCGGATCAATTATTACTGATGATCTGCAGAGAAATGTGAAATATGTTACTGTCACATCTCCACATCCCCTCGGGTGATACCTGAACCCCAACTCTGCATTCAATGCCCCTTTACTTGAGGATTGATTGGGCCAGCTTGGCCCGACTGAACCAACAGGTGTGCTGAATAAACTGTGGAGCCTCAGAGATTCTATATATATATACACGGTGCTGTGTCCCACCCTCAGCCTCACCCTAAGTATTTCACCCCCTTAGTCATTGGGGGAGGTTCCTTGGTCATTGGGGGAGGTTCCTTGGTCGTTGGGGGCGGTCCCTTAGTAGTTGGGGGAGGTTCCTTAGTAGTTGGGGGAGGTCCCTTAGTAGTTGGGGAGAGGTTCCTTGTCGGGAAGCACAGAGGTCAGACGTTTCTTGTAGTTGGGGGAGGTTCCTTAGTAGTTGGGGGAGGTTCCTTAGTAGTTGGGGGAGGTTCCTTAGTAGTTGGGGGAGGTTCCTTAGTAGTTGGGGGAGGTTCCTTGTCGGGAAGCACAGAGGTCAGACGTTTCTTGTAGTTGGTGATCAGGTCTCCACACATCTCAGGAGGGATTTTCTCTTCTTTACAGATCTTCTCTAAATCCTGAAGGTTTCTTGGCAACTCGAAGTTTCAGCTCCTCCATACATTTTCTATGGGATTAAGGTCTGGAGACCGGCTAGGCTACTCCATCACCTTCATGTGCTTCTTCTTGAGCCCCTCCTTTGTTGCCTTGGCGGAATGTTTTGGGTCATTGTCATGCTGGAAGACCCATCCCCCACCCATCTTCAGTGTTCTGTGTGATGGAAGAAGGTTCTCCTCCAAGATCTTACAATACGTGGCCCCGCCCCCATTGGCCCCTCAATGCGGCAAAGTCGGCCTGGACCTTTATCAGAGGAACCCCCCAAATCCTCATGTTTCCCCCTCCCCCGTGTGACTGTAGGGATGGAGTTCTTAGGGTCATAGTCACCAATCTTCTTCCTCCAAACACGGCGAGTCGAGTTGATGACAAAGAGGTGAATTTTGGTCTCATCTGACCTCAGAACTTTCTCCCGATCTTCTCTGACCTCAGAACTTTCTCCTGATCTTCTCTGACCTCAGAACTTTCTCCCGATCTTCTCTGACCTCAGAACTTTCTCCCGATCTTCTCTGACCTCAGAACTTTCTCCCGATCTTCTCTGACCTCAGAACTTTCTCCCGATCTTCTCTGACCTCAGAACTTTCTCCCGATCTTCTCTGACCTCAGAACTTTCTCCCGATCTTCTCTGACCTCAGAACTTTCCCCCGATCTTCTCTGACCTCAGAACTTTCTCCCGATCTTCTCTGACCTCAGAACTTTCCCCCGATCTTCTCTGACCTCAGAACTTTCTCCCGATCTTCTCTGACCTCAGAACTTTCTCCCGATCTTCTCTGACCTCAGAACTTTCTCCCGATCTTCTCTGACCTCAGAACTTTCTCCCAATCTTCTCTGAATCATTTAGATGTTCATTGGCAGGACTGTACATGGGGCTTCTTCAGGAGGAAGAAGAATGGTGACTATGACCCTAAGAACTCCATCCCTACAGTCACACGGGGGAGGGGGAAACATGAGGATCTGATAAAGGTCCAGGCTGACTTTGCCGCATTGAGGGGCCAATGGGCGGGGCCACGTATTGTAAGATCTCGGATAAGAACCTCCTTCCCTCAGACAGAACACTGAAGATGGGTCATGGACGGGTCTTCCAGCATGACAATGACCCAAAACATATCGCCAATGCAACAAAGGAGGGGCTCATGAAGTGGCCTAGCCGTCTCCAGACCTTAATCCCATAGAAAATGTATGGAGGAGCTGAAACTTTGCGTTGCCAATAGACCTTCAGGACTTGGGGAAGATTTTGAAGGGCGCCCATCCTCCGTCCGATCTCTGGGTGTACTGGTATCAGATATGGGAGGTGACCTCCCCCCGCTGTGCTCTGTGGGTCCCCCTACTGGTCACTCCATCATTACAAGACGGGGGTGAGTAGTGGCTGGTGGGAGGTACCACTGTGCACAGCAGGGGGGTGTAATATCTGACAAACTTGGAGTTTTAAGAGGGCAAAAATTAGAGTCACCACCCACTGGAAAATCAATCACCCACCCTGCCCCCCCAGTTTTGCACCCCAAATTCTTCAGCACAATATGAAGACGATGTGGGGGAGTGGCCTCGTTCTACAATACTCACATCGTTGACCCAGTCGTTGAAGGCGGAGACTCGGGTGAAGACGGTGGGCTTCTTGGGGTAGTTACATCCCAGGGAGGACACAAAGCTGGCGATGCCGTGGACCTCCCACCTGCCGTCAGCGGCCTGGCAGTTCAGGGGGCCGCCGGAGTCACCCTACAATCAGGACAGAGAGAACCATCAATGGTCACCAATCACACGCTTCTGGTTGGGTACATATTTGGGGGGGGGGGGGGACACATATACTGTTGACAAGATGGTGAGGTGGGGGGGGGGCACATATACCGGTGACAGATGGGGGGGGGGCACATATACTGGTGACAAGATGGTGAGGTGGGGGGGGGGCACATATACTGGTGACAGATTTAGGGGGGCACATATACTGGTGACAGATTTGGGGGGGCACATATACCGGTGACAGATGGGGGGGGGGGCACATATACTGTTGACAAGATGGTGAGGTGGGGGGGCACATATACTGGTGACAGATGGGGGGGGGGGCACATATACTGGTGACAAGATGGGGGGGGCACATATACTGGTGACAAGATGGTGAGGTGGGGGGGGCACATATACTGGTGACAAGATGGTGGGGGGGGGCACATATACTGGTGACATATTTGGGGGGGGGGGCACATATACGGGTGACAAGACGGTGGGGGGGGGGGGGACGGAGGGATTGGCTGGTCCCGGTACTCACATTGCAGCCGGCTTTGGTGTCTCCTCCGGCACAAACCATGGAGGTCTTCACGGTGCTTCCCCACCAATCCCGCTGGCTGCAGGTGGCGTGATCCGCCACGGGGAGGAGCGCCTGCTGGAGGACGTCGGGGAGGTTTCCACCGGCTGTCCGGGAGAGAAGACAGAGGGGCCGTCAGCCGGATACAGACTACCGGGGGGGTCCAACATTGAGACTCATTTACTAAAGGAGTACAAACTTTACACTTCACAAGTGACTGTTCCTGAGTGTAGTACATGACTCAGACCCCCCCTCCCCCCATACATACATACTGGTCAGACCCCCCTCCCCCCCATATAGATTTAGTGACACCGTCACCCCATACATACATACTGGTCAGACCCCCCCCCCCCCCGATATACCGGTCAGACACAATATAGACACAGTGACCCCCCCATTACATACTGGTCAGACCCCCCCCCCCCATATACCGATCAGACACAATATAGACACAGTGACCCCCCCATTACATACTGGTCAGACCCCCCCCCCCCCATATACCGATCAGACACAATATAGACACAGTGACCCCCCCATTACGTACTGGTGAGGCGGCCCCATCCGCTGATATAACAGGGGTACTGGTTGGGGAGGAGTTCTCCGGCGGGGGGCAGACAGGCCAATTGCACCTCATTATTCAGGAGAGCGACTCGAGACAGCTTGATGAGAGCGATGTCATTCCTGGAGAGAAGAAAGAGACCCCCGTCACCGACTGCAGATCATTGTCCCCGAGACCACCCAGAACTCCCCGAGACCACCCAGAGCTGCATGGAGGACGGTCCCCGAGACCACCCAGAGCTCCATGCAGGACGGTCCCCGAGACCACCCAGAGCTCCATGCAGGACGGTCCCCGAGACCACCCAGAGCTGCATGGGGGACGGTCCCCGAGACCACCCAGAGCTGCATGGAGGACGGTCCCCGAGACCACCCAGAGCTGCATGGAGGACGGTCCCCGAGACCACCCAGAGCTGCATGGGGGACCGTCCCCGAGACCACCCAGAGCTCCCCGAGACCACCCAGAGCTGCATGGAGGACGTCCCCGAGACCACCCAGAGCTGCATGGAGGACGGTCCCCGAGACCCCAATACAGACTCCTCTGATAAACACAAGACCCCAATGGGGACCTTATCCAACACTGCAAAACATTACCGACTCCTCTGTTCATGCCACAAGACCCCCAACAACAAATATCCCCCCATAAAGACTCCTCTGAGCTACAAACTGCTTTGGCTCTAATAAGAAGTATCTGATTGGATAGAGATCTAACGAATGGTTTAGGCCACTCCCCCTCGTATTACATGTTGGTAAATCTAATGGGGATTGTAGAGAAAGATTGGAGTTTTGGGTAATACAATTTATTATATATTTTTATATTTGATTGAAATATTTATGATTACCAACAAGACCAACGTCCTGTAAAATGCATTTCCACACCACACCATCTTCCCATTGGTCGTATTATCTGCCGCCATGACACCCGGGCTCACCGCCCAACCGCCATGACACCCGGGCTCACCGCCATGACACCCGGGCTCACCGCCCAACCGCCATGACACCCGGGCTCACCGCCCAACCGCCATGACACCCGGGCTCACCGCCATGACACCCGGGCTCACCGCCCAACCGCCATGACACCCGGGCTCACCGCCCAACCGCCATGACACCCGGGCTCACCGCCATGACACCCGGGCTCACCGCCCAACCGCCATGACACCCGGGCTCACCGCCCAACCGCCATGACACCCGGGCTCACCGCCATGACACCCGGGCTCACCGCCCAACCGCCATGACACCCGGGCTCACCGCCCAACCGCCATGACACCCGGGCTCACCGCCCAACCGCCATGACACCCGGGCTCACCGCCATGACACCCGGGCTCACCGCCCAACCGCCATGACACCCGGGCTCACCGCCCAACCGCCATGACACCCGGGCTCACCGCCATGACACCCAGGCTCACCGCCCAACCGCCATGACACCCGGGCTCACCGCCATGACACCCGGGCTCACCGCCCAACCGCCATGACACCCGGGCTCACCGCCATGACACCCAGGCTCACCGCCCAACCGCCATGACACCCGGGCTCACCGCCATGACACCCGGGCTCACCGCCCAACCGCCATGACACCCGGGCTCACCGTCCCAACCGCCATGACACCCGGGCTCGCCGCCCAACCGCCATGACACCCGGGCTCACCGCCCAACCGCCATGACACCCGGGCTCACCGCCCAACCCCCATGATTACCAACCAGTCTCCAGGAGGTCTCCAGTCCTGATCAGCTGGGGGTAAGTGACCTCCCTGCCCAGTCCTGCTCCAAGCTAGGATTACCCTGACCCCCAACCTGGTCATTGTCTACCACCCAGACATTCTCCGATAAGGAAAGGACGGAAGGAAGACTCACCCATTGGACACGGAGGAGCTCTTCCATCCCTCATGGACAAAAATGTCTCCTTTATTTATGGAGACAACCTGCTCCTGCCCCTCCGCCAGGCTCCGATCGTGTTCCCCGAGCACCACCTGGTAGGTACGGCTGGATCTGCGGGAAGAGGAGGATGGATGGTTATGGTGGAAATCTTCTGAGAACATCAAGAACCTTCCAGAACAACGTTCCTTCCACCAGACAGAATCCAACAATAAAATAATTCCAATACCCACAGACATGATACGGGGGAAGGTCAGAGACTGCAGACATAATACAGGAGATGGTCAGAGACTGCAGACATAATACAGGAGATGATCAGAGACTGCAGACATAATACAGGAGATGATCAGAGACTGCAGACATAGTACAGGAGATGATCAGAGACTGCAGACATGGTACAGGAGATGATCAGAGACTGCAGACATGGTACAGGAGATGATCAGAGACTGCAGACATAGTACAGGAGATGATGAGAGACTGCAGACATGATACAGGAGATGATCAGAGACTGCAGACATGATACAGGAGATGATCAGAGACTGCAGACATAATACAGGAGATGATCAGAGATTGCAGACATAATACAGGAGATGATCAGAGACTGCAGACACAGTACAGGAGATGATCAGAGACTGCAGACATGATACAGGAGATGATCAGAGACTGCAGACATAATACAGGAGATGATCAGAGACTGCAGACATAGTACAGGAGATGATCAGAGACTGCAGACATAGTACAGGAGATGCTCAGAGACTGCAGACATAATACAGGAGATGATCAGAGACTGCAGACATAATACAGGAGATGATCAGAGACTGCAGACATAATACAGGAGATGATCAGAGACTGCAGACATAATACAGGAGATGATCAGAGACTGCAGACACAATACATGAGATGGTCAGAGACTGCAGACATAGTACAGGAGATGATCAGAGACTGCAGACATAGTACAGGAGATGATCAGAGACTGCAGACATAGTACAGGAGATGATCAGAGACTGCAGACATATACTACAGGAGATGATCAGAGACTGCAGACATATAATACAGGAGATGATCAGAGACTGCAGACATATACTACAGGAGATGATCAGAGACTGCAGACATGATACAGGAGATGATCAGAGACTGCAGATATAATACAGGAGATGATCAGAGACTGCAGACATAGTACAGGAGATGATCAGAGACTGCAGACATAGTACAGGAGATGATCAGAGACTGCAGACATAATACAGGAGATGATCAGAGACTGCAGACATAGTACAGGAGATGATCAGAGACTGCAGACATAGTACAGGAGATGATCAGAGACTGCAGACATAGTACAGGAGATGATCAGAGACTGCAGACATAGTACAGGAGATGATCAGAGACTGCAGACATAGTACAGGAGATGATCAGAGACTGCAGACATAGTACAGGAGATGATCAGAGACTGCAGACATAATACAGGAGATGATCAGAGACTGCAGACATAATACAGGAGATGATCAGAGACTGCAGACATAATACAGGAGATGATCAGAGACTGCAGACACAATACATGAGATGGTCAGAGACTGCAGACATAGTACAGGAGATGATCAGAGACTGCAGACATAATACAGGAGATGATCAGAGACTGCAGACATAATACAGGAGATGATCAGAGACTGCAGACATAGTACAGGAGATGATCAGAGACTGCAGACATAATACAGGAGATGGTCAGAGACTGCAGACATAATACAGGAGATGGTCAGAGACTGCAGACATAGTACAGGAGATGATCAGAAACTGCAGACATAGTACAGGAGACGATCAGAGACAGCAGACATAGTACAGGAGATGATCAGAGACTGCAGACATAATACAGGAGATGATCAGAGACTGCAGACATAATACAGGAGATGATCAGAGACTGCAGACATAGTACAGGAGATGGTCAGAGACTGCAGACATAGTACAGGAGATGATCAGAGACTGCAGACATAATACAGGAGATGATCAGAGACTGCAGACATAATACAGGAGATGATCAGAGACTGCAGACATAGTACAGGAGATGGTCAGAGACTGCAGACATAGTACAGGAGATGATCAGAAACTGCAGACATAGTACAGGAGACGATCAGAGACAGCAGACATAGTACAGGAGATGATCAGAGACTGCAGACATAATACAGGAGATGATCAGAGACTGCAGACATAATACAGGAGATGATCAGAGACTGCAGACATAGTACAGGAGATGGTCAGAGACTGCAGACATACTACAGGAGATGATCAGAGACTGCAGACATAGTACAGGAGATGATCAGAGACTGCAGACATAATACAGGAGATGATCAGAGACTGCAGACATAATACAGGAGATGATCAGAGACTGCAGACATAGTACAGGAGATGGTCAGAGACTGCAGACATAGTACAGGAGATGATCAGAAACTGCAGACATAGTACAGGAGACGATCAGAGACAGCAGACACTTACGATATGCAGTGAGCGGCGGTCATCACCCAGTTTGGGGCGATCAGACTTCCTCCACAGGTGTGATAGAAGGAATTTCCGCTCTTATACTGGAGGGAGATCTGCGAGGAAGGAAAGGTAGGTCAGGGAAGGTGTCACTGGAAGACTCTTCACCCTACAATGGTGTCACATCTACAGACATGGAGGCTCCCAGATCTTCTGAACTGAGTGGACAGATTCTGATGGCCGAGGGTTGGTCCCCCCAGATCTTCTGTTCACATCAGGACAGACGGGGCTGATCTGGGAGACCTCGGGGGAGGGGGTTGGTTGGAGTCCAGATTACCCGAGTCAGTTAAGTGGGCAAATCTTCTAAAAAGTATTTCTTCCCCGTGGACTGGAATCCCATTCCCACCAACCAACCAACCAACCAACCAATCACAACACGAGTCTGGAAATAATGTGATGATCGGAGGTCTGAGCCTTCAACCTTCTCCGGATTATTCATTGAAGGATTTAATCCGATGCAATCCTGAGCGAAATTCGCAGCCCTCGTGTAATCTGTGGGGTTCACCAACGGAGGGAAGGATTCTGGGAATTTCCTTACAGACAAGAAAGGGATCAGGAAGGGATTGTTTACCCCCCGAGAGATAAATTCTCCGATATTTTCCATAGTTTGCCTTTATCTGGATCAACGCTGAACATGGTGGATGTGTTTGATGTCTTGGCTTTTTGTGGGCCCTTACCCACTAGGGCCTATGCCTGTCCATCTACGGGGCCCATACCGACCATGGCCTACTCCTGCCCATCAACAGGACCCTTACCTGTCAGAGCCAATGATTGTCAATGGGGCCCATGCCTTCCAAGGCCTACACCTGACCGTCTATGGGGCCCATGTCTTCCAAGGCCTACACCTGACCATCTATGGGGCCCATGCCTTCCAAGGCCTACACCTGACCATCTATGGGGCCCATGCCTTCCAAGGCCTACACCTGACCGTCTATGGCATGGGTCTTCAAACTACGGCCCTCCAGTTGTTCAGGAACTACAATTCCCATAATGCCTAGTCATGTCTGTGAATGTCAGTGTGTTACAATGCCTCATGGGATGTGTAGTTCTACAACAGCTGGAGGGCCGTAGTTTGAGGATCCCTGGTCTATGGGGCCCATGCCTTCCAAGGCCTACACCTGACCGTCTATGGGGTCTATGCCTTCCAAGGCCTACACCTGACCATCTATGGGGCCCATGCCTTCCAAGGCCTACACATGTCCATCTATGGGGCCCATGCCTTCCAAGGCCTACACCTGTCCATCTATGGGGCCCGTACCTACAATGGCCTACTCCTGCCTATCAACACGACCCTTACCTGTCAGAGCCAATAATGATCAATGGGGCCCTTGCCTTCCAAAGCCTACACCTGTCCATCTGTGGGGCCCATACCTACCATGGTCTACTTCTGTCCATTTACAGGACCCTTACCTGTCAGGGACTACACCTGTCCATCTACCGGACCCATATCTGGCTAATGCATACATCTGTCCGTCTACAGGGCCTACTCCTGCCCATCTAAACAATTCGTACCTGTCAGGGCCTACAACTGTCTATTTATGGGGCCCTTACCTGCCAAAGTTTATTCCCGTCTATGAGGCTTTACACGCAAAGGCCTATACTTGTCCATCTATGGAGCACTTACCTGCCAGGGCCAGCTGTGAGGTCTGGCATCTTCCCCATTCACCACACGGTTGTTGGGGGCGTAGGCGGGAACCCCACACCCATAGGCTGCAAATTAGAAAAACATATTTTATTATTTTCATCAAAAAACACCAAATAGAGCCCAGCAATCCCATCTGAAACCAATGACGCACTACATGTACCAGGATGTATAACCCCTGATGTGTACTTACCTCCGGTCATCAGAGGACACAGCATATAACCCTGATGTCTACTTACCTTCAGCAGACCCCTATCACATGGAGAAGACAGTGCAGTAGATCACCCCAGAGTACTTACCGGCAACCGCCAGCAGTACAGTGATGAGTAGTTTCAGCATTGTGACAGAAGAGTTCTCCTCGCCCAGCCAGCTTTAATACTCACCTTTATCAGGTGCCGGGAACAGGTGGTGGGCAGCCCACAGGAACAGTTGAGGGTCGGGCACCATGCCCAAGGCTGCCCTGTATGAGCCAAACTTTCCTGGACCCCGGCCACTGATAATGACAAGAAATCAGCATTTATCGGAGGAGGGATCCAAGGTTGACCAAGCTCTGCCAAGAAATAACTCCGTACATTTGTGTAGTTCAGGCCGTATTAAATCATTTGCCCCAAACATGGGCTCTTCTTTCTTCTAGTCCCCAGGGGAAGGGTCAAATACCTGGACCACTCAGTGGCCCCCCTGACCAGTCTAGCTGCGGCTATTCGTGTCAAAATCCAAGGATAGAATATCCCACATACTCAGGGCCATCACAAGGGGCACAAAAATGGTGTCCTACAGCCTGGCCCTGCAGGGACATGAGGAGCCTCCGACATGACAATGTCTACACCGCCCCTCCGAGTCCATTCCATGACTGTCCCCACTCCACGACTGTCCCTGCACTCCTTCTCCCAGGTTCCATCATCGGGAAACATGAGGAGCCTCCGACATGGCAATGTCTACACCGCCCCTCCGAGTCCATTCCATGACTGTACCCACTCCATGACTGTCCCCGCTCTCCTTCTCCCAGGTTCTATTATTGGGTAACACGAGGAGCCTCCAACATGACAATGTCTACACCACCCCTCCGAGTCCATTCCATGACTGTACCCACTCCATGACTGTCCCCGCTCTCCTTCTCCCAGGTTCTATTATTGGGTAACACGAGGAGCCTCCAACATGACAATGTCTACACCACCCCTCCGAGTCCATTCCATGACTGTACCCACTCCATGACTGTCCCCGCTCTCCTTCTCCCAGGTTCTATTATTGGGTAACACGAGGAGCCTCCAACATGACAATGTCTACACCGCCCCTCCGAGTCCATTCCATGGCTGTCCCCACTCCATGACTGTCCCCGCTCTCCTTCTCCCAGGTTCCATCATCGGGAAACATGAGGAGCCTCCAACATGACAATGTCTACACCGCCCCTCAGAGTCCATTCCATGACTGTCCCCACTCCACGACTGTCCCCGCACTCCGTCTCCGGCCTGCCCCACTTCATGGCTGACTGTCTCACTCAATAGCTGTCCCCGCTCTCCTTCTCCCAGGTTCCATCATCGGGAAACATGAGGAGGCTCCAACATGACTGTGTCTACACCGCCCCTCCGAGTCTACTCCATGGATGTACCCAACTCTATGGCCGGCCCCACTTCATGGCTGACTGTCTCACTCAATAGCTGTCCCCGCTCTCCTTCTCCCAGGTTCCATCATCGGGAAACATGAGGAGGCTCCAGCATGATAATGTCTACACCACCCCTCCGAGTCCATTCCATGACTGTCCCCGCTCTCCTTCTCCCAGGTTCCATCATCGGGAAACATGAGGAGGCTCCAGCATGATAATGTCTACACCACCCCTCCGAGTCCATTCCATGACTGTACCCACTCTCCTTCTCCCAGGTTCCATCATAGGGTAACATGAGGAGCCTCCAACATGACAATGTCTACACCGCCCCTCCGAGTCCATTCCATGGCTGTCCCCACTCCATGGCTGACTGTCTCACACAATAGCTGTCCCCGCTCTCCTTCTCCCAGGTTCTATTATTGGGTAACATGAGGAGCCTCCAGCCTGACAATGTCTAAATCACCCCTCTACTCTACTCTAGTCTACTCTATGGCTGTTCCCACTCTATGGCTGTCCCCGCTCTCCTTCTCCCAGGTTCCATCATCGGGAACGTGTTCTCAATAATAGAAATGTCCAGACCAGAAGGTAGGTAAACAAACAAGCTATTTACTTAGATTTGTTGCCTATCCAGCAAAGTGATGGCCGCTCTTTCTATAACAATCCGGAGCGTCTCCCTTCCACATAGAATTCTTCATGGTGTCAATAAAGCCACCAGGAAGAGAGCCTTAGGAAGCACAACTGTCTACAAACACACAATCCAAGGTCTCTGGAAGATCACAAGATCGTCCCTCTCCTTTAGAATAACCCCCCCCCCCCATTTCTCCCAGAGGGGAATGGGACACAGAGGTTGATCAGAAGGGAATGGGACACAGAGGTTGATCAGAGGGGAATGGGACACAGAGGTTGATCAGAAGGGAATGGGACACAGAGGTTGATCTCACATGGTGGGGCAGTTCTCTTCAACCTACAAATACAGAACCTCTTTATTCACAGGGTGCCTCCTCCTCCACCAACCAACCAACCACTATGCCTCTCCCACAGGGCCTTAAATCTGGAATGATGGGCATACCAAGCTCCCTAACCATATACTAAGGGAACCTCCCATAAAAGGGCAATATTGGGACGGAGAGGCAGCAGCTTAGCGTGGTCAGCCTGAAACAGGAAGTGATGTTCCTGGCAGGATCTCCGGGGAAGGAATTTTGTAACAGATTCACAAAAAAATGATGTATACACAACACCAACACACGCCGAATACAGATCGGGGGATTCTATCCACATCTATGGAGGTTTGTCCTCCTCGGTCCCGGATTTTTCCCAATTTATTATTCTTTTTTTGTTGGTCAGTTTTATCATGTTTTTCTTGTACAGCACTATGCCGTATGTTGGAGCTCCACAGATTGATAGGACGTCTCAGAACTGGGAGGGGGGAGGGGAGAGACAGTTGTGGGTGGAGCCGTCAGTGTCACCTGTCTCAGGTATGAAAATTCCCAGCCGCACCTGACAGGTAAGTGATGGATGATGTACAGAGTTATCATGGCCCATGTGATCGCCCGGTCATAGAATGTGGCCCGACATCAACTGTCCTACCGCCTGCCCACCACCTGCTCCCGTCACCTGATACAGGCGAGTATTAAAGGGGACCTCTTCCCTGTGCTGAAACCTTCCACCACTGTACTGCTGGAGGTAAGTACTCACTAGGGTGATGTATTGTGATCATGGCCTGCTGGAGGTAAGTACACAGTGGTATATAGGGTGTCCTATGCGATCATTGGAGGTAAGTACATGATAGTATATACAGTATCCTCAGTCCAATGGCTTCAGTACTTCATGTCATGATTTAGAACAAAGTACTGATCAAGAGACAGCCAGGCAAACAGCATTTTCTCAGAAGGGGGGGGGGGACACTGGTTGTCTCCATACATCTCCTGGCATCATCCCAACCAGAATGGACCCCACAGGGAGAAGACTCCACTCCGGTCTACAACCTCCATTCCAGGACATTTTATGGATGGATAATATAACCAGGAATGACTGCAGACCCCCCAAATCTTCACCCCATCCCTCCAGTACAACACCCCACCACCCCAAACACTTCACCCCTACCGAGGGCAAGACTTCCTTTCCAACACTTCACCCCTACCAAGGGCAAGGCTTCCTCCCCAACACTTCACCCCTACCAAGGGCAAGACTTCCTCCCCAATGCTTCACCCCTACCAAGGGCAAGACTTCCTCCCCAACACTTCACCCCTACCAAGGGCAAGGCTTCCTCCCCAACGCTTCACCCCTACCAAGGGCAAGACTTCCTCCCCAACACTTCACCCCTACCAAGGGCAAGACTTCCTCCCCAACACTTCACCCCTACCAAGGGCAAGACTTCCTCCCCAACACTTCACCCCTACCAAGGGCAAGACTTCCTCCCAACACTTCACCCCTACCAAGGGCAAGACTTCCTCCCCAACGCTTCACCCCTACCAAGGGCAAGACTTCCTCCCCAACACTTCACCCCTACCAAGGGCAAGACTTCCTCCCCAACACTTCACCCCTACCAAGGGCAAGACTTCCTCCCCAACACTTCACCCCTACCAAGGGCAAGACTTCCCCCCCAACACTTTACCTCTATCAAGGGCAAGACTTCCTCCCCAACACTTTACCTCTATCAAGGGCAAGACTTCCTCCCCAACACTTCACCCCTACCAAGGGCAAGACTTCCTCCCCAACGCTTCACCACCACCAAGGGCAAGACTTCCTCCCCAACGCTTCACCCCTACCAAGGGCAAGACTTCCTCCCCAACACTTCACCCCTACCAAGGGCAAGACTTCCTCCCCAACGCTTCACCCCTACCAAGGGCAAGACTTCCTCCCCAACACTTCACCCCTACCAAGGGCAAGACTTCCTCCCCAACACTTCACCCCTACCAAGGGCAAGACTTCCTCCCCAACACTTCACCCCTACCAAGGGCAAGACTTCCTCCCCAACGCTTCACCCCTACCAAGGGCAAGACTTCCTCCCCAACGCTTCACCCCTACCAAGGGCAAGACTTCCTCCCCAACGCTTCACCCCTACCAAGGGCAAGACTTCCTCCCCAACACTTCACCCCTACCAAGGGCAAGACTTCCTCCCCAACACTTCACCCCTACCAAGGGCAAGACTTCCTCCCCAACGCTTCACCCCTACCAAGGGCAAGACTTCCTCCCCAACACTTCACCCCTACCAAGGGCAAGACTTCCTCCCCAACACTTCACCCCTACCAAGGGCAAGATTTCCTCCCCCACGCTTCACCCCTACCAAGGGCAAGACTTCCTCCCCAACGCTTCACCCCTACCAAGGGCAAGACTTCCTCCCCAACACTTCACCCCTACCAAGGGCAAGACTTCCCCCCCCAACACTTTACCTCTATCAAGGGCAAGACTTCCTCCCCAACGCTTCACCCCTACCAAGGGCAAGACTTCCCCCCCAACACTTTACCTCTATCAAGGGCAATGTTTCCTCACCAATGCTTCAGACCTACCAAGGGCAAGACCCCCCCACCCCTACCAAGGGCAAGACTTCCTCCCCAACGCTTCACCTCTACCAAGGTGGGACGAGAGGCACGGGAAGAGCAACAGGAGGGGGGGGGGTTGTACCCTCCCACTTTTGTTGGAAATATTTATTTTTTCTTATTTATTTTACTTTTTATTTGTACACAGTTGTCACTTTTATTCCTATTACAAGCAATGTAAACATCCCTTGTAATAGAAAAAAGCATGACAGGTCCTCTTATATATGAGATCTGGGGGAGGGGTCAAAAAGACGTCACATTTCATATTTACACTAAAATGCAATACAAAATAAATATTAAATGTCATTAAAAAAAAAACAATAATAATAAAAAAAGGATTTTTGTACTCACCGTAAAATCCATTTCTCTGAGTTCATAGACGGACACAGCATCCTTTGACCTTAGGGTTATGTTCCTCCTACCAGGAGATTTTAGGCAGAATTCTTACAGCACCCAAGGTGTTAAAACTTTCCTTCATGCTGCTCCTCCCAGGGGGCGTGGCTCCCCCAGGCATAACCCACACCCTGCTTCAGCAGCTTCAGTTCGTAAAAACAAGCAGTACAAACCAAGGAGGGGTGGGTGCTGTGTCCGTCTATGAACTCAGAGAAATGGATTTTACGATGAGTACAAAAATCCTTTTTTCTCTTTCGTTCATGGACGGACACAGCATCCTTTGACCTTAGGGACGTCCCCAAGCAGTGTCAAAAAAACGAGGGGTGGGAAAAATAACACAGCAAACAACAGGTTACACCCCAAACAAAACCGGAGTTACTCAACGGAGGAACTCCAACCTTAAACTGCCGCCTGTAACACCCTGCGGCCGAATGAGGCATCAGAAGATGCACTCACATCCACCTTATAAAACTTTGAAAAAGCGTGGACCGACGACCAGGTCGCAGCCTTACACACCAGTAACACAGAGGCTTGGTGTCGGAAAGCCCAAGAGGCCCCGATCGCCCTGGTCGAATGCGCCGTGACCCGAAAGGGGGGCGCCCGCCCTTCAGGGCGTAGGCCTGAAGCACAACCTGTCGGATCCACCTGGAAATGGTGGCCGACGAGACTGCCAGGCCCTTACTGGGACCGGACACAGACACGAACAGCGAGTCCGACTTCCGGAACGGAGCTGTCGCCGACAAGTAAACTCGAAGGGCCCGAACCACATCCAGAGAATGTAAAACGGCTTCCTTCGGGTTCTTCGGCTGAGGACATAATGATGGAACAACAATGTCCTCGTTAATGTGAAAGGCCGAAACGACCTTCGGAAGAAAAGAAGGTCGCGGGTGCAGCACCGCCTTATCCTGATGGATGACCAAGTAGGGGGCCTTGCAAGACAAGGCCGCCAGCTCAGACACTCGTCTGATAGAGGTAATAGCTACCAGAAAGACCACCTTCTGCGACAAAGTCAGCAAGGGGATCTCCCGAATGTCCTCAAAGGGGGCACGCTGAAGCGCCGAGAGGACCAAGTTCAAGTCCCAAGAAGGTAGCGGAGGGCGCACCGGGGGGGCCACATGCCGGACCCCCTGCACAAACGTGCGAACCAAAGAGTGTGCTGCCACGGGACGCTGAAAATAAACAGCCAGAGCAGAAATCTGACTCTTGATCGTGCTCAAGGCAAGAGCCTGGTCCACTCCCCGCTGTAGAAACAGCAGGATCCGGGACACCACGTAAGTACGGGGGTGCCACTTCATCTCCTCACACATAGAGATGTATGCTTTCCATGTACGATGATACATTTTTCGAGAAGTGGACTTCCGTGCACGTATCATGGTAGAGATTACCGGGCCCGACAGGCCCCGGTCCTTCAGTACCTGGTTCTCAACAGCCACGCCGTTAAAGCCAGTGACCGTAAAGCAGGATGTAAGATCGGGCCCTGAGACAGGAGATCTTCCCTCAGAGGCAGGCGCCAGGGGGCGTCTGCCACCAGACGTACCAGGTCCGCGTACCAAGAGCGACGCGGCCAATCTGGGGCGATCAGGATCGTTGGAATCCCTTCGGCTTCCACCCTGCGCAGCAGGCGGGGTAGGAGCCTTAGAGGAGGGAAGGCATAAATCAGGTGATATTGACCCCAGGGAGCCACTAACGCGTCTGACGCGTCTGCCCACGGGTCCCTTGACCTGGCCACAAACCGTGGTACCTTCCGATTGAGACGGGACGCCAGAAGGTCCACGTCTGGAGTGCCCCATTTTTGACACAGGATCTGAAAAACCTCCGGGTGGAGAGACCACTCCCCTTGATCCAGAGTCGTGCGACTTAGGAAGTCGGCTTGCCAATTCAGAACTCCCGGAATGTATACCGCTGACAGGGCCGGAACGGACCTTTCGGCCCACCGAAGTATGTGAGCGACCTCCGTCGCCGCGGCCGAGCTCCTTGTGCCGCCCCGATGATTGACGTACGCCACGGCCGTGGCGTTGTCGGACTGGATCCTGACAGGACGGCCCTGCAGCTCCAGGGACCACCTGACAAGGCACAGCTTGATCGCTCGGAGCTCCAGGATATTGATCGGCAGGCGGGACTCCTCCTGAGTCCAACGCCCCTGGGCTGACTGGGTGCCCCAGACGCCCCCCCAGCCGAAGAGGCTGGCATCCGTCGTGACCACTGTCCAGCGGCACGGAAGAAAAGACTTCCCGGACCGAAGAACCGGAGACGTCAGCCACCATGCCAGGGAAGACTTGGCCAGATGGCTCAACCGAATCTGGCGATCCAGAGAAGATGGGACCCTGTCCCATCGTGACAGAATCTCATTCTGTAGTACCCTGGTGTGGAATTGGGCATACGGAACCGCCTCGAAGGAGGCCACCATCAGACCCAGAACCCGCATGCAGAAGCGGAGAGACGACCACTTCTGGGTCGACAACTGTCTCACTGCAGATTGCAGGGTCCGCAGTTTTTCCGATGGGAGGAACACTTTTGCCTCCCCCGAATCCAAAACCAGCCCCAGGTGTTCCAGCCTCTGGGACGGAACCAACACTGATTTTTTGAGATTCAGCAGCCAGCCGAACTCCTGCAGAGTCCGACACGTGATGGACACGTCCTCCTCTAACTCTGAGCTTGAAGAAGCTCTCAGGAGAAGGTCGTCCAGGTATCCCACGATAGCGATCCCTCGCTGCCTTAGCAAGGCCAGGATCGGGGCGAGCACCTTGGTGAACACCCGTGGTGCCGACGCCAGCCCGAACGGGAGGGCCACGAATTGATAGTGGTCCTCCCCGATCGCAAAACGCAGATACCTTTGGTGGCTTGTGCAAACGGGGACATGCAGGTATGCGTCCATGATGTCCAAGGACGCCATGAAGTCCCCCTGATGGAGGGCCGCTATGATAGAACGGACCGACTCCATTCTGAATCGCTGCATCCTGACGGTTAGGCAGAAACAAACTGAAGCTGCTGAAGCAGGGTGTGGGTTATGCCTGGGGGAGCCACGCCCCCTGGGAGGAGCGGCATGAAGGAAAGTTTTAACACCTTGGGTGCTGTAAGAATTCTGCCTAAAATCTACTGGTAGGAGGAACATAACCCTAAGGTCAAAGGATGCTGTGTCCGTCTATGAACGAAAGAGAAATGTCCCTTTAAGAGGTATGGGTGGAAGTGAAGTTTTGACGTCGCTTCCGCTTCCCTGCAATAGTATGGAGATGGGCGGGGCCATCTTCCCCTCACTCACAGCGGAGGGCACTGGAGAGTGGCGGGAGGGGGGAGGGGATGCCGGGGTTATGGTAGTCTGCTGCTGCTATAACAACGATATCCCTCTTCAAAGTGCAATGACGGCGGGCGGTCCGAAAGTGGTCAACCCCCCCGCTAGCGGCCGAAAAAGGGTTAAAAGCGCGCGTGTTGTGCTTTGCAGGCGCTTCGGCAGCCCTGTTCATTCATTCCAATGGCAGCACTCGGGATTTCACACTGGGGGGGGGGGGCGTGAGAGGCGCTTTACAGGCACAATTTTTAGTGCAAAAACGCCAGAAAAGCGTCCAGGTGTGAAAGGGGCAACAATGTTTCTGCCAAAATTAGGAGGCAAAATCTGAGCCGCTCAGACCGGGAGGGGTGGTTACAGGTAAGGAGGGGTTAACTGGGGGGTGATTAGGAATATTCCCCCCCCCCCCCCAGGTTTGCTGCACTGCCAGGTTTAGTTCTCAGGACCTTCAAGAGAACCTGTCACTTCCATTGATCGGGAGGCCTCCCCCCGATTACACAGAGGTAATGACCCCCCCCCCCCCGACTTCCTGAGCTCCTTGAACCAGTCAAACAAGTTCATTAGCAATGAATAGGAGAAGCCTAGCTTCTAAAACCAATACAATGAACCTTGTGGACGGCCTTTCCATAGACACACCCCTAAACCTTGTGGACGGCCTTCCCACAGACACACCCCTAAACCTTGTGGACGGCCTTCCCACAGACACACCCCTAAACCTTGTGGACGGCCTTCCCATAGACACACCCCCAAACATTGTGGACGGCCTTCCCAGACACACCCCTAAACCTTGTGGACGGCCTTTCCATAGACACACCCCTAAACATTGTGGACGGCCTTTCCATAGACACACCCCTAAACCTTGTGGACTGCCTTCCCACAGACACACCCCTAAACCTTGTGGACGGCCTTCCCATAGACACACCCCCAAACATTGTGGACGGCCTTTCCATAGACACACCCCTAAACCTTGTGGACGGCCTTTCCATAGACACACCCCTAAACCTTGTGGACAGCCTTTCCATAGACACTCCCCTAAACATTGTGGACGGCCTTTCCATAGACACACCCCTAAACCTTGTGGACTGCCTTCCCACAGACACACCCCTAAACCTTGTGGACGGCCTTCATACACCTCCCAGGTCTTGTGTGAGGCCCAAAGCTGAGCTTACACAGAGGTAATGACCCCCCCCCCCCCCCCGACTCTGTACACCTCCCGAGTCTTGTGCGAGACCCAAAGCTGAGCTTACACAGAGGTAATGACCCCCCCCTGTACACCTCCCGGGTCTTGTGCGAGGCCCAAAGCTGAGCTTACATAGAGGTAATGCCCCCCCCCCCCGACTCTGTACACCTCCCGGGTCTTGTGTGAGGCCCAAAGCTGAGCTTACATAGAGGTAATGACCCCCCCCCCCGACTCTGTACACCTCCCGGGTCTTGTGTGAGGCCCAAAGCTGAGCTTACACAGAGGTAATGACCCCCCTCCCGACTCTGTACACCTCCCGAGTCTTGTGTGAGGCCCAAAGCTGAGCTTACACAGAGGTAATGACCCCCCCCCCCCCGACTCTGTACACCTCCCGGGTCTTGTGTGAGGCCCAAAGCTGAGCTTACAGAGGTAATGACCCCCTCCCGACTCTGTACACCTCCCGAGTCTTGTGTGAGGCCCAAAGCTGAGCTTACACAGAGGTAATGACCCCCCCCCTGTACACCTCCCGGGTCTTGTGTGAGGCCCAAAGCTGAGCTTACACAGAGGTAATGACCCCCCCCACTAGACAAGCCTGAGCAGTGCATCCTGGGAGGAAGGAGAAGTCACATGCTCCTCATACCTGGAAGTATTGGGTTTATTGAAGAAGAACAAAATGGGGGAGGTATTGGTAGGTGGGGGGGTCCAATGACAGATTATAGTGATAGTCTGCAGGGCAGAACATTCCTTCTATATGCAGTATGAACCCCCCCTCCTCAAACTGGAGCCGGAGTTCCCTTTTAACCTCTTGAGGACCGGCCTGTTACACCCCCTTCCTGTCCAGGACATTTCCCCAATTTTCAGCACTGTGATACTTTGACTGACAGTTACTCTGCCACCATCTCCCCAAAATGATTGTATTTCTTTCTTTAGACAGATTTCTTTCGCCGATATTTAACCACTTAACAACCGCTGGCCGTAATTAACGGCATGGGCTTTGTGGGGAGATATCGGCATTTTCAGCCGGCGATTCCCAACACCACAAGAACCATCATAGCGAATGTGCCACCACCTGATCGTTCTTACGGGCGGCGAAAGGGGACACCCCCCCTCCGGTGCTTCTCACCTGTGCGATCGGCGAGTCTGAGAACGGATCCGCCGGGCCCGGATGTTGATCATAGAGATTTCCGGTGGACCAGATGGTCGCCAGAGTCTCTATGATCGATGTTATGACGTCACACCCGGCCTCTGCAGTAAAAAAAAAAAACGCAGCCGCCTTGGCTGGGAAGCCGCGATCGTTATTTTATTTTTTAAAGGCTTCCCAGCCCAGAGGTGAGATGTGAGGTCTTAGTGACCCCTCCCCCCATATCTCACTGAAAAGAGGACCTGTCATGTCAGATTCCTATTACAAGGGATGTTTACATTTCTTGTAATAGGAATAAAAGTGTCAGATTTTTATTTATTTTTTTAAAAGTGTCAAAATAAATACATTTAAGTAAATTGGACAAATAAAAACTTTTTTTTTAGGTAGCTCACACGCAGAAGCGAACGCATACGTAAGTCCCGCCCACATATGTAAACGGTGTTCAAACCACACATGTGAGGTATCGCCGCGATCGTTAGAGTGAGAGCAATAATTCTAGCACTAGACCTCCTCTGTAACTCAAAACATGCAACCTGTAAGACATTTTTAAAGTGTTGCCTATGGAGATTTTTAAGTAATGAAGTTTGGCGCCATTCCACGAGCGGGCGTAATTTTGAAGTGGGACATGTTTGGTATCTAATTACTCGGCGTAACTTCATCTTTTATATTATGCAAAAAAAAAATTGGGATAACTTTACAGGTTTTTTTGTTTAAAAGCAGAAAACTTTTTTTTTTCTTTCTAAGCAGAAAACTTTTTTTTTTCTAAAACGCGTTTGAAGAATTGCTGCGCAAATACCGTGCGAGATAAAAAGTTGCAATGACCGCCATTGTATTCTCTAAGGTCTTTGCTAAAAAAAAACATGTATAGTGTTTGGGGGTTCTGTGGAATTTTCTAGAAAATAAAATGATGATTTTTACACGAAGGAGCGAAGTGTCAGAATTGGCGCGGGTGCGAAGTGGTGTAATCGCCACGGAGATTGTTTTTATAGCGGAAGGAAAACCGTTTCCTTCGTTTTTATTATAAAACAAAGATGGGGGGGACGGTATGAACCCCCCGGAAACGGCCCCTTTGTCAGAGGCGCCCCCCACCCCCCCTGAGATGAACGGATTTCTTGAGAAATTTCGCAGTATTGATTGGGGGGAGGGGGGGTGACACAATAGAGCCAGATACATGGAATGTGCGGGTCAGACACAGAGGGGGTGAAGGGGATAATGTGCAGAATAAGGCAGGGGAGGGGTTAATACGGAGGTCAGACCGCGGGCCCCCGGATCTACAGTGGTAGGCGGGGCCAAGAAAATGTCAGCACAACGTTTCATCCTTGGGTACCGCTAACAGAACCCCGGTCCTAATTTCTGTCTCAGTCCCCATTCATTCCCTAAAAGGGGGGAGATAAAGTGTACAGTTCACCAACACATCACCATCTAGTGGCCAAACCGAGAATTGTACTAACACCCCCTTACTCAGGGGCAGACCTTCATCCGGATAGGATAGGAACCGGATCATAGAATTCAGAGATTGTGAAAATCCAAATCTGACAGAAGAAGAAACACAAAGAAACATTCAGGATTGAAGATTATTTTATTTCCCACATTGAAGGGGGGCAGACATGGTGGTGGGGGAGGGGCTGAGGGGGGGGGTAAAGTCTTCTTTTTAGGATCCAGCAGATTCCAGGAGACGATCAATGGTTGATGATAACCTAAGAAATGATATTCAGATAGAAGAAGAAGAAGATCGGGGTGATATTTGTAGAGAGCCGCAACTTCTCCAATGTAATAAAGTATCAGAATGTATCCTGTGCAGAACTCCTGGAACTTCATATTCCCTGTATATTATATATATATATCTCTCTCTATCTGTATCCTGTGTGTATATATATATATATTTCTCTATCTGTATCCTGTGTGTATATATATATATATATTTCTCTATCTGTATCCCGGCCATATGAGTGATCGTCAGCCCTCCTGTAACTTCATATTTATATATACATATACACACACTATATTACCAAAAGTTTTGGGACACCACCCTTTACACACACATGATCTTTAATGACCCCCCAGTCTTAGTCCGGAGGGCTAAGTATTCAGTTGGCTAAACCCTTTGCAGCTATAACAGCTTCACCTCTTCTGGGAAGGCCGTCCACAAGGTTTAGGGGTGTGTCTATGGGAAGGCCGTCCACAAGGTTTAGGGGTGTGTCTATGGGAAGGCCGTCTACAAGGTTTAGGGGTGTGTCTATGGGAAGGCCGTCCACAAGGTTTAGGGGTGTGTCTATGGAAAGGTCTGTCCACAAGGTTTAGGGGTGTGTCTGTTTGACCATTCTTCCAGAAGAGCGTTTGTGAGATCAGGCGCTGGTGTTGGACGAGAAGGCCTGGATCACAGTCTCCACTCTAATTCATCCCAAAGGTGTTCTACCTCTGTGCTTGCCAAGGGTTTCTCCACCAACTACTAAGTCATGTTTTGCTGGGGGATCAAATACTTATTTTCCTCCATGTATAACATTTGTATCATGTGACCTCTCTGTAGTTTTGGTTGATATTCTGTCTCTATCATATAAAATACACCTATGAGAGGAATGATAGACCCTTCATCTCTATGTAACAATCTGCAGGGGAGACGATCGTCACCCCCCCCCCTGTATATATATATTGTCTCGGAGGGATGACACAGATGAGGAAAGTGGGAAGGTGACAGAAGAAGTTCTCGGTATAAATACTGACCTCGTCTATCCAGCTGGTGAAGAGAGACACGCGGGTGAATACGGTGGGTTTCTTTAGAGTGCCGCACCTGGATGAGCCGAAGCTGACGATGCCATCGATGTACCACCTACCATCCTCCGCCTGGCAGTTCAGGGGTCCTCCGGAATCGCTCTACAAAGACAAAGCTCAGTATTAGAGATCAGCATCGTATACACAGAACACTCCTCATACACTATACAGGGGAACCTCGGATTACGAGGATAATCGGTTCCAGGAGAATGCTCGTAATCCAAAGCACTCGTATATCAAAGCGAGTTTCCCCATAGAAGTCAATAAAAACGAAAATAATTTGTTCCGCATTGACTTTAATGGCATGCAATAACGCATGTGGCCAGAGGTGGAGGGGGCGCCGGAGAGCCTCGGAAACACCCAGGAACGGAGTATTTATGAGCATTTCTGAACGGCCCCCGCACCTCAGGCCAAATGCGGTACTGCACACCCCATTAGCTTGAACTCTGCTTGTTTTGCGAGACAAACGAGTCAGAATAAAAAATAAATAAAGTTGCTAGTCTTTCAAAATGCTCGTTAACCACGTTACTCATAAAGCGAGGTTCCACTGTATAGGCAAAATTCTGAAGACCCCTGACCCCCCCCCCCCCATGTAAGTTTGTCGGAGATCCCATACCACAACCATGGCCATTAATATGGAGCTGCGAATGTTTCCCCCCAATGGGCATTAATATGGAGTCCCCCCCCCCCCTTCTCCCTTGGCTATTAATATGGAGCGTCCATATGAGAAAGATTTCTACAAGATTTTGGAGGGTGTCTGTGGGAATTTGTGAGGTCAGGTGCCGATGTTGGATGAGAAGACTCGACTCATACATATTGGGCACCAAAAAAAAAAAAAAAAAAACCTGGCCTGCAGTCAATGTTCCAATTCATCCCAAAGGTGATCAGTAGGGTTGAGGTCAGGGCTCTGTGCAGGACACTCAAGTTCCTCCACCCATCACACCTCTATGAAGTTGTTGGCCATCCATTATGGAGTGTGCCCCCCAAAAGGCCAATAATATGGAGTTGCCCTCCTCAGTGGCAAATACATCCTCCGCTCCTCTGGGAAGACCAGGCTTGCATATCAGACCTCACGTTGGGCACCAAAAATAAAAACCTCGCCGGGAGTCAACATTCCAATTGTTGACCCCTTCCATCTGGCTGCATCCACCCCATCCTCCACCTGGCTGCATCCACCCTTTCCTCCCCTCCACATGGCTGTATCCCACCCCGTCCTCCCCTCCACCTGGCTGCATCCCACTCCGTCCTCCTCTCCACCTGGCTGCATCCACCCTTTCCTCCCCTCCACCTGGCTGCATCCCACCCCATCCTCCCCTCCACATGGCTGCATCCCACCCCATCCTCCCCTCCACCTGGCTGCATCCACCCTTTCCTCCCCTCCACATGGCTGCATCCCACCCTGTCCTCCCCTCCACATGGCTGCATCCCACTCCGTCCTCCTCTCCACCTGGCTGCATCCCACTCCGTCCTCCCCTCCACCTGGCTGCATCCACCCTTTCCTCCCCTATGCATGGCTGCATCCAGCCTACACATGGCCTGCAATTTTTTGGCAGTGCCCCTCCCGAGATTAGACTCTTGATCTGCCCCTGGTACACAGGTGGGGGGGGGGGCACAGTCATGTTGGAACAGAAAAGGGTCTTCACCAAAATGTTACCACAAGGCTGGAAGAGCCCAACTGTCTACAATGTCTTTGTATGATGGAGGATAACCGGGAACCTTCACTGGAGACCCCTGAACTCCATCGTTGGGGGGTCAGATACTTTTGGCCATATAGTGTGTAGAAAAGAAAAGGGTCTGTTGGGTGGGGAACAGACAACGACTTTCAGACATGAAACTCACACTGCAGGCTTCCTGGCCGTATCCTCCGGCACAGAGGAGAGATGGAAGAATGAGATTCCCCCACCAGTCCGGCGCGGTGCATTGCTCATGGTCCACCACCGGGAGGACGGCTTGCTGGAGGACGATGGCCTGAGGACCACCAGCTGTATACAAAGGAGGAGAAACAATTATTATGGATGGAGGACGATGGCCTGAGGACCACCAGCTGTATACAAAGGAGGAGAAACAATTATTATGGATGGAGGACGATGGCCTGAGGACCACCAGCTGTATACAAAGGAGGAGAAACAATTATTATGGATGGAGGACGATGGCCTGAGGACCACCAGCTGTATACAAAGGAGGAGAAACAATCATTATGGATGGAAACCTTCATTATGAGATATTAGAACTACAATCCTCCGTCCCTCACAATCCGCGCGATGTCCGACTTCACTTTATACACGTTTAGGAAACTCTAAACCAGGGGTCTCAAACTGGAGGTCCATCCAGCTGTTGTAAAACTACAAGTCCCATGAGGCATTGCGAGGCCGACAGTTACAAGCATGACTCCCACAGGCAGAGGGATGATGAGACTTGTAGTTTCACAACAGCTGGAGGGCCGCCAGTCTGAGACCCCTGTTCTCAATTATCTAAACTCTAAAACCATCAATTAGGAGAACGTTCTACAGATTTGTGCCTTTTAATGCCGAGCCAAGTGTCTCTGCCGACTTTCCTTCTGCAGTTCTTCCAGTGCACCCCTCAGCATCCTCCGTCATCTGTGCACCCCATGACTCCAGTGCACCCCTCAGCATCCTCCGTCATCTGTGCACCCCATGACTCCAGTGCACCCCTCAGCATCCGAGCATCACCTGTGCACCCCATGACTCCAGTGCACCCCTCAGCATCCGAGCATCACCTGTGCACCCCATGACTCCAGTGCACCCCTCAGCATCCGAGCATCACCTGTGCACCCCATGGCTCCAGTGCACCCCTCAGCATCCGAGCATCACCTGTGCACCCCATGGCTCCAGTGCACCCCTCAGCATCCAAGCATCACCTGTCATCTGTGCACCCCATGACTCCAGTGCACCCCTCAGCATCTGAGTATCCCCTGTCACCTGTGCACCCAATGACTCCAGTGCACCCCTCAGCATCCTCCGTCATCTGTGCACCCCATGACTCCAGTGCACCCCTCAGCATCCTCCGTCATCTGTGCACCCCATGACTCCAGTGCACCCCTCAGCATCCGAGTATCCCCTGTCACCTGTGCACCCCATGGCTCCAGTGCACCCCTCAGCATCCAAGTATCCTATGTCGCCTGTGCACCCCATGACTCCAATGCACCCCTCAGCATCTGAGTATCCCCTGTCACCTGTGCACCCCTCAGCATCTGAGTATCCCCTGTCACCTGTGCACCCCTCAGCATGACTCCAGTGCACCCCTCAGCATCCTCTGTCACCTGTGCACCCCAATGCCAACCTGTAGCTTCCGGTGACATCTGTGTTTGTGGTCGGTAAAGCCGGTGTCCTGGTCTGTTGGAGAGCGGGGTGTACTGGATGGGGGTGTTAGGGGAAGGTTTCCCCCCAGCCTGTAGGTAGTGAGTGGTGGTCGGTGTGGATATCAGTGGGGGGCGTTATCAGCTGTGTCTGGATTGGGGAATTTAGATTCTTGTGAGAACGTTCCATTCTGGGAATGACAGACTCTGATTCCTTGTGCCGCCTCCCTCACCCCTATATATGGGAAACACCCAGGGTCTAATAATGACCCCCATGTGACGCTATACGGATTGGGCCTTGGGGGGGTGGGGATAGAGATCCAGCGGTCACACAAATCCAGAGACACTTACCATAGAGGAGCCCCCACCCGGTGAGAAAGCACTGCTGGTTATTGTAGAGAGTGCGGCCCGCAGGGGGGAGGCAGCCAAGCTGGACCTTGTCATTCAGTTTAGCGTCTCCGGATAACTTCAGTAGAGCGATGTCATATCTGGAGGGAGAAGAGAAGAGAGGTGTCACCATAAATGTCGCGCCATCACACCATTCATGTACCTGTGCCAACGCACCGCAACTCACCCCAAACATGGGACCCCCCCCGGCCTAAAAATCTCCTCCACACAAAACATCTGCAGCATCCTCTGGGCGCCCGTGTGTCGGGATCTACAGAAAAAACTCACCCGCATTCTGGGCAGAATTTGTTCCAGTTGGGGTGTAGAAATATCTTGTCATTATCGATAGGGAAGTATTGCTCCGCCCCCTCCTCCACGCTACGATCGTGTTCTCCCAGAACCACCCGGGACGTACGCGGGGCACTGCAATACAAAACGCGTCAGTGGGAGAGGAGAGGAGAGAGGGACAGGAGGGGGGAGAAGAGAGGGACAGGGGAGGGGAGAAGAGAGGGACAGGGGAGGGGGAGAAGAGAGGGACAGGGGAGGGGAGAAGAGAGGGACAGGAGAGGGGAGAAGAGAGATACAGGAGAGGGGAGAAGAGAAGGACAGGGGAGGGGAGAAGAGGAGAGGGGAGAAGAGAAGGACAGGAGAGGGGAGAAGAGAGGGACAGGAGAGGGGAGAAGAGAGGGACAGGAGAGGGGAGAAGAGAGGGACAGGAGAGGGGAGAAGAGAGGGACAGGAGAGGGGAGAAGAGAAGGACAGGAGAGGGAAGAAGAGAGGGACAGGAGAGGGGAGAAGAGAAGGACAGGAGAGGGGAGAAGAGGAGAGGGGAGAAGAGAAGGACAGGAGAGGGGAGAAGAGAGGGACAGGAGAGGGGAGAAGAGAGGGACAGGAGAGGGGAGAAGAGAAGGACAGGAGAGGGAGAAGAGAGGGACAGGAGAGGGGAGAAGAGAGGACAGGAGAGGGGAGAAGAGAGGGACAGGAGAGGGGAGAAGAGAGGGACAGGAGAGGGGAGAAGAGAGGGACAGGAGAGGGGAGAAGAGGAGAGGGGAGAAGAGAGGGACAGGAGAGGGGAGAAGAGAGGGACAGGAGAGGGGAGAAGAGAGGGACAGGAGAGGGGAGAAGAGAGGGACAGGAGAGGGGAGAAGAGAGGGACAGGAGAGGGGAGAAGAGAAGGACAGGAGAGGGGAGAAGAGAAGGACAGGAGAGGGGAGAAGAGAAGGACAGGAGAGGGGAGAAGAGAAGGACAGGAGAGGGGAGAAGAGAGGACAGGAGAGGGGAGAAGAGAGGGACAGGAGAGGGGAGAAGAGAGGGACAGGAGAGGGGAGAAGAGAAGGACAGGAGAGGGGAGAAGAGAAGGACAGGAGAGGGGAGAAGAGAAGGACAGGAGAGGGGAGAAGAGAGGGACAGGAGAGGGGAGAAAGAGAGGGACAGGAGAGGGGAGAAAGAGAGGGACAGGAGAGGGGAGAAAGAGAGGGACAGGAGAGGGGAGAAAGAGAGGGACAGGAGAGGGGAGAAAGAGAGGGACAGGAGAGGGGAGAAGAGAGGGACAGGAGAGGGGAGAAGAGAGGGACAGGAGAGGGGAGAAGAGAGGGACAGGAGAGGGGAGAAGAGAGGGACAGGGGGGAGAAGAGAGGGGGAGGGGAGAAGAGAGGGACAGGAGAGGGGAGAAAGAGAGGGACAGGAGGGGGAGAAGAGAGGGACAGGAGGGGGGAGAAGAGAGGGACAGGAGAGGGGAGAAGAGAGGGACAGGAGAGGGGAGAAGAGAGGGACAGGAGAGGGGAGAAGAGAGGGACAGGAGAGGGGAGAAGAGAGGGACAGGAGAGGGGAGAAAGAGAGGGACAGGAGAGGGGAGAAAGAGAGGGACAGGAGAGGGAGAAAGAGAGGGACAGGAGAGGGGAGAAAGAGAGGGACAGGAGAGGGGAGAAAGAGAGGGACAGGAGAGGGGAGAAAGAGAGGGACAGGAGAGGGGAGAAAGAGAGGGACAGGAGAGGGGAGAAGAGAGGGACATGAGAGGGGAGAAGAGAGGGACAGGAGAGGGGAGAAGAGAGGGACAGGAGAGGGGAGAAGAGAGGGACAGGAGGGGGGAGAAAGAGAGGGACAGGAGAGGGGAGAAAGAGAGGGACAGGAGAGGGGGAGAAGAGAGGGACAGGAGAGGGGGGAGAAGAGAGGGACAGGAGAGGGGGAGAAGAGAGGGACAGGAGAGGGGAGAAGAGAGGGACAGGAGAGGGGAGAAGAGAGGGACAGGAGAGGGGAGAAGAGAGGGACAGGAGAGGGAGGAAGAGAGGGACAGGAGGGGGAGGAAGAGAGGGACAGGAGGGGGAGGAAGAGAGGGACAGGAGGGGGGAGAAGAGAGGGACAGGAGGGGGGGAGAAGAGAGGGACAGGAGGGGGGAGAAAGAGAGGGACAGGAGAGGGGAGAAGAGAGGGACAGGAGAGGGGAGAAGAGAGGGACAGGAGAGGGGAGAAGAGAGGGACAGGAGAGGGGAGAAGAGAGGGACAGGAGAGGGGAGAAGAGAGGGACAGAGAGGGAGGAAGAGAGGGATAGGAGAGGGGAGAAAGAGAGGGATAGGAGAGGGGAGAAGAGAGGGACAGGAGAGGGGAGAAGAGAGGGACAGGAGAGGGGAGAGGAGAGGGGAGAAGAGAGGGACAGGAGAGGGGAGAAGAGAGGGGGAGAAGAGAGGGACAGGAGAGGGGAGAAGAGAGGGACAGGAGACGGGAAAGGAGAGGGGAGAAGAGAGGGACAGGAGAGGGGAGAAGAGAGGGACAGGAGAGGGGAGAAGAGAGGGACAGGAGACGGGAAAGGAGAGGGGAGAAGAGAGGGACAGGAGATGGGAGAAGAGAGGGATAGGAGAGGGGAGAAGAGAGGGACAGGAGAGGGAAGAAGAGAGGGACAGGAGAGGGAAGAAGAGAGGGACAGGAGAGGGGAGAAGAGAGGGACAGGAGACGGGAAAGGAGAGGGAAGAAGAGAGGGACAGGAGAGGGGAGAAGAGAGGGACAGGAGAGGGGAGAAGAGAGGGACAGGAGAGGGAAGAAGAGAGGGACAGGAGAGGGAAGAAGAGAGGGACAGGAGAGGGGAGAAGAGAGGGATAGGAGAGGGGAGAAGAGAGGGACAGGAGAGGGGAGAAGAGAGGGACAGGAGAGGGGAGAAGAGAGGGGGAGAAGAGAGGGACAGGAGAGGGGAGAAGAGAGGGACAGGAGAGGGGAGAAGAGAGGGGGAGAAGAGAGGGACAGGAGAGGGGAGAAGAGAGGGACAGGAGACGGGAAAGGAGAGGGGAGAAGAGAGGGGGAGAAGAGAGGGACATGAGAGGGGAGAAGAGTTGGACATGAGAGGGGAGAAGAGAGGGACAGGAGAGGGGAGAAGAGAGGGACAGGAGAGGGAAGAAGAGAGGGACAGGAGAGGGGAGAAGAGAGGGACAGGAGAGGGGAGAAGAGAGGGACAGGAGAGGGAAGAAGAGAGGGACAGGAGAGGGAAGAAGAGAGGGACAGGAGAGGGAAGAAGAGAGGGACAGGAGAGGGGAGAAGAGAGGGACAGGAGAGGGGAGAAGAGAGGGACAGGAGAGGGAAGAAGAGAGGGACAGGAGAGGGGGAGAAGAGAGGGACATGAGAGGGGAGAAGAGAGGGACAGGAGAGGGGAGAAGAGAGGGACAGGAGAGGGGAGAAGAGAGGGACAGGAGAGGGAAGAAGAGAGGGACAGGAGAGGGGAGAAGAGAGGGACAGGAGAGGGGAGAAGAGAGGGACAGGAGAGGGAAGAAGAGAGGGACAGGAGAGGGAAGAAGAGAGGGACAGGAGAGGGGAGAAGAGAGGGACAGGAGAGGGGAGAAGAGAGGGACAGGAGAGGGAAGAAGAGAGGGACAGGAGAGGGGAGAAGAGAGGGACAGGAGAGGGGAGAAGAGAGGGACAGGAGAGGGGAGAAGAGAGGGACAGGGGAGAAGAGAGGGACAGGGGAGGGAAGAAGAGAGGGACAGGAGAGGGGAGAAGAGAGGGACAGGAGAGGGGAGAAGAGAGGGACAGGAGAGGGGAGAAGAGAGGGACAGGAGAGGGGAGAAGAGAGGGACAGGGGAGAAGAGAGGGACAGGAGAGGGAAGAAGAGAGGGACAGGGGAGGGGAGAAGAGAGGGACAGGAAAGGGGAGAAGAGAGGGACAGGAAAGGGGAGAAGAGAGGGACAGGAAAGGGGAGAAGAGAGGGGAGAAGAGAGGGACAGGGGAGGGGAGAAGAGAGGGACAGGAGAGGGGAGAAGAGAGGGACAGGAGAGGGGAGAAAGAGAGGGACAGGAGAGGGGAGAAAGAGAGGGACAGGAGAGGGGAGAAAGAGAGGGACAGGAGAGGGGAGAAAGAGAGGGACAGGAGAGGGAGGAAGAGAGGGACAGGAGAGGGGAGAAAGAGAGGGACAGGAGAGGGGAGAAAGAGAGGGACAGGAGAGGGGAGAAAGAGAGGGACAGGAGAGGGGAGAAAGAGAGGGACAGGAGAGGGGAGAAAGAGAGGGACAGGAGAGGGGAGAAAGAGAGGGACAGGAGAGGGGAGAAAGAGAGGGACAGGGGAGGGGAGAAAGAGAGGGACAGGAGAGGGGAGAAAGAGAGGGACAGGAGAGGGGAAAGGAGAGGGGAGAAGAGAGGGACAGGAGAGGGGAGAAGAGAGGGGAAAGGAGAGGGGAGAAGAGAGGGACAGGAGAGGGGAGAAGAGAGGGACAGGAGAGGGGAGAAGAGAGGGACAGGAGACGGGAAAGGAGAGGGGAGAAGAGAGGGACAGGAGAGGGGAGAAGAGAGGGACAGGAGATGGGAGAAGAGAGGGACAGGAGAGGGGAGAAGAGAGGGACAGGAGAGGGGAGAAGAGAGGGACAGGAGAGGGGAGAAGAGAGGGACAGGAGAGGGAGGAAGAGAGGGACAGGAGAGGGGAGAAAGAGAGGGACAGGAGAGGGGAGAAAGAGAGGGACAGGAGAGGGGAGAAAGAGAGGGACAGGAGAGGGGAGAAAGAGAGGGACAGGAGAGGGGAGAAAGAGAGGGACAGGAGAGGGGAGAAAGAGAGGGACAGGAGAGGGAAGAAGAGAGGGACAGGAGAGGGGGAGAAAGAGAGGGACAGGAGAGGGGAGAAAGAGAGGGACAGGAGAGGGGAGAAAGAGAGGGACAGGAGAGGGGAGAAGAGAGGGACAGGAGAGGGGAAAGGAGAGGGGAGAAGAGAGGGACAGGAGAGGGGAGAAGAGAGGGGAAAGGAGAGGGGAGAAGAGAGGGACAGGAGAGGGGAGAAGAGAGGGACAGGAGAGGGGAGAAGAGAGGGACAGGAGACGGGAAAGGAGAGGGGAGAAGAGAGGGACAGGAGAGGGGAGAAGAGAGGGACAGGAGATGGGAGAAGAGAGGGACAGGAGAGGGGAGAAGAGAGGGACAGGAGAGGGGAGAAGAGAGGGACAGGAGAGGGGAGAAGAGAGGGACAGGAGAGGGGAGAAGAGAGGGACAGGAGAGGGGAGAAGAGAGGGATAGGAGAGGGGAGAAGAGAGGGACAGGAGAGGGGAGAAGAGAGGGACAGGAGAGGGGAGAAGAGAGGGACAGGAGAGGGGAGAAGAGAGGGGGAGAAGAGAGGGACAGGAGAGGGGAGAAGAGAGGGACAGGAGAGGGGAGAAGAGAGGGACAGGAGAGGGGAGAAGAGAGGGACAGGGGAGAAGAGAGGGACAGGGGAGGGAAGAAGAGAGGGACAGGAGAGGGGAGAAGAGAGGGACAGGAGAGGGGAGAAGAGAGGGACAGGAGAGGGGAGAAGAGAGGGACAGGAGAGGGGAGAAGAGAGGGACAGGGGAGAAGAGAGGGACAGGAGAGGGAAGAAGAGAGGGACAGGGGAGGGGAGAAGAGAGGGACAGGGGAGGGGAGAAGAGAGGGACAGGAAAGGGGAGAAGAGAGGGACAGGAAAGGGGAGAAGAGAGGGGAGAAGAGAGGGACAGGGGAGGGGAGAAGAGAGGGACAGGAGAGGGGAGAAGAGAGGGACAGGAGAGGGGAGAAGAGAGGGACAGGAGAGGGGAGAAAGAGAGGGACAGGAGAGGGGAGAAAGAGAGGGACAGGAGAGGGGAGAAAGAGAGGGACAGGAGAGGGGAGAAAGAGAGGGACAGGAGAGGGGAGAAAGAGAGGGACAGGAGAGGGGAGAAAGAGAGGGACAGGAGAGGGGAGAAAGAGAGGGACAGGAGAGGGGAGAAAGAGAGGGACAGGAGAGGGGAGAAAGAGAGGGACAGGAGAGGGGAGAAAGAGAGGGACAGGAGAGGGGAGAAAGAGAGGGACAGGAGAGGGGAGAAAGAGAGGGACAGGAGAGGGGAGAAAGAGAGGGACAGGAGAGGGGAGAAAGAGAGGGACAGGAGAGGGGAGAAAGAGAGGGACAGGAGAGGGGAGAAAGAGAGGGACAGGAGAGGGGAGAAAGAGAGGGACAGGAGAGGGGAGAAAGAGAGGGACAGGAGAGGGGAGAAAGAGAGGGACAGGAGAGGGGAGAAAGAGAGGGACAGGAGAGGGGAGAAAGAGAGGGACAGGAGAGGGGAGAAAGAGAGGGACAGGAGAGGGGAGAAGAGAGGGACAGGAGAGGGGAAAGGAGAGGGGAGAAGAGAGGGACAGGAGAGGGGAGAAGAGAGGGGAAAGGAGAGGGGAGAAGAGAGGGACAGGAGAGGGGAGAAGAGAGGGACAGGAGAGGGGAGAAGAGAGGGACAGGAGACGGGAAAGGAGAGGGGAGAAGAGAGGGACAGGAGAGGGGAGAAGAGAGGGACAGGAGATGGGAGAAGAGAGGGACAGGAGAGGGGAGAAGAGAGGGACAGGAGAGGGGAGAAGAGAGGGACAGGAGAGGGAAGAAGAGAGGGACAGGAGAGGGAGGAAGAGAGGGACAGGAGAGGGGAGAAAGAGAGGGACAGGAGAGGGGAGAAAGAGAGGGACAGGAGAGGGGAGAAAGAGAGGGACAGGAGAGGGGAGAAAGAGAGGGACAGGAGAGGGGAGAAAGAGAGGGACAGGAGAGGGGAGAAAGAGAGGGACAGGAGAGGGGAGAAAGAGAGGGACAGGAGAGGGGAGAAAGAGAGGGACAGGAGAGGGGAGAAAGAGAGGGACAGGAGAGGGGAGAAAGAGAGGGACAGGAGAGGGGAGAAAGAGAGGGACAGGAGAGGGGAGAAAGAGAGGGAC
Source organism: Rana temporaria (assembly GCF_905171775.1). NCBI lineage: Eukaryota > Metazoa > Chordata > Amphibia > Anura > Ranidae > Rana > Rana temporaria. Next base: position 1,080,896 of record NC_053498.1, read on the forward strand.
AGGAGAGGGGAGAAAGAGAGGGACAGGAGAGGGGAAAGGAGAGGGGAGAAGAGAGGGACAGGAGAGGGGAGAAGAGAGGGGAAAGGAGAGGGGAGAAGAGAGGGACAGGAGAGGGGAGAAGAGAGGGACAGGAGAGGGGAGAAGAGAGGGACAGGAGACGGGAAAGGAGAGGGGAGAAGAGAGGGACAGGAGAGGGGAGAAGAGAGGGACAGGAGAGGGGAGAAGAGAGGGACAGGAGAGGGGAGAAGAGAGGGACAGGAGAGGGGAGAAGAGAGGGACAGGAGAGGGGAGAAGAGAGGGACAGGAGAGGGGAGAAGAGAGGGACAGGAGAGGGGAGAAGAGAGGGATAGGAGAGGGGAGAAGAGAGGGACAGGAGAGGGGAGAAGAGAGGGACAGGAGAGGGGAGAAGAGAGGGACAGGAGAGGGGAGAAGAGAGGGGGGAGAAGAGAGGGACAGGAGAGGGGAGAAGAGAGGGACAGGAGAGGGGAGAAGAGAGGGACAGGAGAGGGGAGAAGAGAGGGACAGGGGAGAAGAGAGGGACAGGGGAGGGAAGAAGAGAGGGACAGGAGAGGGGAGAAGAGAGGGACAGGAGAGGGGAGAAGAGAGGGACAGGAGAGGGGAGAAGAGAGGGACAGGAGAGGGGAGAAGAGAGGGACAGGGGAGAAGAGAGGGACAGGAGAGGGAAGAAGAGAGGGACAGGGGAGGGGAGAAGAGAGGGACAGGGGAGGGGAGAAGAGAGGGACAGGAAAGGGGAGAAGAGAGGGACAGGAAAGGGGAGAAGAGAGGGACAGGAAAGGGGAGAAGAGAGGGGAGAAGAGAGGGACAGGGGAGGGGAGAAGAGAGGGACAGGAGAGGGGAGAAGAGAGGGACAGGAGAGGGGAGAAGAGAGGGACAGGAGAGGGGAGAAAGAGAGGGACAGGAGAGGGGAGAAAGAGAGGGACAGGAGAGGGGAGAAAGAGAGGGACAGGAGAGGGAGGAAAGAGAGGGACAGGAGAGGGGAGAAAGAGAGGGACAGGAGAGGGGGAGAAAGAGAGGGACAGGAGAGGGGAGAAAGAGAGGGACAGGAGAGGGGAGAAAGAGAGGGACAGGAGAGGGGAGAAAGAGAGGGACAGGAGAGGGGAGAAAGAGAGGGACAGGAGAGGGGAGAAAGAGAGGGACAGGAGAGGGGAGAAAGAGAGGGACAGGAGAGGGGAGAAAGAGAGGGACAGGAGAGGGGAGAAAGAGAGGGACAGGAGAGGGGAGAAAGAGAGGGACAGGAGAGGGGAGAAAGAGAGGGACAGGAGAGGGGAGAAAGAGAGGGACAGGAGAGGGGGAGAAAGAGAGGGACAGGAGAGGGGAGAAAGAGAGGGACAGGAGAGGGGAGAAGAGAGGGACAGGAGAGGGGAGAAGAGATGGACAGGAGAGGGGAGAAAGAGAGGGACAGGAGAGGGGGAGAAGAGAGGGACAGGAGAGGGGAGAAGAGAGGGACAGGAGAGGGGAGAAGAGAGGGACAGGAGAGGGGAGAAGAGAGGGACAGGAGAGGGGAGAAGAGAGGGATAGGAGAGGGAGGAAGAGAGGGATAGGAGAGGGAGGAAGAGAGGGACAGGAGGGGGAGGAAGAGAGGGACAGGAGGGGGAGGAAGAGAGGGACAGGAGGGGGGAGAAGAGAGGGACAGGAGGGGGGAGAAGAGAGGGACAGGAGGGGGGAGAAAGAGAGGGACAGGAGAGGGGAGAAGAGAGGGACAGGAGAGGGGAGAAGAGAGGGACAGGAGAGGGGAGAAAGAGAGGGACAGGAGAGGGGAGAAAGAGAGGGACAGGAGAGGGGAGAAGAGAGGGACAGGAGAGGGGAGAAGAGATGGACAGGAGAGGGGAGAAAGAGAGGGACAGGAGAGGGGGAGAAGAGAGGGACAGGAGAGGGGGAGAAGAGAGGGACAGGAGAGGGGAGAAGAGAGGGACAGGAGAGGGGAGAAGAGAGGGACAGGAGAGGGGAGAAGAGAGGGACAGGAGAGGGGAAAGGAGAGGGGAGAAGAGAGGGACAGGAGAGGGGAGAAGAGAGGGGAAAGGAGAGGGGAGAAGAGAGGGACAGGAGAGGGGAGAAGAGAGGGACAGGAGAGGGGAGAAGAGAGGGACAGGAGACGGGAAAGGAGAGGGGAGAAGAGAGGGACAGGAGAGGGGAGAAGAGAGGGACAGGAGATGGGAGAAGAGAGGGACAGGAGAGGGGAGAAGAGAGGGACAGGAGAGGGGAGAAGAGAGGGACAGGAGAGGGGAGAAGAGAGGGACAGGAGAGGGGAGAAGAGAGGGACAGGAGAGGGGAGAAAGAGAGGGATAGGAGAGGGGAGAAGAGAGGGACAGGAGAGGGGAGAAGAGAGGGACAGGAGAGGGGAGAAGAGAGGGACAGGAGAGGGGAGAAGAGAGGGACAGGAGAGGGGAGAAGAGAGGGGGAGAAGAGAGGGACAGGAGAGGGGAGAAGAGAGGGACAGGAGACGGGAAAGGAGAGGGGAGAAGAGAGGGGGAGAAGAGAGGGACATGAGAGGGGGAGAAGAGAGGGACATGAGAGGGGAGAAGAGAGGGACAGGAGAGGGGAGAAGAGAGGGACAGGAGAGGGGAGAAGAGAGGGACAGGAGAGGGGAGAAGAGAGGGACAGGAGAGGGAAGAAGAGAGGGACAGGAGAGGGGAGAAGAGAGGGACAGGAGAGGGGAGAAGAGAGGGACAGGAGAGGGAAGAAGAGAGGGACAGGAGAGGGAAGAAGAGAGGGACAGGAGAGGGGAGAAGAGAGGGATAGGAGAGGGGAGAAGAGAGGGACAGGAGAGGGAAGAAGAGAGGGACAGGAGAGGGGAGAAGAGAGGGACAGGAGAGGGGAGAAGAGAGGGACAGGAGAGGGGAGAAGAGAGGGACAGGAGAGGGGAGAAGAGAGGGACAGGAGAGGGGAGAAGAGAGGGACAGGAGAGGGGAGAAGAGAGGGACAGGGGAGGGAAGAAGAGAGGGACAGGGGAGGGAAGAAGAGAGGGACAGGAGAGGGGAGAAGAGAGGGACAGGAGAGGGGAGAAGAGAGGGACAGGAGAGGGGAGAAGAGAGGGACAGGGGAGAAGAGAGGGACAGGAGAGGGAAGAAGAGAGGGACAGGGGAGGGGAGAAGAGAGGGACAGGGGAGGGGAGAAGAGAGGGACAGGGGAGGGGAGAAGAGAGGGACAGGAAAGGGGAGAAGAGAGGGACAGGAAAGGGGAGAAGAGAGGGGAGAAGAGAGGGACAGGAAAGGGGAGAAGAGAGGGACAGGAGAGGGGAGAAGAGAAGGGGAGAAGAGAGGGACAGGAAAGGGGAGAAGAGAGGGGAGAAGAGAGGGACAGGAAAGGGGAGAAGAGAGGGACAGGAGAGGGGAGAAGAGAGGGATAGGAGAGGGGAGAAGAGAGGGACAGGAGAGGGGAGAAGAGAGGGACAGGGGAGGGAAGAAGAGAGGGATCGAGTCAATGGGGAAGGAGAAAGAGGAGGGGAAGGGAAACAACATTTATGACACATAACAGTCCATAGAGAGGCAGGAAGTTCCCGGGAACTCACTCCACACAGTGGGCGGCGGTCAGGACCCAGCGCGTTGTGATGAGGCTCCCCCCACAATTGTGTTGGAATTTTCCAGAAATTTCCACCTGTAGAGACACCTGATGAAGAAGAGAAGATTTTATGAGAGACGTCCACAGGAGATCATCACCCAATCCACCCTTCTGGAGGATCAGCCAATCAGAGTGGACGGTAGGAGGGTCAGCTATGGAGGACGGGGAGAAGATCAAGGCTTGGGAGATTTTTTTTATAACCCAACCCTGCTTTATACTTCTCCACAACTTTATCCCCGACCTGTCTGGTGTGTTCCTCGGCCTTCGTGATGCCGTTTGTCCACTAAGGTTGTTTAACAAACCTCTGAGGGCTTCACAGAACAGCTGTATTTATACTGAGATTACATGACACACAGGTGGACTCTATTTACTAATTAGGTGACTTCTGAAGGCGATTGGTTCCTCTAGATTTTAGTTATCAGAGTAAAGGGGGCGCCATACAAATGCCCCTCCCCCCCCCCCCACACTTTTCACAGATTTATTTGTATCATTTTCCTTCCACTTCACAATTATGTGACACTTTGTGTCTCTCACATAAAATCCCAATAAAATACATTTACGTTTTTGGGTGTAACAAGACAGAATGTGGAGAATTTCAAGGGGTATGAATACTTTTTGCAGGCACTGTATATAGAGGGGTATGAATACTTTTTCCAGGCACTGTAACCAATCCGCCCACCTCATACAATCGTTCTCCGGTCACACATTGACAGACTGGGGGGAATAATGGAGAACGTTTAGTATAAAGCAGAATAAGAGAGATCGGTACGGCTGGACTGAGATCGGATGATTTCTAGGGGCGTGGCCGCCATTTCCCAGGGGCCCCGAGGGACACTTACCTGCCAGGGCCAGCTGTGCGGCGCGGCGTTCGCCCCATTCACGATACGGGAGTTGGCCGGGTAGGTGGGCAGCCCACAGCCGAGTGCTGGAAGAGAAGAGATTGTGTGATCTCTATGGAGGACAGACACAGAATAAACCACACCACCTTCCCAACAGATCCCAGAACCTTCCAGGACAGGGATTGGCCGAATTCTGGAAAAGCACAACAATGGCAGCCAATCAGGCGAGGCTCCTGGAATGTGACTTGCAGAGATACCAAAAAGGATGCCGATAATGTACGGCGTTGTGCAGGGCGGCCATCACAAATGTTTGGGCCCCTTACACAGCTTTAGGCGGGGGCCCCCTGGAGCAGAGAGCCAGGGGGGGGGGGGCTGGGGACCATTGGGCCCCTTACACAGCTTTAGGCGGGGGCCCCCTGGAGCAGAGAACCGGGGGAGGATGGGCCCCTGGGGACCATTGGGCCCCTTACAGGTGTAATGCAATAAATAAAAATTAAAAACAGGAGGGGGGCCGGCCGGGCCCCTTAAAGGTGTAATGCCTGTACCCCCCCGGCGTTGTGGTGCACCCGGGGGTATAGTGACTGACACAATGTAGGGATTAGATTGTCAGCTCCATGGGTCAGTCTGGAATACATTGGTGATAAACACGATCAATAATCATATTGGTAATAAACGATCGATCACTCACCCCCAGCAGCCAGAAGAAGTGACACCACCAGTCGCAGCATGTTGGAAGAGACGGCATGGAGGAGGCGGGGGCATTATATAGGCGGCAGGACGCGATGACATCACGGGAAGCGCCCATCTGGTGTGCGATCCTCGCCGTCCTTATCACCTCACACCGCGTCTATATATAAAACTTTCTTTTTGTAGCTCTGATGTCACAGAGAAATGTGTTACAATTCCCATCATCACATTATTAGAGAGTTTTACTTTTATTGGGCGATACTCACCCGGAAAACTCCCACCGCGCCGGAAAATGCGTGCGATGAACGCCCACCGCGGGGAAATACTCTCCGCCCTCCGGGGAACGTTACACCGACGCCCACAAATCCCATCTATAGGGAAATTATCATCGTGGATCCCTTTATTTCAAGGTTTTTAGTGCGATTTATGTGTGTGTGTGTATTATATATATAATGCACACACACTATAGACATACACACACACACACAGTAGACATACACACACACAGTAGACATACACACACGCACACTGTAGATATGATATAATGTATATATATATATATATATATATATATATATACACACACACACACACAGTAGACATACATACACACACACTGTAGACATACACAGTAGACATACATACATATACACACACACACACACACACACACACACAGTAGACATACATACATACATACATACATACATACATACATACATACACACACACACACACTGTAGACATACACACTGTATATATTATATATACACACAGTAGACATACATACATACACACACACTGTAGACATACATACATACATACACACACACACACTGTAGACATACATACACACACACACTGTAGACATACATACACACAGTAGACATACATACACACACACACTGTAGACATACATACACACACACACTGTAGACATACATACACACACACTGTAGACATACATACACACACACTGTAGACATACATACACACACTGTAGACATACATACACACACACACTGTAGACATACATACACACTGTAGACATACATACACACACACTGTAGACATACATACACACACAGTGTAGACACACACACACACTGTAGACATACATACACACACACTGTAGACATACATACACACACACTGTAGACACACACACACACTGTAGACATACATACACACACACTGTAGACACACACACACACTGTAGACATACACACACACACACACTGTAGACATACACACACACACACACACACACACACACACACACTGTAGACATACACACACACACTGTAGACATCCATACACACGCACACAGTGAAAACGGTGTTCAAACCACACACGTGAAGTATCGCCTCTGTAACTCAAAACATGCAACCTGTAGAATTTTTTAAATGTCACCTATGGAGATTTTTAAGGGTAAAAGTTTGACGCCATTCCACAAGCGGACGTTGGTTATTTTAGCTGTGTGCTTAGGGTCATTGTCTCGTTGGAAGGTAAACCTTTGGCCCAGTCTGAGGTCCTGGGCACTCTGGAGAAGGTTTTCTGTCCAGGATATCCCTGTACTTGGCCGCATTCATCTTTCCCTCGATTACAACCAGTCGTCCCGTCCCTGCAGATGAAAAACACCCCCACAGCATGATGCTGCTGCCACCACCATGCTTCACTGTTGGTACTGTAATGGACAGGTGATGAGCAGTGCCTGGTTTTCTCCACACATACCGCTTAGAATTAAGGCCACAAAGTTCTATCTTGGTCTCATCAGACCAGAGAATCTTATTTCTCACCATCTTGGAGTCCTTCGGGTGTTTTTTTTTTTTAGCAAACTCCATGCGGCTTTCCTGTGTCTTGCACTGAGGAGAGGCTTCCGTCGGGCCGCTCTGCCATGAAGCCCCAACTGGTGGAGGGCGGCAGTGATGGTTGACTTTCTACAACTTTCTCCCGACTGCATCTCTGGAGTTCAGCCACAGTGATCTTTGGGTTCTTCTTTCCCTCTCTCACCAAGGCTCTCCTCCCCCGATAGCTCAGTTTGGCCGGACGGGCAGCTCTAGGAAGGTTCTGGACGTCCCAAATGTCTTCCATTTAAGGATTATGGAGGTCGCTGTGTAACCTTGTCCAGATCTGTGCCTTGCCACAATTCAGTCTCTGAGATCTTCAGGCAGATCTTTTGACCTTGTGATCCTCATTTGCTCCGACATGAGCACTGTGAGCTGTAAGGTCTTCTATATAGAGAGGGGTGTGGCTTTCCTCATGAAGTCCAATCAGTATAAATCAGACACAGCTGGACTCACATGAAGGTGAAGAACCATCTCAAGGATGATCAGAAGAAATGGACGGCACCTGAGTGTCACAGCAAAGGGTATGAATACTTATTACCATGAGATATTTCACTTTTTCTTTAATAAATCTGCAAACATGTCAACAAGTCTGTGATTTTCTGTCACTATGGGGGGGGCCTTGTGACATTAATGAGGGGAAAATAAACTTAAATGATTTTAGCAAATGGCAATATAACAAAGAGTGACAAATGTAAGGGGGTCTGAATACTTTCCACACCCACTATGTGTGTGTGTATATATATATATATATATATATATATATATATATATAAAAATTACATACACACACACACTATATAAATAAAATATATACACACTGGGCCGGATTCAGATACGAGATACGCCGTCGTATCTCTGAGTGCGGTCGGTCGTATCTATGCGCCTGATTCAGAGAATCAGTTACGCATAGATTTCCCTAAGATCCGACCGGCGTAAGTGTCTTACACCGTCGTATCTTAGGCTGCATATTTACGCTGGCCGCTAGGTGGCGCTTCCGTATAGTTACGCGAGGAATATGCTAATTCAGAAACGTACGTCCCGCCGGCGATTTTTTTTACGTAGTTTACGTTAGGCTTTTTCCGGCGTATAGTTACCCCTGCTATATGAGGCGTAGCCAATGTTAAGTATGGACGTCGTTCCCGCGCCGAGTTTTGAAAATTTTACGTTGTTTGCGCAAGTCGTTCGCGAATAGGGCTGGACGTCATTTACGTTCACGTCGAAACCAATACGTCCTTGCGGCGTACTTTGGAGCAATGCACACTGGAAAATTCCACGGAACGACGCATGCGTTGTTCGTGAAAAACGTCAAATACGTGGGGTCACAGTGCATTTCCATAAAACACGCCCACATCATCCCCATTTGAATTAGGCGGGCTTACGCCGCCACACATACGTTACGCCGCAAGTTGTTTCTGCATACGGAACTTGCGCCCCAAGTTACGGCGGTGTACCGTATGTGAGCTACGTTACGCCGTGCCGCAGATACTGTAATGTATCTGAATCCGGCCCACTATCTATATATAAATAATATATATACACACACACACACAATATTATATATATACATGTATATACATATACACACAAAAAAAATCTTGGAGTACATAACGGGACACAGAGTTCTAGTTATTACTATGTGGGTTATATTCCACCTTCAGGTGCTGGACACTGGTGTAATCAATTAGAACAGGAAGTTCCCTCCCTATATAACCCCTGTGTCCCGTGATGTACTCCAAGAAAAGGATTTTACAGGTAAGCTGTATATAAAAATCCCTTTTTCTTTATCGTACATCACAGGACACAGAGTCTAGTACTTACTAAGTGGGATGTCCTAAAGCAATGCTTACTGAGGGGAGGGAGACACCAACAATGCAGACTGCCATCAGACATGAGGACCTCTAATGCTGCCTGCAGCATACTGCGCCAAAAGGCTGCATCCCCCTGCTGTCTTATGTTCACCTGATAGGGATTAGTGAACGTAAGCACAAACGACCAAGTTACGGCCTGGCAAATCTGAGTCATAAAGGCTTGGTAATGCACCCCGCATGAAGTGCTTACTATCCTGGTAGGGTGCACCACAAAAGATACAGGGGGAAGCCCTCTCTTTAACCACAAACCTGAATAATAACCTGATGAATCAACATTTGACAACAGTTGATTTAGACGCTGCCTGCCCTCTCCTGGGGCCTCCTGGTAGCGCAACAACATCAGTTTTCCGTATCCGAGCAGCCGCTTCAGATAGGTCCTGACCTCTCTTACTCTAACGAGAGAGTGTAGCCATTTTAATAGCTGATCTGAACACTGTCCGCCCACATCTAGGGTCTTCTGGCAGCAAAACAAAACGTTAGGTTTCTATATCTGAAGCCTTCAGATAGATCTTTAACTGCTCTCATCTCTATTGAGAGAAAGCAATAACCTTTTCTTCCGCGGACCAAGGTTTTGAAAAAAAAGGAAGAATATCTTGATTCAAATGAACACTAGATCCTTCTAGTAAATAAGGTTTGGGTGAGGATTAAACATCACCCTCTTATAAAAATAATTAAGCATGGCTCTATACAAAGAAAGTTGCCAATACTCTCTTGTGGAGGCAACCAAGAACACCAATTCCCTCTTTAGAAGGATGAGGGGAATTATGGTGCATCAGCCCAAGTTGCTGACCCTGTAAGCCGACAAAACTAGATCCAATCCTCCGAGCCTAAGGGCGACCTAACTGGTGGATTTATACCCGTCACCCCTTGTATAACGGACCGGATCAAGAGAGTGTGACACAAGCGAATCTTGAAAATATTGACAAGGCCGAGATCGGATCCTTGATGGAACTTAAGGTTAGCTCCAACTCCTTTCCAATGTAGGAAGGCAAGAATTTTACCTATGACACACAACCAAGGATTTCACCCCTTGATTTCACACCAGGAACATGGGCCTTCCAGATCCTAGGATATCTGTTCCTGGAGGCCAGCTCTCCTGTAGGAATCAAGGTAATTGCCGCTGATTCTGGAACCCCCTGATCCTCAAGAATGCGGGCTATGACAGCCAGACCATTAATACCCATGTATGCAAGCCAGGATGTAACCCTGTGAAGCAGGCCTGGACAAGCTGTAAGGGACCCTGGGTCCTCCATCACCTCTGCTGTCCCTGCGCAGTAAGGTCGTATGGGCTATGCCGGAGCAATCAGGCCAGCTTCCGTTCTCCTCTGATGTTGCATGGAAGCCAGGAAAGTCGCGGCACTGGGGGGAGAGAACACATAAACCAGCGACAACTGGCCCCCCAGGATCACCAACACATCTGTCCCGCATGCGGGTGGATCCTTTGTCCTTGACACAAAGCTGTTCAATCTCTTGTTGAACCTGGACGTCAATACCCTTTATGTACAGGGTACCGATTCTGTGACGTTTGGTCAGAAAAAAGTGGGGGTGTAGAGGACAATCTCCCGGACACAATTGTTGACAGCTCCAGCGAATCTCCTGCCAATCTAGCATTCCGTGAAATGACGATTGTCAATAGGCAAGGCACAAGCTCCTCCCTGCTAAATAAAGTAAACCACTAGAGAGGCATTGTCAGATTGAATTCTGACAGAACAACCCTGTAACCTAAACGTTCAGGCCCTTAAGCCAGATGCTCCATCCGTAGCTCTAGAAAGCCGACAGATAAGGCTCACTTGGAGCATGACCACCTTCACTGTGCCGTGGTCTCTTCCAGGCCTGGATTCTATCCGTAGAGGCCAGCCCTCGCAACCGCCACCTCCCAGGTATGAAGGATCCTCCCTTCTGCCAATCATTTAGTTAAGAACCATCAACTGAAATTCAAGCATATCCCTGGGACCAGACTCCTTGGATAATGCTAGGTTAGGATCCACTCGTTCCAGGCCGACAGAATAAACTGAGGCGCTCCCAGTATGGGAGGGGTTATATAGGGAGGGAACTTCCTGGTCTAATTGAAGACACCAGTGTCCAGCACCTGAAGGTGGAACATATAACCCACTTAGTAAGTACTAAGCTCTGTGTCCCGTGATGTACGATGAAGAAAAAAAAAAATTATATATTTATATATATATATACATACATACATACATATATACATATATACACACACATATATACACACACACAGGATGGGTAGAGTTCGGAAACGTGGATCCTTCTAGAGATCGATCGCTGACCCGATCTCACAACAATGGTATTGTAAGTAAAAGCCGGCCATAGACGGTTCAGCAGGGTCCGGCTGAGATCTGACCCGTGTATGGACAGGCTGAATGTACCCAAGTTGATCGATCCAATCTGCTGGATTTTTAACATTAGATAATTACCGCCGCCGATTATACGGGAAAACAGAAGAGGCGATTGGATGACAGAAGAAAACTCAGTAAATGTTTTTTATTTGAATGACTTTGAAGCAGGCCAGAAGAAGAAGTCAGCACATTGTATATTACAGACAGAAGCCTCTGCGGGGGAACATCACACAGAATGTAAACAAGATCTCTATACATATATATATGTGCAGACGGCGGACACTCCCATCACCAGCCTCTTTATTTACATATAAAAAGTAGAGTACTTCCTTCTAGATCAGCGTCCTTCAGTGCAATCTGCTATCTTCATTGTAAGGCAATATTCGGAGTAGAAGAAGAGGGGCCCGGGGCCCCCTGGAAGAGCCAGAATCAGGGTTCTCTGCGGCATCGTCTTCCAGGTTACAGCAACCACTGCGGGGGGATGGGCAGCGTTAATGTCCCAGGAGACCCGTTCCTGACAACGACAAACCACGACAACCATTAAGACATGGAGAGCGATACATCGTACAAAGCGGGGTACAGTATTCCATCACATGGTACAAAGCGGGGTACAGTATTCCATCACATGGTACAAAGCGGGGTACAGTATTCACATGGTGTATTGTATAAAGCGGGGTACAGTATTCACATGGTGTATTGTATAAAGCGGGGTACAGTATTCTATCACACGGTACAAAGCAGGGTACAGTATTCTATCACACTAAGTATTGTTAGTGTAGTTGGTTTGGGGGGAGGGGGGGGGGGGTAAGTGTTGTTAGTGTAGTTAAAGGTAACAAGCTCTTTCCTTACCTTTAAATCCTTCCTCAGGCATACAGACTGCGGGGGAAGGGAAATAACAGAACATAGATTAGTATATGAAGATTTGGATCTGATGATAAAAGTGAAACTTCACTAATAAATGAATTATCATTATACACACACATCTCCCCTCTATAGTGTATGTGGAGTACCGAGAGGAGATTTCCCATCACTTCCTGTACACTCAGAATCTCTTTCCAATGTGGGGGAAATTCCCCTTTGAGGTCGGAGGTCACACATATTTGGAGTTTGCAGTTCACCCCTTCAGGTGCAAATTTTTACCTGAATTCAAACCTGAACCGGACCGAAAAACGCACAGGACCCTTTTCAAAACCGCAGAGGTGTGACCCCCGCTCCATTAAAAGACATTCACATTCATGTGATGCGATGTGGAAAAAAAAAAAAACTCATCCAATGCGATTACAGCCTAGGAAACCAATGTCCCCAACGCAAGATGTTTCCCCCCCAACACAGGACGTCCAACGCAAGATGTTCCCCCCCCCCCCAACACAGGACGTCCAACGCAAGATGTCCCCCCCCCCCCCCCCCCCAACACAGGATGTCCCCAACATAGGACGTCCAACACAAGATGTTTCTCCCCCCCCCCCCCCCCCCCCAACACAGGACGTCCAACGCAAGATGTCCCCCCCCCCCCCCCCAACACAGGATGTCCCCAACATAGGACGTCCAACACAAGATGTTTCTCCCCCCCCCCAACACAGGACGTCCCCAATGCAAGATGTTCCCCCAACACAAGATGTGGCCCCCCCCAACACAGGACGTCCCAACGCAAGATGTCGTCCCCCCCCAACACAGGACGCCCCCCAACGCAAGATGTGTCCTTTTTATCACTTCCCCGATATTTATCATTAAACCTCTCATATCTAATATTTTTAGGTTTCCCATTCCAGTTCTATTCATAATTGTAGCTCTCTCATATTTAATAAATATAGTAGGAAGGAGATCGAGGTATAATATGAGCGAGGAAGAATAAAAACAATATTACTACTACTGAGTGAGTAACTTATATAGCGCTACAAATGCGAACTAAAATCGCCTCAAGGCGCTGTAACCAATGTGGTCGTCCAGCCGCGCTTCACAATAGAGGAGTCTTTTGTTTTTTTCTGAAGGTCCGATGATTTTCCTCCATCAGAATGCCTGAGGCCCCGTACACACGACCGAGTTTCTCGGCAGAATTCAGCCAGAAACTCGGTCAGAGCTGGATTCTGCCGAGAAACTCGGTCGTGTGTACACTTTTCAGCGAGGAACCCGTCGAGGAACTCATCGGGCCGAAAAGAGAACATGTTCTCTATTTCCTCGTTGTTCAATGAGGAAAGTCGGCCCGCCGAGCTCCTCGGCGGCTTCCACACTGAACTTGCCGAGGAACTCGATGTGTTTGGCACGTCGAGTTCCTCGGTCGTGTGTACGGGGCTTGAGGGGAGAGCGTTCCATGGACAGCGGATCTTCGTTCTCCTTTAGTTTTGTACGACTATTACTCCTCACTCTCCTTCCCATTATATTTATATTATACCTTACATTCCAATTATTATTATGCCTCCCATTATATTTGTTATTCCTCACTTCTATTATTCTTCTTCCTCACTTCTTCCTCCTCCTCACATGATTCCTCCTCACTCATCCCATTAATAAGGTAATCGGAACAGTTGGGAGAGAATCTCACCAACAGACAGAGACAGCAATAAAACCGGACAGGGGGTCTCACCCCTCAATGTAAGAGAGAGAAAGAAGTTTTGTTTTTATTCTTGTAACATAAAAATGAAGAGCACAGTGCCGGCCCAGCTGTGCAATCCCCGTCATTCACTGAACACTCGGATCTCCTGCCCTTCTCCCTCCGCTCTCTATATAAAATGTTCCTTCATAACCCAGCAGGATGACCTCTATAAACAGCTTCTGAGACAACAGCTCCGGGGCCCCTCACAGGGGCCCCTCCCACACACGCCTTATCATTGACTCACCTTGCATGACATCATCCATCGCTGAGTAATCTGCAATCGGCTCGTCAGCCTGACAAGAAAAACAAAGCGGACTCATCACTGATCATCAATCACCTTCACAGCTTTTATTACCGGAGAAGATAAAAGGGTTCAATACCTTCAACACAATGACCGATTCCGGAACGATCCCCAGAGCCCCCAGTGTGGAGCCATCGTCATTCAACACTCGCCCATCGATCGACAGGTTCTGATCAAACGGAGCCACCGAGAAGGCGTGCATGATCTGCGGGGGAGGAGGAGTTCTGTTACCACACTCAGATAGAGATTATATATATATATACACATACATACACATATATATACACACACATATACATATATATACACACACACACACATATATCCCTCCTTCACCCAAAGTGTGGCGGATCAGGTAAAATTCCCATTTTCTATACTATAAAAAGTCTATGGCCCAGATTCACAACCGAGATACAACGTCGTATCTCTGCGTAGCGCCGTCGTATCTATGCGCCTGATTCTTAGAATCAGTTACGCATAGATATCCATTAGATCCGACAGGCTTACGCCGTCGGGTCTAAACTGCATTTTTTTTTGACTGCTAGGTGGCGCTTCCGTCGAATTCCGCGTTGAGTATGCAAATTAGCTAGATACGCGAATTCCCGAACGTACGCACGGCCGACGCAGTAAAGTTACGACGTTTACGTTAGGCTTTTCCCTGCGTAAAGTTGCCCCTGCTATATGAGGCGCAGCCAATGTTAAGTATGACCGTCGTTCCCGCGTCGAAATTTGAAAAAGTTACGTTGTTTGCTTAAGTCGTCCATGAATTCGGGCTGGACATCATTTACGTTCACGTCAAAACCAATGACGTCCTTGCGGCGTACTTTGGAGCAATGCACACTGGGAAATTCCACGGATGGCGCATGCGCCGTTCCGCAAAAACGGCAATCACGTCGGGTCACAGTCGTTTTGCATAAAACACGCCCCCCTGATCCAAATTTGAATTAGGCGGGCTTACGCCGGCCGATTTACGCTACGCCGCCGCAACTTACGGAGCAAGTGCTTTGAGAATACAGTACTTGCTCGTGTAAGTTGTGGAGGCGTAACGTAAATCAGATACGTTACGCCCCGCACAATTTTACGCGGCTCTACGTGAATCTGCCCCTATATTTTTTCCTGTATATAAACTGCCTTTATATTCCTTGCTCAAAATGGCCGCTAGTAGCACCCCCTCCCATCGAATGAAGAATGTAAACTAACGTTCCAATCTCACATACTACGGCCAATCAGCTTCCAGGATTTGTTATCAAATCTTCATTGAAGAAGCTGAAATTAGAAGCTGATTGGCTCCCATGCACAGCTGCACCAGATTTAGTAAATCTCCCCCATAATGTGAACATGAACCTCTCGGTGACCTCCAGAATTCCTCCCCGTTTTATCAGCAAGGACAGTTATCCTTTATATCCCGGGGGCCCCTTTGTGACCAGAAACAATCAGGGCCCCGGGGCCCTCACAAGGAGCGGCAGGTGGTGGGATGAAAGGGGCCGCACACTGGACATTGTTGCCGAGCGTTTTATTACCCGCTGGGCGTCTGGACATTTTACAAGGTGATAACCGTCATTCAGGAAATTCCCATAAATATCGGACATTTCCCACAATCCCCCGGGGTCCGCAGACTGGATGGGGGGGAGGTACCTGGATCTTGAGGTCCTTCAGCGTCTGGTTAGCAGAGACCAGCAATGCCTTCTCTCCTCGCACCTTCCTGTGCCGCGTACTCCGCCGGATCCCCTGCTTCTGGAAGGACGTGGCCTGCCCCTGGATGGAGGAGACCTTCTGTCGCTTCGCTGCGCCGTTCGCCTGAATGAAAAGAATAAAACGATGAGAAGAAGTCCTGATCTTCCCAACAGCACCAAGCAAATCCCCAGTCATAGCACCGCAGCAGCCGAGCCTTTCCCCAGTCATAGCACCGCAGCAGCCGAGCCTTTCCCCAGTCATAGCACCGCAGCAGCCGAGCCTTTCCCCAGTCATAGCACCGCAGCAGCCGAGCCTTTCCCCAGTCATAGCACCGCAACAGCTGAGCCTTTCCCCAGTCATAGCACCGCAGCAGCCGAGACTATCCCCAGTCATAGCACCGCAGCAGCCGAGCCTTTCCCCAGTCATAGCACCGCAGCAGCCGAGCCTTTCCCCAGTCATAGCACCGCAGCAGCCGAGCCTTTCCCCAGTCATAGCACCGCAACAGCCGAGCCTTTCCCCAGTCATAGCACCGCAGCAGCCGAGCCTTTCCCCAGTCATAGCACCGCAACAGCCGAGCCTTTCCCCAGTCATAGCACCGCAGCAGCCGAGCCTTTCCCCAGTCATAGCACCGCAGCAGCCGAGTCTTTCCCCAGTCATAGCACCGCAGCAGCCGAGCCTTTCCCCAGTCATAGCACCGCAACAGCTGAGCCTTTCCCCAGTCATAGCACTGCAGCAGCCGAGTCTTTCCCCAGTCATAGCACCGCAGCAGCCGAGTCTTTCCCCAGTCATAGCACCGCAGCAGCCGAGACTATCCCCAGTCATAGCACTGCAGCAGCCGAGACTTTCCCCAGTCATAGCACCGCAGCAGCCGAGCCTTTCCTCAGTCATAGCACCGCAGCAGCCGAGTCTTTCCTCAGTCATAGCACCGCAGCAGCCGAGTCTTTCCCCAGTCATAGCACCGCAGCAGCCGAGTCTTTCCTCAGTCATAGCGCCGCAGCAGCCGAGTCTTTCCTCAGTCATAGCGCCGCAGCAGCCGAGTCTTTCCTCAGTCATAGCGCCGCAGCAGCCGAGCCTTTCCTCAGTCATAGCGCCGCAGCAGCCGAGCCTTTCCTCAGTCATAGCACCGCAGCAGCCGAGCCTTTCCCCAGTCATAGCACCGCAGCAGCCGAGTCTTTCCTCAGTCATAGCGCCGCAGCAGCCGAGTCTTTCCTCAGTCATAGCACCGCAGAAGCCGAGCCTTTCCCCAGTCATAGCGCCGCAGCAGCCGAGTCTTTCCTCAGTCATAGCGCCGCAGCAGCCGAGCCTTTCCCCAGTCATAGCACGGCAGCAGCCGAGTCTTTCCTCAGTCATAGCACCGCAGCAGCTGAGCCTTTCCCCAGTCATAGCACCGCAGCAGCCGAGTCTTTCCTCAGTCATAGCACTGCAGCAGCCGAGCCTTTCCTCAGTCATAGCACCGCAGCAGCCGAGTCTTTCCTCAGTCATAGCACTGCAGCAGCCGAGTCTTTCCTCAGTCATAGCGCCGCAGCAGCCGAGTCTTTCCTCAGTCACAGCACCGCAGCAGCCGAGTCTTTCCTCAGTCATAGCGCCGCAGCAGCCGAGTCTTTCCTCAGTCATAGCACCGCAGCAGCCGAGTCTTTCCTCAGTCATAGCACCGCAGCAGCCGAGTCTTTCCTCAGTCATAGCACCGCAGCAGCCGAGTCTTTCCTCAGTCATAGCGCCGCAGCAGCCGAGCCTTTCCCCAGTCATAGCACCGCAGCAGCCGAGTCTTTCCTCAGTCATAGCACTGCAGCAGCCGAGTCTTTCCCCAGTCACAGCACCGCAGCAGCCGAGTCTTTCCTCAGTCATAGCACCGCAGCAGCTGAGCCTTTCCCCAGTCATAGCACCGCAGCAGCCGAGTCTTTCCTCAGTCATAGCACCGCAGCAGCCGAGCCTTTCCCCAGTCATAGCACCGCAGCAGCCGAGCCTTTCCCCAGTCATAGCACCGCAGCAGCCGAGACTTTCCTCAGTCAAAGCACCGCAGCAGCCGAGTCTTTCCTCAGTCATAGCACCGCAGCAGCCGAGTCTTTCCTCAGTCATAGCACTGCAGCAGCCGAGTCTTTCCCCAGTCATAGCACCGCAGCAGCCGAGTCTTTCCTCAGTCATAGCACCGCAGCAGCCGAGTCTTTCCCCAGTCATAGCACCGCAGCAGCCGAGTCTTTCCCCAGTCATAGCACCGCAGCAGCCGAGTCTTTCCCCAGTCATAGCACCGCAGCAGCCGAGCCTTTCCCCAGTCATAGCACCGCAGCAGCCGAGCCTTTCCCCAGTCATAGCACCGCAGCAGACGAGTCTTTCCTCAGTCATAGCGCCGCAGCAGCCAAGTCTTTCCACAGTCAATCATTGGTTCTCAACTCCTGTCCTCTGGACCCACTAACAGGCTAGATTTTAAGTATTACCTTGGCGAGGTGCAGACTAGAACTGTGTTTCTCAACGCCGGTCCCCAAGGTGCCCCAACAGGTCATGTTTTAAGTTTTTTTTAATTATTTTGCACAGGTGATTTGACAACTTTCACTGCCTTAGTAATTACCACAGCCATTTTATCTGAGGGAAATACTGAAAACTTGACCTGCTGGGGCGCCTTGAGGACTGGAGTTGAGAAACATTGGACTAGAATAGTGCAATCACTGAGCAGCAAATGACATCACCGGCGATGTATTTCCCTTATCTTGCCCTGCTAGTGGGTCCTGAAGACAGGAGAGGAGAACCGATGCTCTATAGTTGGAGGTGCTCAGGACACGTCTCTGGAAAATACGTCAGAAAGGACGCAGCCAATCGATTCCATAGAAAATCAGATGCATTACTTTTTTTTTGACCAATGAGCACTCAGACAAGGATCAGGTAATTCAGCTTTATATAAATGGTGGTTCTGACCTGGTGGAAGTCCGGATCGTTCTCCCCTTCTGGCCTGGGCTCTTCTCTTTCATCCTCTGGGTCAGAACCGCTGACATTCAGTTCTGGGGCCGCCTCCTTCATGACCTGCAGGGGGAGGGGGGGTCAGAGATCAGGAAATCCTCAGGAGAAGAAGAAGATCTCAGGAAGTGACGTCTCACCTTTTTATTATCCACCACTTTATGAATGTAGATGGTGGCCTGAGCGTATTCCCGCAGATCCCTCTCCTGCTGACACAGCAATCCTTCCCGACACTCCGGACAAAGCTCTGCGAGAAGAGAACAGTATTTTACACTTTGTTATAAAACATATCCAATAAAACAAATAAAAAAAAATAATAATAATCAAATTCTGCCCAAAATATATTCGGCTACATTTTTTTTTATTATCAAAAACAGCATACAATTCCCAATAAGTGTATATTGATTAGTGTGTGTGAAAAGAATAGCGTCTACAAACCATCGGATATATACTAAAATTTGTGTTTTAGATTTTATTTTTTTGATGCTAGTAATGGCGGTGATCGGAGACTGATAATGGAACTGTGATAGCGCAAGGGGAAATCTGACACTAACTGATGCTGGGAGGGAACTGACATCACCAGTGACTCCTAATACAGAGATCAGTGCCAATACTATACACCGTCACTGGGCAGGAAGGGGTTCTAAACGCTCACCGTTTTTCAACACTATGCATTGGAGGTGAAAAACCTCATGTAGTGGACCAGCACCCCGAGCCCCCCCTTTTACTTACCTGAGCACGATTGTTTCCTGCGCCAGGGACGAGCACACCCGCTCCCGGAGTCTCTGGTCCTGATTGGATAGATAAGATAGCAGCGCAGCCATTGGCTCCCGCTGCTGTCAACCAAACCCAATGACGCGGGAGCCGAGTGGCAGAGTCGAGTCTTGCTGTCTGTGTCAATGGACGCAGCAGCAGGACTTAGGAGCGCGCCCGCACGAGGGAGAGCGCTTCTTTGACGGGGCACTCGAAAAAAGGAAGAGCCAGGAGCGCCGCTGAGGGACCCCAGATGAGGAGGATTGGTGCGAAACCAACTGCACAGAGGAGGCAAGTATAACATGTTTGTTAAAAAATTTAAAAAAATAAGAGGTTTACATATCCTTTAAAATCTCGGGGAGATGAAAGGGTTAAATGTGTGCCTAGCCAGTGTTTATGTGCGCTGCTTTTTACTGGGGTATCTCTCAGTATCAGGGATAAGAAACTGCGAGAACGCCCTCTCTGTACAGAGCTCTGCGCTGTGATTGGATGCAGAAGGTCCCATCTATGAATCATTGGCCAGGACTTGCCGATAGGCTCCCTCTTTTTGGGGGGGCACACATGTGCGCACCCCAAACCCTGAAGTAGGCAGTGATGTAAGCCAAGTGGTTTAAGAAAGTTTGGTAAGAAGTGACGACAGGTGAAGAGAAAACCGTACCGGGATTGGAGACGTAAACGGTGCGCTCGGCGTTCTCCTCCGTCATCACCGTCCGTCTGGTGATTCTGATGGCGTGATCGACCATGAAGAATTTCTGAATGAAGTCCCACTCAGCAGGCCAGAGGAGAGCTATACTGTGCAGAGGAAAGTCACGCCGTTACTCTTGCAAGCATATTATTATTATACAGAATGTATTTATATTATTATTATACAGGATGTATATCATCATTATTATATAGGATGTATTTATTATTATATTATAGAGGATGTATATATTATTATTATTATAATACAGGATATATAGTATTATACAGGCTGTATATAGCGCCAACAGTTTGCACAGCGCTTTACAATGTACATTCCATGATGAATCGGGCCGATGAGTGCCTTTGTGTGAATGACCCCATTAATAGACGACTACTTTGGCGTGGACGCACCCTCAGCCAATCAATGATCAGCACAGACTCCACCCCTCCCCCAATATAAAAGGGCACTCACAGTTTGGAATCTTCTTTCGTCATGTTGGAGAAGGAGAACATGAGGCCGCCATGAGGACAGAGGAGGAAGGTGTTCCCCACAGAGGAGACGGGGCCGCTCTTGGTAGGCCGCCTGCAGACACAACATGTATGAGGCGGCAGAACAAATCGCAGACATTCAACCAATCTCATTATAGAGGGGACCTTACCTGATAAATTTCCTCCATTCTTCCACAAACATCTGAGACACGATATACAGCTCTGACGTCTCCTGACAAACAAATAGAAGAGTTACCTCCGGGTCCCGACACCCTAATGACAGAGACAGACAGAAGTGGGATGTACCTGAGGCCACGCCCCTCCGGTGGGTCGGTTCTTGTCCAGGAAGAGGTTGGCAAGGGCCAGCTTCTGCTCGTTGGCCATTCTTCTATGAAGAGCGTCATGCTGCTCCCCTTCTTCCTCCAGAATCTAGAAAAAAACAGACAGCCAATCACAGAGACAGCCAATCACAGAGACCGCCAATCGCACTGTCATGCGCGGCGTACCCTGCACCGCTATTCTGCGCGGCGTACCCTGCACCGCTATTCTGCGAGGCGTACCCTGCACCGCTATTACGCGAGGCGTACCCTGCACCGCTATTACGCGAGGCGTACCCTGCACCGCTATTACGCGAGGCGTACCCTGCACCGCTATTACGCGAGGCGTACCCTGCACCGCTATTACGCGAGGCGTACCCTGCACCGCTATTACGCGAGGCGTACCCTGCACCGCTATTACGCGAGGCGTACCCTGCACCGCTATTACGCGAGGCGTACCCTGCACCGCTATTACGCGAGGCGTACCCTGCACCGCTATTACGCGAGGCGTACCCTGCACCGCTATTACGCGAGGCGTACCCTGCACCGCTATTACGCGAGGCGTACCCTGCACCGCTATTACGCGAGGCGTACCCTGCACCGCTATTACGCGAGGCGTACCCTGCACCGCTATTACGCGAGGCGTACCCTGCACCGCTATTACGCGAGGCGTACCCTGCACCGCTATTACGCGAGGCGTACCCTGCACCGCTATTACGCGAGGCGTACCCTGCACCGCTATTACGCGAGGCGTACCCTGCACCGCTATTACGCGAGGCGTACCCTGCACCGCTATTATGCGAGGCGTACCCTGCACCGCTATTATGCGAGGCGTACCCTGCACCGCTATTATGCGAGGCGTACCCTGCACCGCTATTACGCGAGGCGTACCTTGCACTGTATGCACGGCTCCTGGTCGTTTTTGAACTCGGGAGCGCCAGGGAAATACTCTTTCAGCTTGTGCCAGGCTGTGTCTGATATCAGCCGTCGCTCTCCCTCCGGCAAGCACAATCCCCCTGCAATCAGAAATAGAGACACAATCGTCAGACGCACACATACAATCTATGACTACACATGCTGCAAGGGGCGCTCCAACAACCTACCATGCTGGCAGACAAGATCTTCATTGAAGGCCATTTCTGTGTCGTCCTCCCTCTTCTCCTCCAGGATTTCCTCTGTAAGATACAAGGGGGCCGCTATGAGTCCTGTCCGGCCAGTTCAGGCAAGCCCCCCCCCCCCCCCA
The DNA here is from genome assembly GCF_905171775.1 of Rana temporaria. Taxonomy (NCBI): domain Eukaryota; kingdom Metazoa; phylum Chordata; class Amphibia; order Anura; family Ranidae; genus Rana; species Rana temporaria. Next base: position 1,103,076 of record NC_053498.1, read on the forward strand.
CCAACCCTCACATACAAGGATTTACCTTTATTGGGGGTACTTCCATTCACTTTCAGATCTCCTTGCTCAAAATCCTCCTCATGCTGGCCCAGCTGCTCTGTTGCTAGTTGCCTCCAGCGTCGCAACGATCCTTTCCCGATCCAATACCCTTCATCACTAAAGAGGAGGAGAGAGCGTCACTTAGGCTCTGAAAGCCAATCAAAGCTCCAGTCACTAAATAAAATAGTCACCCTAAAGTCCTGGTCACAAATTATCCCCCAAGTGGCTTCAAAGCGTCTCCAAAGCCTCCATTAGAAGTCTACGATAAAGCTCACTGAAACTTTAGCTTTGCTTTGGAGGTATTGCAGGAAAATGGAGGCTCTTTATCACGTGATCAGCCGTATCCAATCACAGCTGATCACGATGTAAACATGAAAAGCCGTTAATTGGCTTTTCCTCACTCGCGTCAGACGCAAGAAGAGTCGATCGACGGCTCTTCTGAAGGGGGGCCGGGGCTTTGCGCTGATTGTTTATCAGCGCAGCCACACCTTGGATGCCCACACTGGACCACCAGGGAAGCCCCCAACATGTAGATGGAAAGGTACATCCCCATGGCCATCCACATATGCAAATACATGCCCAATCTATGCCAGTGCCCAGAAATGGGCACTGACTGGCACCATTATGGAACAAATTAGTTCAGTGATGCCCATCAATGCCACCCATCAGTGCCGCCTATCAGTGCACAGATATTCACACAGGATGCAGCCGGTGACGTCACCGACACTCTGAAAAGACGGCCTACCCGTTGTGCGGCACCTTCAGAGCTCTGTGCCAGTGCTACCGCATGCACGAAAAGGACGTCAATTGCAGCCCCGCCCATTCATACAGCAGAGCCCTTGAACCCGGAAAGGAACACAGAGTGAAGATGGAAGCAAACAGCATGTTAGACCCCTTTAACACTGGGGCGCTAAAAATAGCACCTGCAAAGCGCCCCGACAGAGCGGCTGCCCCGCCCCTCTCTCCAATGGCGCCGCTGCTGTGTCTGAGCCAGTCACTGGAAAATTGTAAATAATGCCAATAAACGGAGCCGTAGCAGACAAGTACACCCGTAGGGCTCGAACCACGTCCAAGGAATGCAACGCAGCCTCTTTTGGGTTCGCCGGCCGAGGACACAAGGATGGGAGAACAATGTCCTAATTAATGTGAAAGGCCGAAACAACCTTAGGAAGGGACGTCGGCTGGGGCCGCAGCACCACCTTATCCCTGTGGATGACCAAGTAAGGGGCCTTGCAAGACAAGGCCGCTAATTCAGACACCCGTCTGACCGATGTGATTGCCACCAGAAAAACCACCTTCTGGGAAAGAGTCAACAAAGGGATCTCCCTCATGCCCTCAAATGGAGGCTTTTGAAGCACCGAGAGGACTAAATTCAAGTCCCACGAAGGCAGTGGAGGACGTACCGGAGGGGCCACATGCCGAACCCCCCTGCACAAACGTACGCACCAGAGAGTGCGCCGCCAAGGGTCGCTGAAAGAAAACAGCCAAGGCCGAAATCTGACCCTTAATCGTACTTAAGGCGAGTGCCTGATCCACTCCACGCTGTAAGAACAGCAGAATCCGGGACATCACGTATGTACGGGGGTGCCATCTCATCTCCTCACACAGAGATGTAGGCCTTCCACGTACGATGGTAAATCTCCCGGGAAGTAGACTTCCGCGCCCGCAGCATGGTAGAGATTACCGAATCCGACAGACCCCGGTCCCTCAGCACCTGGCTTTCAATAGCCACGCCGTTAAAGCCAACGACTGTAAAGCAGGATGAAAGATAGGACCCTGCGACAGAAGGTCGTCTCGCAATGGCAGGCGCCACGGAACATCTGCCACCAGACCTGCATACCAGGGACGGCAAGGCCAATCCGGAGCAATCAGGATTGTTGGTATCCCCTCGGCTTCCACTCTGCGGAGCAGACGAGGAAGAAGCTTCAGAGGAGGGAAGGCGTAGATTAGGCGATAGTGACCCCACGGCGCCACCAACGCGTCCGCCCACGGGTCTCTTGACCTGGCCACGAACCGCGACACCTTCTGATTGAGTCGCGATGCCAGGAGATCCACGTCTGGAGTGCCCCATTTCAGACACAGACTCTGAAACACATCTGGGTGTAGCGACCATTCTCCTTGGTCTAGCGTTTTGCGACTTAGGTAGTCCGTCTTCCAGTTCTGTACGCCTAGAATGTACACGGCCGAAAGAGCCGGAACGTTCTGTTCAGCCCACCGGAGGATGTGCGCGACTTCCGCCGCTGCAGCCGAGCTTCTTGTGCCCCCCTGATGATTGACATACGCCACAGCCGCAGCGTTGTACGACTGAAATCTGACTGGGCGGCCCTGCAGTCTCAGAGACCACTTGGAGAGGCACAGCCTGATCGCCCGGAGTTCAAGGGCATTGATCGGCAGGCGGGATTCTTCCTGATTCCAACGCCCCTGGGCTGACTGAACACCCCAAACTCCCCCCCAGCCGGAGAGACTGGCATCCGTCGTGACCACCGTCCAATGGCACGGCAGAACGATTTCCCGGCCCGAAGCACCGGAGACGTCAGCCACCACACTAGGGAGGACCTGACCAGGCGACTCACCCGGACTTGGCAATCCAGAGACGAGTGGCGCTTGTCCCAACGCGACAGAATTTCTCTGTAACACTCGAGTGTGGAATTGAGCATACGGAACCGCCTCGAAGGAGGCCACCATCAGATCCAGAACTCGCATGCATTTAGTTTCTGTAGTTTCTCCGTGGGAAGAAAAACTCTCGCCTCCAAGGAATCCAAGACCAACCCCAGGTATTCCAGGCGCTGAGACGGTACCAACACCGACTTCTGAACATTAAGCAGCCAACCGAATTCCCGAAGGGTCTGGCAAGTGATAGACACATCCTCTTCTAACTCTGAGCTTGAAGAAGCTCTCAGGAGGTGGTTGTCCAGGTATCCTACAATAGCGATCCCTTGTACTCCGAGGAAACTACTTTGCAAACCCACCGGTCGGAAAGAAGAGACATCTACCAAGCCGCAAATTCGCGAAGCCGGCCACCCACCCGAGAGACGGGCGGGGGCAGACCTTCATACGGAAGCAGGTTTTTCCGCAGGCTTGTTGGGCTTGCGGAACCAATGGGCGCTTCTGCCCTCCAGCGGGCGCCCTGAGAACGTTTACCTGCAGCAGCTCGCGGACAAAAAAAAACGAATGGGGGCCGTAAAAGCGGGCCCCTGCCTACGGCAAGGCTTCTTACCCTTACCAGATTGTGGGAGCAGAGTGCTCTTACCTCCCGTGGCATCTTTTATAATGTCATCTAGAGAAGCCCCAAAAAGCCTTTCACCCTTAAAGGGCAAGTCCACCAAGGCCTTCTTAGAAGACTGGTCCGCAGACCAACACTTCAGCCAGACAGAGCGGCGTAACAGTACCACGTAGGCGGAGGCCCTGGAGAGCAAGGGAAGCGTATCCAGGGCTGACTCACAGACAAATTTTAGGCCCTGCACCAACTGGTCGGCCAGCGCCACACAGTCCGGAGGGGCCTGATGCTCCTCCAACTCCTAAAGCAACAACTTTGCCCGTTCTGTCAAGTAAGTGACAGACACTAGAGCCCCCCGGCCAAGACCGGTCTCACCGCCGACCCCACAGCCTCAGCTCTCCTATCTGCGGGGACATAGAGCCCGGTCATATGTGTGCCCTGGAGCGTATAGCTCACCGGCCACCCCTGGAGAAATGGGGCATGTCGTGGACGGCCCAGCGCGTAGCTAAAAGGCCGGCACAAGCTTGATGGCCTAACTGGGGGGACTACAAGGATCGAGGATCCAGCCTGTCACCCAGTCGGCAGTTGATTGAAGATCTCAGGATCCAAAAATGCAGAAAAAGCAAAAAAGAAAAGCAAGAAAACTGCAAAAAAATCCCCAGGCCACATGGGCCCAGAGGAGCCATGTCATTCTCCTTTGCTAGGCAGAAAAAAAACTATGGCTGCAGAGCAGAAAGGGGGATGTACCCGGGGGAACCACCTCCTGGGAGGTACTGTACTGTGTGGAGTGTAACACTTAACATGCTGTTTTTCTGCCTAGTCAATCTCCTAGAAGAAGGATAATACCCCAAGGTCAAGATACTGCTGTGTCCGTCCATGAACAGAAGAGAAAAAGACCTAGCATTATTTTTCACAAGCGCTGCAATATAAGCCCTACCACGAAAATAAGCCCTAGTTTAAAATGCTTGTAAAATACTATAATTTTCTCTATTACAGGAGTATAAAATGCACAATATTTGGCACAATTTTATTTTCGGGGGTCACACGGTAGTTACCTGTTTACCGTGACCTTCACCAAGTTTGCGATGGTTTTGTGATCCTCATTTAACTGATTCTTCAGACGCAAGACTCGGCATCGTTCCACCACACATTCCTCACACAGAGAATCCGCTGCAAGGACATGAGAGGGACACCGTGATCAGCGGGAGGACAACCTCTCACCACCTTCTGATCAATGTACACACTGTAATATTATACTTATATAATTCACTTCTATGCAGCTAGATTCTCCCCATTTATGGAGATTATAATAGAGAGCTGTGTATACAGTGCCTGGAAAAAGTAATCATACCCCTCTATATACAGTGCCTGGAAAAAGTAATCATACCCCTCTATATACAGTGCCTGGAAAAAGTAATCATACCCCTCTATATACAGTGCCTGGAAAAAGTAATCATACCCCTCTATATACAGTGCCTGGAAAAAGTAATCATACCCCTCTATATACAGTGCCTGGAAAAAGTAATCATACCCCTCTATATACAGTGCCTGGAAAAAGTATTCATACCCCTTGAAATTTCCCACATCTTGTCATGTTACAACCAAACACGTAAATGTATTTTATTGGGATTTTATGTGAGAGACAAAAAGTGTCACATAATTGTGAGGTGGAAGGAAAATTATAAATGATACAAATAAATATGTGAAAAGTGTGGGGGGGGGGGGGGCATTTGTATTCAGCCCCCTTTACTCTGATAACTAAAATCTAGAGGAACCAATTGCCTTCAGAAGTCACCTAATTAGTAAATAGAGTCCACCTGTGTGTCATGTAATCTCAGTATAAATACAGCTGTTCTGTGAATCCCTCAGAGGTTTGTTAGAGAACCTTAGTGAACAAACAGCATCATGAAGGACAAGGAACACACCAGACAGGTCAGGGATAAAGTTGTGGAGAAGTATAAAGCCGGGTTAAGTTATATAAAAAAATCTCCCAAGCTTTGAAGATCTCACGGAGCTTCTGTTCAATCCACCATCAGAAAATGGAAAGAGTATGGCACAACTGCAGACCTACCAAGACATGGCCGTCCCCCTAAACTGACCGGGCCGGGCAAGGAGAGCATTCATCAGAGAAGCAGCCAAGAGGTCCATGGTAACTCTGGAGGAGCTGCAGAGATCCACAGCTCAAGGGGAAGAATCTGTCCACAGGACAACTATTAGTGGTCTCTCCACAAATCTGTCCCTCTCTAGATGTGCAAAGCTGGTAGAGACACCCCCGAAAAGACTTGTAGAGAAAGGGGAGGGGTTCTACAAAGTATTGACTCCGGGGGGCGCCATACAAATGCCCCTCCCCCCACACACTTTTCACATATTTATTTGTATCATTTTCCTTCCACTTCACAATTATGTGCCACTTTGTGTCTCTCACATAAAATCCCAATAAAATACATTTATGTTTTTGGTTTTCTACAGCTGGGCCCATTGCAGCTTCATAGGATACCAAGGACAGCTCCAGGTCTCCTTCTGGGCTCACTGGTTCCCAATCACCTGATTGTTATGATAACGTCTGATTGACCATCACGGTGATCAGTCACCACTACCAGAACAAGGCATGATGGGAAACACAACTCCTATATACAACAAAAGGCTCCCTGTGCTTCTAGGAGACATAGAAGCGAGACGCAGGGTTTCCGAGGCGCTCACCTTTCAGCCGCGGCCCTCCGCCGTATCTCTGATAAAAGATTTCGGCTGAGAACTCTGAGATTCTCTTCATGTGGGAGATCTTGTCGGGGTGCAGCTTGTTGTGGGCACACTGGTATTTGGAGTTGTCGATGGGTTTGGCCGGTGTGGACTCATCCAGCCATTTCTGAAGCCATTCCAGAGGAACAAACTCGTATTTCTCATCTGCAGCAAGACAAAGCACAAAGGACGGGACATGTAGTAATGACCCCAGGAGGAGGGAGGACAATAATAATCATCCCAACACACCACCCAATCATCATCTGCTAGAGAAGCTGGGGAGGACCTTCCCTCAAAGTGGTCCTCGTCATCATCTTCATTTATTTTCCATCAACACTATAATCTGCCACATTCACCTTTATTCATAGGAAGATCAGCAGGGCAGGAGGCAAAGGGACCCCCGAGGAAAGGGACAGAGGGTGGGAGGCAAAAAAGGGATCCTGAGCAAGGACAGGAGGGCAGGAAGGTGAATGGATTCCGAAGAAGGTGAAGGATTCTCAGGAAGGACAGAGGGCGGGAAGGTGAAGGGATTTCGAGGAAGGACAGAAGGCAGGAAGGTGAAGGGATTTCGAGGAAGGACAGAAGGCGGGAAGGTAAAGGGATTCTGAGGAAGGACAGAGGGCGGGAAGGTGAAGGGATTCTGAGGAAGGACAGAGGGCGGGAAGGTGACGGGATTCTCAGGAAGGACAGAGGGCGGGAAGGTGAAGGGATTCTCAGGAAGGACAGAGGGCGGGAAGGTGAAGGGATTCTGAGGAAGGACAGAGGGCGGGAAGGTGAAGGATTCTGAAGAAGGACAGAGGGCGGGAAGGTGAAGGGATTCTGAAGAAGGACAGAGGGCGGGAAGGTGAAGGGATTCTGAGGAAGGACAGAGGGCGGGAAGGTGAAGGGATTCTGAGGAAGGACAGAGGGCGGGAAGGTGAAGGATTCTGAGGAAGGACAGAGGGCGGGAAGGTGAAGGATTCTCAGGACAGAGGGCGGGAAGGTGAAGGATTCTGAGGAAGGACAGAGGGCGGGAAGGTGAAGGATTCTCAGGACAGAGGGCGGGAAGGTGAAGGATTCTGAGGAAGGACAGAGGGCGGGAAGGTGAAGGATTCTGAGGAAGGACAAAGGGCGGGAAGGTAAAGGATTCTCAGGACAGAGGGCGGGAAGGTGAAGGGATTCTGAGGATGGACAGAGGGCGGGAAGGTGAAGGGATTCTGAGGAAGGACAGAGGGCGGGAAGGTGAAGGATTCTCAGGACAGAGGGCGGGAAGGTGAAGGGATTCTAAGGAAGGACAGAGGGCGGGAAGGTGAAGGGATTCTGAGGAAGGACAGAGGGCGGGAAGGTGAAGGGATTCTCAGGAAGGACAGAGGGCGGGAAGGTGAAGGGATTCTCAGGAAGGACAGCGGGCGGGAAGGTGAAGGGATTCTCAGGAAGGACAGAGGGCGGGAAGGTGACGGGATTCTCAGGAAGGACAGAGGGCGGGAAGGTGAAGGGATTCTCAGGAAGGACAGCGGGCGGGAAGGTGAAGGGATTCTCAGGAAGGACAGCGGGCGGGAAGGTGAAGGGATTCTCAGGAAGGACAGAGGGCGGGAAGGTGACGGGATTCTCAGGAAGGACAGAGGGCGGGAAGGTGACGGGATTCTCAGGAAGGACAGAGGGCGGGAAGGTGACGGGATTCTGAGGAAGGACAGAGGGCGGGAAGGTGAAGGGATTCTGAGGAAGGACAGAGGGCGGGAAGGTGAAGGGATTCTGAGGAAGGACAGAGGGCGGGAAGGTGAAGGGATTCTCAGGAAGGACAGAGGGCGGGAAGGTGAAGGGATTCTGAGGAAGGACAGAGGGCGGGAAGGTGAAGGGATTCTGAGGAAGGACAGAGGGCGGGAAGGTGAAGGATTCTCAGGAAGGACAGAGGGCGGGAAGGTGAAGGGATTCTGAGGAAGGACAGAGGGCGGGAAGGTGAAGGGATTCTGAGGAAGGACAGAGGGCGGGAAGGTGAAGGATTCTCAGGAAGGACAGAGGGCGGGAAGGTGAAGGGATTCTGAGGAAGGACAGAGGGCGGGAAGGTGAAGGATTCTCAGGAAGGACAGAGGGCGGGAAGGTGAAGGGATTCTGAGGAAGGACAGAGGGCGGGAAGGTGAAGGGATTCTGAGGAAGGACAGAGGGCGGGAAGGTGAAGGATTCTCAGGAAGGACAGAGGGCGGGAAGGTGAAGGGATTCTGAGGAAGGACAGAGGGCGGGAAGGTAAAGGATTCTCAGGACAGAGGGCGGGAAGGTGAAGGGATTCTAAGGAAGGACAGAGGGCGGGAAGGTGAAGGGATTCTGAGGAAGGACAGAGGGCGGGAAGGTGAAGGATTCTCAGGAAGGACAGAGGGCGGGAAGGTGAAGGGATTCTCAGGAAGGACGGAGGGCGGGAAGATGAAGGGATTCTGAAGAAGGACAGAGGGCGGGAAGGTGAAGGGATTCTGAGGAAGGACAGAGGGCGGGAAGGTGAAGGGATTCTGAGGAAGGACAGAGGGCAGGAAGGTGAAGGGATTCTCAGGAAGGACGGAGGGCGGGAAGGTGAAGGGATTCTCAGGAAGGACAGAGGGCGGGAAGGTGAAGGGATTCTGAGGAAGGACAGAGGGCAGGAACGTGAAGGATTCTGAGGAAGGACAGAGGGCAGGAAGGTGAAGGATTCTGAGGAAGGACAGAGGGCAGGAAGGTGAAGGATTCTGAGGAAGGACAGAGGGCAGGAAGGTGAAGGATTCTGAGGAAGGACAGAGGGCGGGAAGGTGAAGGGATACTGAGGAAGGACAGAGGGCGGGAAGGTGAAGGATTCTCAGGACAGAGGGCGGGAAGGTGAAGGATTCTGAGGAAGGACAGAGGGCGGGAAGGTGAAGGATTCTGAGGAAGGACAGAGGGCGGGAAGGTGAAGGGATTCTGAGGAAGGACAGAGGGCGGGAAGGCAAAGGGATTCTGAGGAAGGACAGAGGGCGGGAAGGTGAAGGGATTCTCAGGAAGGACAGAGGGCGGGAAGGTGAAGGGATTCTGAGGAAGGACAGAGGGCGGGAAGGTGAAGGGATTCTCAGGAAGGACAGAGGGCGGGAAGGTAAAGGATTCTCAGGACAGAGGGCGGGAAGGTGAAGGGATTGTCAGGAAGGACAGAGGGCGGGAAGGTGAAGGATTCTGAGGAAGGACAGAGGGCGAGACACACTTAATCATCTCTACATTTATGATTGTGAGATCCATTACAATTTTTTTTATTGTACAATAACTTATTAAAGGGAAACCCCGGGAAGCAATACTTTTCACTGAGTGCCCCACCCACCGAACATGCAGGAAAAGATGTAAATTGTGAAGCATTTAAAAAAAAGGATTTTTGTACTCACCGTAAAATCCATTTCTCTGAGTTCATAGACGGACACAGCATCCTTTGACCTTCGGGTTATGTTCTTCCTACCAGGAGATTTTAGGCAGAATTTCCACAGCACTCAAGGTGTTAAAACTTTCCCTCATGCCGCTCCTCCCAGGGGGCGTGGCTCCCCCAGGCATAACCCACACCCTGCTCCAGCAGCTTCAGTTCGTAACAAGCAGTACAAACCAAGGAGGGGTGGGTGCTGTGTCCGTCTATGAACTCAGAGAAATGGATTTTACGGTGAGTACAAAAATCCTTTTTTCTCTTTCGTTCATAGACGGACACAGCATCCTTTGACCTTCGGGACGTCCCCAAGCAGTGTCAAAAAACGAGGGGTGGGAAAAATAACACAGCAAACAACAGGTTACACCCCAAACAAAACCGGAGTTACTCAACGGAGGAACTCCAACCTTAAACTGCCGCCTGTAACACCCTGCGGCCGAATGAGGCATCAGAAGATGCACTCACATCCACCTTATAAAACTTTGAGAAAGTGTGGACCGACGACCAGGTCGCAGCCTTACACACCTGTAACACAGAGGCTTGGTGTCGGAAAGCCCAGGAGGCTCCAATCGCCCTGGTCGAATGCGCCGTGACCCGAAAGGGAGGCGCCCGCCCCTTCAGGGCGTAGGCCTGAAGCACAACCTGTCGGATCCACCTGGAAATGGTGGCCGACGAGACTGCCAGGCCCTTACTGGGACCGGACACAGACACGAACAGCGAGTCCGACTTCCGGAACGGAGCTGTCGCCGACAAGTAAACTCGAAGGGCCCGAACCACATCTAGAGAATGTAAAACGGCTTCCTTCGGGTTCTTCGGCTGAGGACATAATGATGGAACAACAATGTCCTCGTTAATGTGAAAGGCCGAAACGACCTTCGGAAGAAAAGAAGGTCGCGGGCGCAGCACCGCCTTATCCTGATGGATGACCAAGTAGGGGGCCTTGCAAGACAAGGCCGCCAGTTCAGACACTCGTCTGATAGAGGTAATAGCTACCAGAAAGACCACCTTCTGCGACAAAGTCAGCAAGGGGATCTCCCGAATGTCCTCAAAGGGGGCACGCTGAAGCGCCGAGAGGACCAAGTTCAAGTCCCAAGAAGGTAGCGGAGGGCGCACCGGGGGGGCCACATGCCGGACCCCCTGCACAAACGTGCGAACCAAAGAGTGCGCTGCCACGGGACGCTGAAAATAAACAGCCAGAGCAGAAATCTGACTCTTGATCGTGCTCAAGGCAAGAGCCTGGTCCACTCCCCGCTGTAGGAACAGCAGGATCCGGGACACCACGTAAGTACGGGGGTGCCACTTCATCTCCTCACACATAGAGATGTATGCTTTCCATGTACGATGATAAATTTTTCGAGAAGTGGACTTCCGTGCACGCATCATGGTAGAGATTACCGGGCCCGACAGGCCCCGGTCCTTCAGTACCTGGTTCTCAACAGCCACGCCGTTAAAGCCAGTGACCGTAAAGCAGGATGGAAGATCGGGCCCTGAGACAGGAGATCTTCCCTCAGAGGGAGGCGCCAGGGGGCGTCTGCCACCAGACGTACCAGGTCCGCGTACCAAGAGCGACGCGGCCAATCTGGGGCGATCAGGATCGTTGGAATCCCTTCGGCTTCCACCCTGCGCAGCAGGCGGGGTAGGAGCCTTAGAGGAGGGAAGGCGTAAATCAGGTGATATTGACCCCAGGGAGCCACTAACGCGTCTGACGCGTCTGCCCAGGGGTCCCTTGACCTGGCCACAAACCGTGGTACCTTCCGATTGAGACGGGACGCCAGAAGGTCCACGTCTGGAGTGCCCCATTTTTGGCACAGGATCTGAAAAACCTCCGGGTGGAGAGACCACTCCCCTTGATCCAGAGTCGTGCGACTTAGGAAGTCGGCTTGCCAATTCAGAACTCCCGGAATGTATACCGCTGACAGGGCCGGAACGGACCTTTCGGCCCACCGAAGTATGTGAGCGACCTCCGTCGCCGCGGCCGAGCTCCTTGTGCCGCCCTGATGATTGACGTACGCCACGGCCGTGGCGTTGTCGGACTGGATCCTGACAGGACGGCCCTGCAGCTCCAGGGACCACCTGACAAGGCACAGCTTGATCGCTCGGAGCTCCAGGATATTGATCGGCAGGCGGGACTCCTCCTGAGTCCAGCGCCCCTGGGCTGACTGGGTGCCCCAGACGCCCCCCCAGCCGAAGAGGCTGGCATCCGTCGTGACCACTGTCCAGCGGCACGGAAGAAAAGACTTCCCGGACCGAAGCACCGGAGACGTCAGCCACCATGCCAGGGAAGACTTGGCCAGATGGCTCAACCGAATCTGGCGATCCAGAGAAGATGGGACCCTGTCCCATCGTGACAGAATCTCCTTCTGTAGTACCCTGGTGTGGAATTGGGCATACGGAACCGCCTCGAAGGAGGCCACCATCAGACCCAGAACCCGCATGCAGAAGCGAAGAGACGACCACTTCTGGGTCGACAACTGTCTCACTGCAGATTGCAGGGTCCGCAGTTTTTCCGATGGGAGGAACACTTTTGCCTCCCCCGAATCCAAAACCAGCCCCAGGTGTTCCAGCCTCTGGGACGGAACCAACACTGATTTTTTGAGATTCAGAAGCCAGCCGAACTCCTGCAGAGTCCGACACGTGATGGACACGTCCTCCTCTAACTCTGAGCTTGAAGAAGCTCTCAGGAGAAGGTCGTCCAGGTATCCCACGATAGCGATCCCTCGCTGCCTTAGCAAGGCCAGGATCGGGGCGAGCACCTTGGTGAACACCCGTGGTGCCGACGCCAGCCCGAACGGGAGGGCCACGAATTGATAGTGGTCCTCCCCGATCGCAAAACGCAGATATCTTTGGTGGCTTGTGCAAACGGGGACATGCAGGTATGCGTCCATGATGTCCAAGGACGCCATGAAGTCCCCCTGGTGGAGGGCCGCTATGATAGAACGGACCGACTCCATCCTGAATCGCTGCACCTTGACAAAGGAGTTGAGGGCCTTTAGGTCCAGGACAGGGCGAACCCCTCCCTTCTTGGGAACCACGAACAGATTGGAGTAGAACCCCCGAAACCGTTCCAGCGAGGGAACCGGCACAACCACCCCTCTGTCCAGAAGATCCTGGACAGCCCCGGATAGGGCTAGCCGCCGATCCTGAGGAAGCTGGAGGTTGGATGGAAAAAATCTGTTTGGGGGACAAGAGAGGAACTCTATCTTGTACCCCGAGGCGACCACCTCGCAAACCCAACGGTCGGTCAGAAGAGAGTTCCACCGATCCGCGAAGTCGTGAAGCCGTCCCCCCACCCGAGACCCGGGCGGGGGCAGACCTTCATGCGGAAGCAGGCTTGTCCGCAGGCTTGTTTGGTTTGTTAAACCAGGGGCGCTTACGCCCGGCAGCAGGGGCTTTTGCCCCTTGCGGACCTTTTCCAGCCGCGCTGGGCGCACGAAAAAACCGCTTAGGGGTAGTAAAAGTAGGACCTTGCTTGCGGCGAGGTTCCTTACCCTTCCCCGACTGAGGGAGCAAGTTGCTCTTACCTCCAGTGGCATCCTTAATGATGTCATCCAGGGATGCCCCAAAGAGCCGTCCGCCCTTAAAGGGCAAATCCACCAAGGCCTTTTTTGAGGACTGGTCAGCCGACCAGCACTTCAGCCATATAAGGCGGCGCAGAACCACTGCGTAGACAGAAGCCCTGGAAAGCAAAGGAATCGAATCCATAGCCGCCTCACAGAGAAACTTCTGACCCTGAATCAACTGCTCAGCCAGGTCCCTAGAGGACTCGGAAGCACCCTGGACCTCCAGATCCTGCAGCAGGAGCTTCGCCCTTTCAGTTAGCGTCTGAGCAACCAGGGCGCCGGCCAGAGCCGGCCTTACCGCCGAACCCACCACCGAGAACAGGGAGCGGGCCACGGCCTCCACTCTCCTATCAGCGGGGTCCTTGAAAGCAGGAGCCCCCTCCACAGGCAACGTAGTAGCCTTACTCAGTCTGGACACAGGAGGGTCCACCGACGGAGGAGTGACCCACTTTTTTAAAAAGTCCTCCTCCAGGGGGTAACGGGTAGCAAAGCTTTTAGGAACAGTAAAAGCCTTTTGCGGTGTATCCCATTCCTTATACAACAAATTGTCCAAATAAGGAACACAGGGGAATACCTTAGCGGTACGCGGTGGTTTGCGGAATCCAAAAGGGACTGACACCGCTGGTGTCTCCGCCACATCCTCTAAATGAAGAGTCTCACGTACCGCAGTAATAAGAGCTCCAACAAATTCCTTGTCAGCAGACTCCGCAGCAGAGTCATCCTCGCTGTCCATGTGGGTTAAGCCCGCATCCTCTGACATGACAGAACCAGAAGCAGCAACAGCGTTATCAGATTCTGCGTCAGAGATATCCCCAGAAACAGCCTCCGGGGGGGGGCGCTTTTTACCCCCCAACCGAGCACTGGCAGCTTCAAACCTGGTGAGAAAAGACTCCAGGACAGCCGACACCGATTCAACAGATGTGGCAGGGGGAGGGGCGCTAAGGGTTAATTCCGGCATTGTGAGGAATGAGGGGCCTGATTCAGGCTCCATATTGCAGCTGCCGTGTCACCCCCACTGCCAATGGCAGGAAAAAAGTCCCCCACAGGTCACCTCCCGGCCGCTAGAGCACAGTCTGGGGCCCCCTGAGACTCACCACCCCCCTGGTACAGCGCGGTCTGTGAAGGACAAGTGTGTGCTGAGGAGAAGCTGCAGCGCTGCGTCTGTCCCCTCAGATGATTCGCGGTCTTTTTTCCCCGCCGAAACGGCCACTAGAGGCCGAACTAGTGCTGAAAACGGCGCCGGCCACAAGAAAATGGCCGCCGAATAATACAAGCGCGGCTCCGGCAAAATGGCCGCCGTTGCGCAGTTTTAAAAAGACAGTGTACCCAAAAATGACAGTACACCAAAACAGCACACAGCACACACAAAAATGCCCAGAATGTCCACCACAGTCCCCTGCAGTGACACAGAACAGCCCCAGCCATACCCGAGTGAAAAAAAAAAAAAAAAATATATAAAAAATATGAGCCCCAGGGAAAAAACCCCCTGCACAGCCGTCACCCAAAGGGGGAAGGAGGGAGAGGAATAAGGGAGAGAGGAAAGCAGGGGAAAACCCTCAGTCGACCTCCCAAGGGAAAACATTCCAGCCAGACCACTTACCTGAGTAAGGGGCCACTACTTACCTGTCCTGCGACTACCTGGCTGGAGGTATCCCAGACAGAACCAACGTCCGCGAACGGCATGGCTGTCGGCCAGACACACTGTGACAAAGCCATAGAGACCGGTCATATGTGTGCCCTAGAACCGAAGTTCCCCGGCCGCCCCTGGAGCAACGGGGCCCGTCGTGGACGTCCCAAAGCTGAGCTGAGGGCCGGCACACGCTCGAAGGCCGAACCTGGGGGGACTACAAGGGTCGAGGACCCAGCCTGTCACCCAGTCGGCTGTTGATAGAAGAATCGCAGGATTCAAAATAAAAATAAAATAAAAAAGCGAGAAAAAACTCGCAAAATGCAAAAAAATTTGCAAGAAAAAACTCCAGAGTCCAGGACTCCAGAGAGAGCCTGACTCTCCTGACGGTTAGGCAGAAACAAACTGAAGCTGAAGCTGCTGGAGCAGGGTGTGGGTTATGCCTGGGGGAGCCACGCCCCCTGGGAGGAGCGGCATGAGGGAAAGTTTTAACACCTTGAGTGCTGTGGAAATTCTGCCTAAAATCTCCTGGTAGGAAGAACATAACCCGAAGGTCAAAGGATGCTGTGTCCGTCTATGAACGAAAGAGAAATCATATTTTTAGACAAAGATACATAAAAAAGGAGCCTTAATGATTTTACAAAGACACATTTCTTCTTTAAGCAGCAGCGATAATGTTATTCAGGAACCCTTTACCCACCATAGTCCTGCTTATTTAGCACCTTGTGAGTCCATAAACATGGGTGGGGGTTTGGGTGGGTGCCAAAATTATATTCTCTGTATGCGAGGACTGGTAACACCGTTGCTAAGGTAATGGGTGGATTTTACATCCAATAGGGAGTCTAATAGATAATAGAATAGGATTCTAATCTGGACTTCTCCTGAGGAAGTTGGGTGCTGCCTCTCCTGTAGGAGAGGCAGCACCCAACTTCCTCAGGAGAAGTCCAGATTAGAATGGTGGTGAAGGATTCAGGATTTCCAGGGTGCCAAATACACAGGACTAGGGGGCATGTGTGTCATCTACAGGCAATGTTACAAGTCTAGCCAGGACAATAATAAGAACTGAAATGCGTAATGTCCCTGGAGAAAATGCTGCTTCATTCACCGACCAGTACAAGGCGAGGCGTTCTGACTTCCCTTCCAGCATGCTTATTTCAGGTCAGTGACTTCCACCCTTACATCATTCTAGAACAGGGGTTCGCCGGTTGGAGACCCCTGTTCTAGAAGGATCTCCGCAACTGCAAACCCACACTGGTGGCCTTAGCACTTCGATCATGTGATTTATGCTTCAGAAAAGGATTGGCCAATCAAAACTCTGATCCCCGCCCTTCAGCAGAGATCACATGACCAAGAGCCTAGGCCTTCAGAGATGTGTGAGCAGTACTGAAGGGAGCCTGGAGGAGCAGCAGCATTATTATTATTATTATTTCAGCTTATTAGTCTTTAATCAAAAGAAATGTTATTTTAAAAGCAGACCTACCACTAAAAATTTACAGATTGCACATAAATACATTTCATACAAATTATGGTCTCTTTTCTAGTCACATGACTGCCATGGCAAAGGTCACATGGTCTGACCCCACAGCTCTCTCGGAATTCGGACCCCGTTTATGTTAATCCAATGCAGAACATTGTACACATGTGGCAGGTAGTTAAAAGAACCCAAGACAGCAGCCACAGAACCGGCGCCTTCCGACAGGCGGCCACGGGACCGGCGCCTTCCGACAGGCGGCCACGGGACCGGCGCCTTCCGACAGGCGGCCACGGGACCGGCGCCTTCCGACAGGCGGCCACGGGACCGGCGCCTTCCGACAGGCGGCCACGGGACCGGCGCCTTCCGACAGGCGGCCACGGGACCGGCGCCTTCCGACAGGCGGCCACGGGACCGGCGCCTTCCGACAGGCGGCCACGGGACCGGCGCCTTCCGACAGGCGGCCACGGGACCGGCGCCTTCCGACAGGCGGCCACGGGACCGGCGCCTTCCGACAGGCGGCCACGGGACCGGCGCCTTCCGACAGGCGGCCACGGGACCGGCGCCTTCCGACAGGCGGCCACGGGACCGGCGCCTTCCGACAGGCGGCCACGGGACCGGCGCCTTCCGACAGGCGGCCACGGGACCGGCGCCTTCCGACAGGCGGCCACGGGACCGGCGCCTTCCGACAGGCGGCCACGGGACCGGCGCCTTCCGACCGGCGGCCACGGGACCGGCGCCTTCCGACCGGCGGCCACGGGACCGGCGCCTTCCGACCGGCGGCCACAGAACTGGCGCCTTCCGACAGGCGGCCACGGGACCAACGCCTTCCGGCAGCAGCCACGGGACCAACGCCTTCCGACAGCAGCCACGGGACCGACGCCTTTCAGACAGGCGGCCACGGGACCGACGCCTTCCGGCAGGCGGCCACGGGACAGACGCCTTCCGACAGGCGGCCACGGGACAGACGCCTTCCGACAGGCGGCCACGGGACCGACAGCGATCATGTGATTGAGCACCACAGCAATATGGTCTTCCTATTGTCGGCTTTCCCTTCTGAATATACCAATAATGAAAACATTCTCATCTCCAGCAACCCCTCATTGCCGGCTCCCGCCAGAGGTGTGACATAAGTCACAATCATGTGATCACCGATTGGCTGTCACAGGGAACACAAGCCCATACTACTGGCTCTGGAGTGTCAGTGCTGGAGGTGGCGGACTGAGCACGCTCCCAGTGTCAGCACAGAATAAAGCTCACCTCTGGTCTAGCACACGCATGCGTAGAGCCGGCAGGAAGGGGTTACCACAACCTTCATTATACAGAAGAGAACAATATGGACATTGAATGAATATGTGAGATAAAAGATCTTACAGACCAGCTCCAGCTGATAACCTCTGGTACAGCTCCTTCACCTCTTCGTGTTTGGCCTTCCCTTTGTCCACGCTTTGTTTACGCATTTCAGACATCTCCACGCACCACTCCTCAAACTTACAGTTATCCAGCTCCACCAGTTTCTGGAGGAAACCTGCAAAACACACCAGCAGAGGGCGCTAGTACATAAACATGGGGGGCACCCAGGAAGGTCACACTCAGGGCCACCATTTGAAGTCATGGGGCCCGATACAGCCCACAGGACAGGGACCGCCCACCCCAGAACCTCCCTATACACTTTAACTTCATTATATATAATAGGTCTCAAAACAGCCTGACAGGACGTGCCCCGCCTCCCCCGGACCCTCCTCATATACTTTACTTCATTGTGTTCTCCTCTTTTTTTTAAAGTGTATTTTGTGCGTGTACTCGAGAGAGGAGCCGGACTGCAGGAGTTGGGAGTAGGCAGGCCTCCCCCAGAGGCAATCTGCCACCTTTCTCCATGCCCCGGGTGGCAATGGCGGGTGTGTGAGGGGGTCCTCCCACACAGCCCGCCCTACCTGCTCCGCTTTGAAGCCCAACGGGGCAGAGGGACTCCCTATAAGGGAGTGAGAGGATCTAGCCCGCTCAACCAGCCCTGTTAGTCCTTCGCCTCTCTTTTTAGAGACCGCGTGGTCAAAGTGCGTGCATGTTAACCCAATTTCGAGTGCGTATAAGTGTGGTGGTTTTTGTGGGAGGGGGGTGGGCGTACTAAGCGCAGGCTTACCTCGCATAGCACACCCACCGGGAGCCGGGCTGAGACCACCAAACTCAATTCACATGTAGCCGAGACCGGGATCCGAACCCCTAGCTGCAGAGGTGAATGGCTTGTCAGCGCAGTGCCAATCGCGTTGAGCCACCGCAGCTCCTCGTTGTCGTGTTCTCCTAAACCTTACAGAAATTCTGATAAATGGATGGTGAAGGAATGACGTCACAATTACCTGGAACCTCAAACTCCACCTCCGGTTTCTCCTCCGTCTTCAGCCTGTACACCAACATGTAGGCGTTCCGGGAGCAGTGATAGCCTCTCGCACACTTGGGTTTGCGGGCGATGGCCTTAGAAGGTTCTGGTGAGGAAAAGGAGGAGAGAAATGCAGAGGAGACGACATCAGTAGATTATGGAATACAGGAAACGTGACTTCATATCTATACACCGATCACTACACCAATCACCATCACTCCACCAATCATCATCACTATACCAATCACCATCACTACACCAATCACCACACCAATCACCATCACTACACCAATCACCATCACTCCACCAATCATCATCACTATACCAATCACTATACCAATCACCATCACTACACCAATCACCATCACTACACCAATCACCATCACTACACCAATCACCATCACTATACCAATCACCATCACTACACCAATCACCACACCAATCACCATCACTACACCAATCACCATCACTACACCAATCACCATCACTAAACCAATCACCATCACTACACCAATCACCATCACTACACCAATCACCATCACTATACCAATCACCATCACTACACCAATCACCACACCAATCACCATCACTACACCAATCACCATCACTACACCAATCACCATCACTACACCAATCACCATCACTAAACCAATCACCATCACTAAACCAATCACCATCACTACACCAATCACCATCACCAATCACCATCACTACACCAATCACCACACCAATCACCATCACTACACCAATCACCATCACTACACCAATTACCATCACTACACCAATCACCATCACTCCACCAATCACCAATCACTACACCAATCACCATCACTCCACCAATCACCATCACTCCACCAATCACCATCCCTCCACCAATCACCATCACTCCACCAATCACCATCACTACACCAATCACCATCACTACACCAATCACCATCACCAATCACCATCACTACACCAATCACCATCACTACACCAATCACCATCACTACACCAATTACCATCACTACACCAATCACCATCACTACACCAATCACCATCACCAATCACCATCACTACACCAATCACCATCACTACACCAATCACCATCACTACACCAATCACCATCACTACACCAATCACCAATTTTACATGACCACCTAACCTAATATAGAGGAGGTCCCCGTTTTCACCCACCCCCCCACCCCCCCATGGACTTCACTAGACCTCTGAAGGTACTCACTCTCTGGTATGTGGCACCAAGCTGTCACTAACCCAGGAACATCCACATTATTACTAACAATTATAACCACTTCCATACCAGGTACTTTCCCCCCTTCCTGCCCAGGACAATTTTCAGCGCTTTTGCACTTTGAATGACAATTGCGCGGTCAGGCTACATTGTACCCAAAACAGAATTTTTATAATTTTTTTCCCACAAATAGAGCTTTCTTTTGGTGGTATTTGATCACCTCTGCGGGTTTTTATTTTTTTGTGCTATAAAACAAAAAAAAGGAGCGACAGTTTAAAGAAAAAAACGGATGGGCACCGATAGGCAGCAATGATGAGGAGCTATTGACAAGCATTACTGATAGGGCATTATTGTGGGCACCGACAGGCTTTTATTGGGGAGACAAATAGCAAGTGTTGGGCAGTGAAATGTGATCAGCACAGACCGCCCCTACAGGGAGAGCCGCCGATCAGCTCTCCCAGTCAGCGTGAACCGAGGAAAGCCGTTTACCAACACTTCCTGGTTCACGCTGATCGCGTGGTAAGAAGCCTCTGTCAGAAGCTTCATACCACGATCGGAGTTGCTGTGAGGCTTGAGGCGATTACGTTCGCATTTGTTTGCGCTATATAAGTTTCTCACTCCCTCTGTGTGTGGGGTGCGCGCCGGCTGTGATATCCTGATCACATCATATGATGTCCAGTCAGGATATCCCAACCACTTTGGGAATTGTGAAGCTACTCCGATCATTTTTTGGATCCCCAATTGCTTGTTTAGGATATTGTATCTATTTTTCTAAATATTTTTCTAGATATTCTCTCATTTAAGGTTTTTCTCACATGAACACATTTTCGCCTCATTTATGTGGTAGCGCACTATTTTTGTTTTACACATCACATCCGATATAATTTTTCTGTCGTATGAGAATTTTCGGGACTTTAGTAACGTATTCAATTTCTACTTGCGACTATTAAGCGAAAGAAGTCGTACGATATTCGGATGGTGTGTACGGGCCATAAGGGATGTGCATTACAGGGAAAGAAAATCCATCACATACCCACTGACAGGATGGAGCTCTGCGTTGTTTACATAGGCCGAGTTCTATGTCTCAGCTTGACGATCAGCAGACATCCATTGGCCGGCACACACTGATTGACTTCTGCTGTGACCAACCACAGCAGAAGCGGCGTGCACCACCTACTAGGACGTGCAGAATCACATTCATATATACAGAGCATCCGGAAAAGTATTCACAACGCTTCGCTTGTTTCACATTTTGTCATGTTACAGCCTTCTTCTACAAACAATCCCCCATAATGTCAACATGAGATGTTAGTTAGAAATCTTTGGATAGTTATTAAAAAATCCCCATGTACACAAGTATCACAGGCTCCTTCAACCATGTACACAAGTATCACAGGCTCCTCCCCATGTACACAAGTATCACAGGCTCCTCCCCATGTACACAAGTATCACAGGCTCCTCCCAATGTACACAAGTATCACAGGCTCCTTCAACCATGTACACAAGTATCACAGGCTCCTCCCCATGTACACAAGTATCACAGGCTCCTCCCCATGTACACAAGTATCACAGGCTCCTCCCCATGTACACAAGTATCACAGGCTCCTCCCCATGTACACAAGTATCACAGGCTCCTCCCCATGTACACAAGTATCACAGGCTCCTCCCCATGTACACAAGTATCACAGGCTCCTCCCCATGTACACAAGTATCACCACAGGCTCCTTCCCCATCTACACAAGTATCACAGGCTCCTTCCCCATCTACACAAGTATCACCACAGGCTCCTTCCCCATGTACACAAGTATCACAGGCTCCTCCCATGTACACAAGTATCACAGGCTCCTCCCCATGTACACAAGTATCACCACAGGCTCCTTCCCCATCTACACAAGTATCACAGGCTCCTCCCATGTACACAAGTATCACAGGCTCCTCCCCATGTACACAAGTATCACAGGCTCCTTCCCCATCTACACAAGTATCACCACAGGCTCCTCCCCATGTACACAAGTATCCCAGGCTCCTTCCCCGTGTACACAAGTATCCCAGGCTCCTTCCCCATCTACACAAGTATCACCACAGGCTCCTTCCCCATCTACACAAGTATCACAGGCTCCTTCCCCATGTACACAAGTATCACCACAGGCTCCTCCCCATGTACACAAGTATCACAGGCTCCTCCCATGTACACAAGTATCACAGGCTCCTCCCCATGTACACAAGTATCACAGGCTCCTTCCCCATCTACACAAGTATCACCACAGGCTCCTCCCATGTACACAAGTATCACAGGCTCCTCCCCATGTACACAAGTATCACAGGCTCCTCCCCATGTACACAAGTATCACAGGCTCCTTCCCCATCTACACAAGTATCACCACAGGCTCCTCCCCATGTACACAAGTATCCCAGGCTCCTTCCCCGTGTACACAAGTATCCCAGGCTCCTTCCCCATCTACACAAGTATCACAGGCTCCTCCCCATGTACACAAGTATCACAGGCTCCTTCCCCGTGTACACAAGTATCCCAGGCTCCTTCCCCGTGTACACAAGTATCACAGGCTCCTTCCCCGTGTACACAAGTATCACAGGCTCCTTCCCCGTGTACACAAGTATCCCAGGCTCCTTCCCCGTGTACACAAGTATCACAGGCTCCTTCCCCATCTACACAAGTATCACAGGCTCCTCCCCATGTACACAAGTATCACAGGCTCCTCCCCATCTACACAAGTATCACAGGCTCCTCCCCTATCTACACAAGTATCACAGGCTCCTTCCCCATCTACACAAGTATCACAGGCTCCTCCCCATGTACACAAGTATCACAGGCTCCTTCCCCATCTACACAAGTATCACAGGCTCCTTCCCCATGTACACAAGTATCACAGGCTCCTCCCCATGTACACAAGTATCACAAGCTCCTTCCCCATCTACACAAGTATCACAGGCTCCTTCCCCATGTACACAAGTATCACAGGCTCCTCCCCATGTACACAAGTATCACAGGCTCCTTCCCCATCTACACAAGTATCACAGGCTCCTTCCCCATGTACACAAGTATCCCAGGCTCCTTCCCCATGTACACAAGTATCCCAGGCTCCTTCCCCATCTACACAAGTATCACAGGCTCCTTCCCCGTGTACACAAGTATCACAGGCTCCTCCCCCATGTACACAAGCATCACAGGCTCCTTCCCCATGTACACAAGAATCACAGGCTCCTTCCCCATCTACACAAGTATCACAGGCTCCTCCCCATCTACACAAGTATCACAGGCTCCTTCCCCGTGTACACAAGTATCCCAGGCTCCTTCCCCATCTACACAAGTATCCCAGGCTCCTTCCCCATGTACACAAGTATCACAGGCTCCTTCCCCGTGTACACAAGTATCACAGGCTCCTTCCCTGTGTACACAAGTATCACAGGCTCCTTCCCTATCTACACAAGTATCACAGGCTCCTTCCCCATGTACACAAGTATCCCAGGCTCCTTCCCCATGTACACAAGTATCACAGGCTCCTTCCCCCATCTACACAAGTATCACAGGCTCCTTCCCCATCTACACAAATATCACAGGCTCCTTCCCCATCTACACAAGTATCACAGGCTCCTCCCCATCTACACAAGTATCACAGGCTCCTTCCCCATGTACACAAGTATCACAGGCTCCTCCCCCATCTACACAAGTATCACAGGCTCCTCCCCCATCTACACAAGTATCACAGGCTCCTCCCCCATCTACACAAGTATCACAGGCTCCTCCCATGTACACAAGTATCACCACAGGCTCCTCCCCATGTACACAAGTATCACAGGCTCCTTCCCCATCTACACAAGTATCACAGGCTCCTTCCCCATCTACACAAGTATCACAGGCTCCTTCCCCATCTACACATGTATCACAGGCTCCTTCCCCGTGTACACAAGTATCACAGGCTCCTCCCCCATCTACACAAGTATCACAGGCTCCTTCCCCATCTACACATGTATCACAGGCTCCTTCCCCGTGTACACAAGTATCACAGGCTCCTCCCCCATCTACACAAGTATCACAGGCTCCTCCCCCATCTACACAAGTATCACAGGCTCCTCCCCCATCTACACAAGTATCACAGGCTCCTTCCCCACCTACACAAGTATCACAGGCTCCTTCCCCACGTACACAAGTATCACAGGCTCCTTCCCCACGTACACAAGTATCACAGGCTCCTTCCCCATGTACACAAGTATCACAGGCTCCTTCCCCATGTACACAAGTATCACAGGCTCCTTCCCCATGTACACAAGTATCACAGGCTCCTTCCCCATGTACACAAGTATCACAGGCTCCTTCCCCATCTACACAAGTATCACAGGCTCCTTCCCCATCTACACAAGTATCACAGGCTCCTTCCCCATCTACACAAGTATCACAGGCTCCTTCCCCATCTACACAAGTATCACAGGCTCCTTCCCCATCTACACAAGTATCACAGGCTCCTCCCCATGTACACAAGTATCACAGGCTCCTCCCCATCTACACAAGTATCACAGGCTCCTTCCCCATCTACACAAGTATCACAGGCTCCTTCCCCATCTACACAAGTATCACAGGCTCCTTCCCCATCTACACAAGTATCACAGGCTCCTTCCCCATGTACACAAGTATCACAGGCTCCTCCCCCATGTACACACGTATCACAGGCTCCTTCCCCATGTACACAAGTATCACAGGCTCCTTCCCCATGTACACAAGTATCACAGGCTCCTTCCCCATCTACACAAGTATCCCAGGCTCCTTCCCCATGTACACAAGCATCACAGGCTCCTTCCCCATGTACACAAGTATCACAGGCTCCTTCCCCATGTACACAAGTATCACAGGCTCCTTCCCCATGTACACAAGTATCACAGGCTCCTTCCCCACCTACACAAGTATCACAGGCTCCTTCCCCATGTACACAAGTATCACAGGCTCCTTCCCCATCTACACAAGTATCACAGGCTCCTCCCCATGTACACAAGTATCACAGGCTCCTCCCATCTACACAAGTATCACAGGCTCCTCCCCCATCTACACAAGTATCACAGGCTCCTTCCCCATGTACACAAGTATCACAGGCTCCTTCCCTATCTACACAAGTATCACAGGCTCCCTCCCCATCTACACAAGTATCACAGGCTCCTTCCCCATGTACACAAGTATCACAGGCTCCTTCCCCATCTACACAAGTATCACAGGCTCCTCCCCATGTACACAAGTATCACAGGCTCCTCCCCATGTACACAAGTATCACAGGCTCCTTCCCCATGTACACAAGTATCACAGGCTCCTCCCCATGTACACAAGTATCACAGGCTCCTCCCCCATGTACACAAGTATCACAGGCTCCTCCCATGTACACAAGTATCACAGGCTCCTTCCCCATGTACACAAGTATCACAGGCTCCTCCCCATGTACACAAGTATCACAGGCTCCTTCCCCATGTACACAAGTATCACAGGCTCCTTCCCCATCTACACAAGTATCCCAGGCTCCTTCCCCATGTACACAAGTATCCCAGGCTCCTTCCCCATCTACACAAGAATCACAGGCTCCTCCCATCTACACAAGTATCACAGGCTCCTCCCCTGTGTACACAAGTATCACAGGCTCCTTCCCCATGTACACAAGTATCACAGGCTCCTCCCCATCTACACAAGTATCACAGGCTCCTTCCCCATCTACACAAGTATCACAGGCTCCTTCCCCACCTACACAAGTATCACAGGCTCCTCCTATGTACACAAGTATCACAGGCTCCTTCCCCATGTACACAAGTATCACAGGCTCCTTCCCCATGTACACAAGTATCACAGGCTCCTCCCCATGTACACAAGTATCACAGGCTCCCTCCCCATCTACACAAGTATCACAGGCTCCTTCCCCAGCTACACAAGTATCACAGGCTCCTCCTATGTACACAAGTATCACAGGCCTGTAAAACTTGTGTACATGGGAGGAGTCTGTGACGGGAAGAGCCTGCGATACTTGTATACATGGTATTTTTTCCTTTTTTATTTTTAATAAATTTGCGAACATTTCAAACAATTTCTCTCACGTTGTCATTATGGGGGATTATTTGTAGAATTTTGAGGAAAATAATAAAATGTAATCCATTTTGGAAAAAGGGCGTAACATAAGATGTGGAAGAAGTGAAGTGCTGTGAGTACTTTCCGGATGCTCTGTATACATGTGATTCTGTATGAATTGGCCGCCCTGTAACAGTAAATCTGATATAGATGTGCAATATCCTATTATAACTACTCAATGACCACCCTACAGGACCACCTCTGACTTCTATCACCGATATGTGGGGGGGGCATGGGGGGGGGTGAGTACACCGCTCGTAGTAAAGTGAGAGGTAAAAGGGCACTCACAACGTAAAGCCTTTACCTAGATCCTCCTCAATTCCCAGCTGGAGCTTCTTCCCCTCCATCTTCTCGATCTCCTCATCATTGAACTTGTACCACTCGGAGGTGTGGGGGTCCCGGACGTGGGCGATGTAATGCCCGGAGTAGGCGCTCACACCCCGGTGTATGAGGACCGCGGTCAGCTCATAACTATAATTACTGCCTGAAAAGAAGAGGATTGGTCAGGAAAGTCTCGGAACTTGGCACTCGAGGATCATCGGAGTCCCTAGAAATGTGACGGGTCACCCACCTGGCTGTTCTACGAAGGGCCCCATGTCCAGGGTCTCGGAGAAGGCGATGTACGTGTTCAGCTTCTTCTTGTGGCCGGTTTGTCTGCAGACAGAAGATGGGATTATACAGAGAGGGTCAATGAAAACTACACTGCTCCAAGCAGTCAGTTTCTGGTCGCTATTGGCAACACATTCTGGGGCGGAGCCTGCCAGTACCACACCTGTCAAAGACGAATCGCATGAGCTGGAGGTTCAGGGTTGGCGGCAACTTGACCAATCGGATTTTGCGGGTGGCGTTCTGCTTGGTCTGACAAGTCTCACAGAAATAACGATTGTCTCCCTCCAACTTCTCTTCCTGCAGAGAAAACAAACATTCTAAGAACGCAAAGAAACAAACAAGATGGCGGCTGTGAACGGGGGCGGGGAGGAGACCTACCTTGAGGAACTCTGTGACACAGTCCGTCAGCTGCTTGTGGCCCTGAATGTTCAGCTCCAGCTCATAGAACTTTGACACCAACTTGGACTCTCGGCCGCAGTGACTGCAACTGGAAGAGAGAGAGCAGAGAGTGACACCAACGCACCACACCGGGGCAGAGAGTGACACCAACGCACCACACCGGGGCAGAGAGTGACACCAACGCAACACACCGGGGCAGAGAGTGACACCAACGCAACACACCGGGGCAGAGAGTGACACCAACGCAACACACCGGGGCAGAGAGTGACACCAACGCAACACACCGGGGCAGAGAGTGACACCAACGCAACACACCGGGGCAGAGAGTGACACCAACGCACCACACCGGGGCAGAGAGTGACACCAACGCAACACACCGGGGCAGAGAGTGACACCAACGCAACACACCGGGGCAGAGAGTGACACCAACGCAACACACCGGGGCAGAGAGTGACACCAACGCAACACACCGGGGCAGAGAGTGACACCAACGCAACACACCGGGGCAGAGAGTGACACCAACGCAACACACCGGGGCAGAGAGTGACACCAACGCAACACACCGGGGCAGAGAGTGACACCAACGCAACACACCGGGGCAGAGAGTGACACCACACCGGGCAGAAAGTGACACCAAGGCACCACACCGGGCAGAGAGTGACACCAACGCACCACACTGGGCAGAGAGTGACACCAACGCACCACACAGGGCAGAGAGTGACACCAACGCACCACACCGGGGCAGAGAGTGACACCAACGCACCACACCGGGGCAGAGAGTGACACCAACGCACCACACCGGGGCAGAGAGTGACACCACACCGGGCAGAAAGTGACACCAAGGCACCACACCGGGGCAGAGAGTGACACCAACGCACCACACCGGGGCAGAGAGTGACACCAACGCACCACACCGGGGCAGAGAGTGACACCAACGCACCACACCGGGGCAGAGAGTGACACCAACGCACCACACCGGGGCAGAGAGTAACACCAACGCACCACACCGGGGCAGAGAGTAACACCAACGCACCACACCGGGGCAGAGAGTAACACCAAGGCACCAGGGCAGAGAGTGACACCAAGGCACCACACCGGGCAGAAAGTGGCACCAATGCACCACACCGGGCCGAGAGTGACACCAACACACCACACACCCTATGGCGGGTTTTTATACTCGACTGTACGTAGAATTTACGCCAATATAAGTGAATGGGGGATAATTAGACATTGTGACAATATAGTGTCTGGCAATGACGGACGCGGGGCCTCCTGGCAAGGACGGACGCGGGGCCTCTGGCAAGGACCGACACGGACGGGGGGCCCCTGGCAAGGACGACGTGCATCAGGAAAAATCTGAATTCCTCATTTTTTTCTTCTCTATGTTCAGCATTTTTCTACCTAAACACTGAAGAAGATCCAGATGAAATGGTCCCCCGGCTGGGTGTTGCTGTACTGCGGTGGGGTGACAGGCGGTATCCAGGGAACACATAATGACAGCGCAGCAATGCTCGCCCGCACGGCAGGAGGTCACATGACAAGATTTACTGATGTAATATCAGAGTCCTCCGTAAGACTTTACAGAACAAAGCTTTGCTATACGTGGCTTCAACAGGACCCGTCCCCCTTCTCACAGAACTGCCTGCCACCCTTCCAGAAGAAGAGACTGCCTGAATATTCCTCCCCCCACCCAGACCACCCAGTACCTGGGCTCTGACCTACAGGAGGAAAGATTTCCTTATATTGCCCCTGAATGATCGCCAGACATCACCACACGGCAACAGGAACCAAAATGTCTATTGGCTGAAAACCGTCATGGGTGTGGCCAGTCACTGCACAGCCCCGCCCTCCCAGGACTCACATGGTGACATAGGCGTACTGCCCGCAGAACTGGTCCTGGATGATGTTCCGCACATCCGGGTTCTTCTGTTTGATTAAAGTGTTTTCCAGAAGAGTCATGAACAGCTTGGAGAACTCCTGAGCATCCTATACACAGGAACAGAGGGCAAAGGTCAGCATGGCAAACACCCCCCCCCCCTCTGGATACCCTAACTGACAAATTCCCCCCTTCAAATACCCAACTGAAATACAAGTCTCCCCCCCCCCCCTCCGGATACCCAACTGAAATACAAATCCCCCTCCGGATACCCAACTGACAAATCCCCCCCTCCGGATACCCAACTGAAATACAAATCCCCCTCCGGATACCCAACTGACAAATCCCCCCCCTCTGGATACCCAACTGAAATCCAAATCCCCCTCCGGATACCCAACTGACAAATCCCCTCCTCTGGATACCCAACTGAAATCCAAATCTCCCTCCGGATACCCAACTGAAATACAAATCCCCCTCCGGATACCCAACTGACAAATCCCCCCTCCGGATACCCAACTGAAATACAAATCCCTGTCCGGATACCCAACTGAAATACAAATCCCCCCCTCCGGATACCCAACTGAAACACAAATCCCCCCCCACCCCCGGATACCCAAATACATCAGAGCAATCATCCCCCCCCCCCCAGAATACACTAAATACAAAATATACACATATGTAGAATGGTATCCTTACTATTATTAGTGAGATTGAGTGACAAAATTAATGCCAAAAAAATTAAAAAATCATCATCCCACCCCCCCGTGTCCTTCCTGCTGACAGGAGTGTTTATGCAAAGCAGCGTTCTACACCTGTCAGGACTGGGAGAGAGGCCACGCCTCCTGGAGATGAACCCGCCCACCTGCAGCCAGGGGGTCTCACACTTTACTGAAAGGGGGATTCTCGGCATGTCAGAGCCGCACACTATTACAGGTGTAGTGAAGAGGCGTCACCTGTTGCTGCCCCGTGTCCAATCCCAGCGCTCGGATGAAGCTGCAGGGGTCGATGTAGCGGCGGTTGCTGTTCTGTAGCAGAGCGAAGAGGTACTGGAGGTGTTCACAGATACTCTGCGGCTCGTATTCTGAAAAAGGACACAACACAGGAGGTCAGTCACCCCAGACAGCCAATCATAAGAGCCGATTACAGGCAGATCCCCCTCACATTCACTTTACTGACCAATCATGTTCTCCCAATCCATATAAAGAGAAAATGGACTAGGGGCTAGTCATGGACTTTATGGGCATTATATGTTGGTATGTTCTCCCAATCCATATTCTCTGCCTGCACCCCCCCCCCCCTAAAAAAAAAAAAAAAAAAAAAAAAAAAGAATATCACTGCTGAGTAGCCTGGCTGAGGAAAAAGGATCAGTTCACCTTTACTATAAACCTCCCATACAGGAGGGGGGGTGTCTGTAGATTTGAGGGGAGGGGTCTGTAGATTTAGGGGGGGGGTCTGTAGATAAAAACAGACTGAGCAGCTCTGACCAGAGTTGTGTAAAGTCCTTCCTATAGGTGGAGACCATTTCCATACCCCCTGAGCTCTGCCAGAGAGGTCAGCATCACATCCTGCCTTGTTGGTAAGACACTCAGGAAGTGGCGGGCACTGACCGGTGGGAAGTGCCGGGCGGCACTGACCGGCGGGCAGGAAGTGGCGGGCAGCACTGACCAGTAGGGGTGTTGAAAATGATCGGCGCATCGATGCATCGCGATTATGCCTGTCCCGATTCGGCATCGATGCAGGTATGCAGCCTAATCGATTATGAATGACGTCATTCTAGCTCCTCCCCCTCGCCCGCACAGCAGCATCTTTTCCGGTCATGACAGACCAGTGACCGGCTGGCTGCGCCTGGTGCCGTTCCCCTTATTAGAGGATGTAGCCTAATAAGTATTCTGCCCGGCCCCTCACCCACGCTCTCCCCCTTCTCAGGATGTGTACCTGTGTGGAGTGACACGGGCATCTCCCCGATGGGCTGGCGCAGGTCACTGCACGGAGCTGTGAGACAGATTACTGCAGCTGTCTTATCACACGTGGAATAAGGAATAGCGTCGGCTTCAGAAAACAAGCTGTGAGGAGGGGGGATGGTAGGAGTGCTCCGAGGGTGAGATAAGTCTGTCAGTCTGCTTAATTTATGTGAGGGGTGAGTGCAGAGAAGTGGCATATCCCCCCCCCCATCCAGTGTATACTGTCTGTGTGCCTAACACATTGGGGGCTGAAAAAAAAAAATGTTTCACCAGTGCTAATGAATTGATGTAAACTGAACACCAACTGGGAAAAGTGACATGCTAAACAAAACTCCTGTGATACCGTAGGATCTTTTTGATCATTCCTATTACCTATAAACATGTACTGGTCCAGTTCCTCCATGGGTTTTATCAAATAAACTTTGTTTTTCTTTATTACTGCCACTAATTGATTGACTTCATTCTGGTCTTAACCCATTGAGCGCTGACTCACATTGGGGGCTGCACAGTGCACACTCTTTTTCCGTCTAATTTCTTCCAAAGATTTCCCTATCACTTCTCCCCTCTGGAAACATGCAGTGATCTGCAAGCAGTATATTATTTCTTACTGATTGGAATGTCTTCCCTTTTCTTTTTTTTGCACTGATGTTGACCTGTTTACTATCCAAGTTGCTGCCAAAAGACTAAAGTGTATTATTTTTTCCTTTAATATAAAAAATATATCATATTTACCTGCTGACCGTCTCTTGTACCATGTCTGCAGTCCCTGACCGTCTCTTGTACCATGTCTGCAGTCCCTGACCATCTTCTGTAGCATGTCTGCAGTCTCTGACTGTCTCCTGTAGCATGTCTGCAGTCTCTGACCGTCTCCTGTAGCATGTCTGCAGTCTCTGACCGTCTCCTGTAGCATGTCTGCAGTCTCTGACCGTCTCCTGTAGCATGTCTGCAGTCTCTGACCGTCTCCTGTAGCATGTCTGCAGTCTCTGACCGTCTCCTGTAGCATGTCTGCAGTCTCTGACCGTCTCCTGTAGCATGTCTGCAGTCTCTGACCGTCTCCTGTAGCATGTCTGCAGTCTCTGACCGTCTCCTGTAGCATGTCTGCTGTGTTTAGACTTTGCTACATGCAGGAAGTGTTAGTGTGTGTTTTTTTTTTAAACAGATAGAAAAAAAAATGGAGTACTTAATTTTTTTTGATGAAAGCCATGCGCACTTGCGCTGCAATCGTGATGCATCATCGAATCGAATCGAATCGTGGACTTGATAATCGTAATCGCATCGAATCGTGAGACCGGTGAAGATGCGCAGCCCTACTGACCAGTGGGCAGGAAGTGGCGGGCGGCACTGACCGGCGGGCAGGAAGTGGCGGGCACTGACCGGCAGGACTGCCCTGATTATCAGGGTAGATGTCCGGGTATCGGCTCTCCTCTCGCACTGTCAGGGTGAGGAGAAGAAAGTCGATAACCCGCTTGTGTTTACATCCGAGATCAGCTGTCATTAGACACAGCTGATCACATGGTAAAGGACCGCTGTGATTGGCCCTGTACCTCAATCTGTGATCAGCTGTGTCTGAAGGATCGCAGGCAGTGAACAGAAGGACATCGATGGACGACCTCCTGGCAATGTGAGCCCGAGGTGTACCGTCTTTTGGCAATGGTGTGGGCAGGAAGGGGTTACAGTGCATGGTCCTCACTAAAGAACATTATTATTATCAGGTGATTGTGGCGGAGTTCCCTTTTAGGATCAAAGCTATTGTGTCAGGGAAGAGAGGGGTGGAGGAATCAGAGGAAGAGCCGCCCCTCCTGTGAGGGGGAGGGTGAACAGAAACTGCTGGGAGTGTCTTATCAACAAGGTAGGACCAGGGATGACCTCTCTGGGAGGAGTGTAAATAGACGACACCTATAGGAAGACTCCACCCAACTTTAGTCTGGTTTCATTTCCAGTCCCTCCCCCCCTGTATGGGAGGTGAACTGACCCTTTAAGCCAACTTCCTGGCAATCCTCCCCAGGACTGGTGTGGTGGGATGATAAGTCCATCGCCCGGACCCCGATCTCCGCCCCGTGTTACCTGAAAGCCACCGAGTGCTGTACTCTACACACACCACCCTGGGACCCCTCCCCCAGAGCAGAGTCTGCAGTCCCACCTTTGTCCTCCAGGATGCACTCCTCCGCCTTCTCCACACTGGAGGGATCATCATACAGGTAGAGCGCCCTCCGCAGCTCCATGTTCAGGAACCACACCTGTACAAAGGTGTTCACATAACACGTGGCCCCCAGATTGGTCAACCCCACAAACGTGTCCTACAAGAGAGAGAGAGAGAGAGAATATGGTGAAGGTCAAACAGGTGACAACCCAACAGACCTGACCCACCCCCTCCAACAGACCCGACCCCTCCAACAGACCCGATCCGCCCCCTCCAATCAGACCCGACCTGCCCCCTCCAACAGACCCGACCTGCCCCCTCCAACAGACCCGACCTGCCCCCTCCAACAGACCCGACCTGCCCCCTCCAACAGACCCGACCTGCCCCCTCCAACAGACCCGACCCCTCCAACAGACCCAACCCCTCCAACAGACCCGATCCGCCCCCTCCAATCAGACCCGACCTGCCCCCTCCAACAGACCCGACCCCTCCAACCAGACCCGACCCCTCCAACCAGACCCGACCCCTCCAACCAGACCCGACCCCTCCAACCAGACCCGACCCCTCCAACCAG
This sequence comes from Rana temporaria, assembly GCF_905171775.1. Classification (NCBI taxonomy): domain Eukaryota; kingdom Metazoa; phylum Chordata; class Amphibia; order Anura; family Ranidae; genus Rana; species Rana temporaria. Next base: position 1,136,381 of record NC_053498.1, read on the forward strand.
ACCCGACCTGCCCCCTCCAACAGACCCAACCCCTCCAACCAGACCCGACCCCTTCAATCAAACCCGACCTGCCCCCTCCAACAGACCCGACCCGCCCCCTCCAATCAAACCCGACCCGCCCCCTCCAACAGACCCGACCCCTCCAACAGACCCGACCCGCCCCCTCCAATCAAACCCGACCCGCCCCCTCCAACAGACCCGACCCGCCCCCTCCAACAGACCCGACCCGCCCCCTCCAACAGACCCGACCCGCCCCCTCCAACAGACCCGACCCGCCCCCTCCAACAGACCCGACCCGGTGACACCCCCAACCAGCTGGAGGGCGATGCGGGGACACAGGCGGGGGACACGGACCTTCTTGCGTCTCTCACAGTTGGGATCGTCAATATTATGGAAAGTGTTCTCATCGATCTCCCCCAACCACACGTGTTCCCCGACTCCAACCAGACAATTCGGGTTCCCCTTACAGTTCCTCCTATAGAGAAAGAGACGTCATTATATACAGGGGGGGGGGTGGCTGTTGCACACACACAGAGGATGATGGGGGGGAAGAAATGTCAGTTGCACACAAAGAGGATGATGAGGGGGGAAGAAATGTCAGTTGCACACACACAGAGGATGATGGGGGGGAAGAAATGTCAGTTGCACACACAGAGGATGATGGGGGGGGAAGAAATGTCAGTTGCACACACAGAGGATGATGGGGGGAAGAAATGTCAGTTGCACACACAGAGGATGATGGGGGGGGGGGGGAGAAATGTCAGTTGCACACACAGAGGATGATGGGGGGGAAGAAATGTCAGTTGCACACAAAGAGGATGATGAGGGGGGAAGAAATGTCAGTTGCACACACACAGAGGATGATGGGGGGGAAGAAATGTCAGTTGCACACACAGAGGAGGATGGGGGGGAAGAAATGTCAGTTGCACACACAGAGGAGGATGGGGGGGGGAAGAAATGTCAGTTGCACACACAGAGGATGATGGGGGGAAGAAATGTCAGTTGCACACACAGAGGATGCTGGGGGGAAGAAATGTCAGTTGCACACACAGAGGATGCTGGGGGGAAGAAATGTCAGTTGCACACACAGCACACACAGAGGATGATGGGGAGGGGGAAAGAAATGTCAGTTGCACACACAGAGGATGATGGGGAGGGGAAGAAATGTCAGTTGCACACAGAGGGGATGATGGGGGGGGGGGAAGAAATGTCAGTTGCACACAGAGGGGATGATGGGGGGGGGAGAAATGTCAGTTGCACACAGAGGATGATGGGGAGGGGGGGAAGAAATGTCAGTTGCACACACAGAGGATGCTGGGGAGGGGGAAAGAAATGTCAGTTGCACACACAGAGGATGCTGGGGGAAAGAAATGTCAGTTGCACACAGAGGATGATGGGGGGGGAAGAAATGTCAGTTGCACACACAGAGGATGCTGGGGGAAAGAAATGTCAGTTGCACACCCAGAGGATGATGGAGGAAAGAAATGTCAGTTGCACACACAGAGGATGATGGGGGGGAAGAAATGTCAGTTGCACACACAGAGGGTGATGGGGGGGGGAAGAAATGTCAGTTGCACACACAGATGATGATGATGGGGGGAAGAAATGTCAGTTGCACACACAGAGGATGATGGGGGGGGAGAAATGTCAGTTGCACACACAGAAGATGATGGGGAGGGGGGAAGAAATGTCAGTTGCACACACAGAGGATGATGGGGGAGGGGGGAAGAAATGTCAGTTGCACACACAGAGGATGCTGGGGGAAAGAAATGTCAGTTGCACACACAGAGGATGATGGGGGAAAGTAATGTCAGTTGCACACAGAGGATGATGGGGGGGGAGAAATGTCAGTTGCACACACAGAGGATGATGGGGGGAAGAAATGTCAGTTGCACACACAGAGGATGATGGGGGGGGGAAGAAATGTCAGTTGCACACACAGAGGATGCTGGGGGAAAGAAATGTCAGTTGCACACACAGAAGAGGATGATGGGGGAAGAAATGTCAGTTGCACACACAGAGGATGCTGGGGGAAAGAAATGACAGTTGCACACACAGTAGAAGGCGGGAAGCCCTCTCTCTCCCCTCCCCCTCTCTCACCGGCACACCCCCCGCACACACGGCTCTAGGAGGACTCGGTAGGCGGTCTCTATGTGTTCCCGGGTCACCTCCTCCGGGCGGACGGTGTCGGTCCATCTCCAGGCCGCCTTCTCCAGCTGGAGCCGGGGAGCCATAGCGGCCTGACAGACTACGGCGGTGCCTCACACGCACCAACCAGGCGGCGTCATGACGTTCGGACAACGCAGCCAATCGCAGGGAAGCGCGGGATGCGCTGACCCCGCCCACTAGCGAGGAGGGACGTCCGACTGAGCGCGCCGAGAAAAAAGGGGCGGGGCTCAGGGTGGGTGAGTAGAGGGCGGGGAGTGACTGAGGAGGAGGAAGGGGCGGAGTGTGATTGAGGAGGAGGAAGGGGCGGGTCCGAGGGCGAGCGAGTATGAGACGGGGAGTGACGGAGGTAGGGGCGGGGCTGGCTGTCCTATCAGTGTGTCACGTGGTGAGTATACGGGACTTTTCTGTCAATGTGAAGGACCTGTAACCCGGGTAACCCACGTTTTCTCTCCTCCTGCAGAGGAACTACAAGTCCCATGAGGCATTGCAAGCCTGTGACAGTGAAAACATGTCTCCAGTGGTAGAGGGATGATGGGAATTGTAGTTTCCCTACAGTGGGTACCAGACTCCTCTGTACCCTGAGGGCACTGATTATTTGGGGCGAAGGTCTAAGCTGGATTCACCCATTTGTCGGTAGAAGAGGGTCAGATCGCCCCCCAGTGATGCCGAACCTTCCCCAGATAGCCGTCTGCTGTGTGGTTACTTAGGGACCCAAAGCCTGGTCTGAATAATGTGTCCGGGTTTCAGTCTGCCTGAAACCCGGACACATGATTCCAAACCCGGACTGTCCGAGTGATTCCCCAACAGGTGGCAACCCTACACCATAACCCTGTGAAGGACACCCAACCCTCTGAGGACCCACCATCAGCCTGTGAAGGACCTCTGAGGACCCACCATCAGCCTGTGAAGGACCTCTGTCCTCTAAAGACCCACCATCAGCCTGTGAAGGAAACCCAACCCTCTGAGGACCCACCATCAGCCTGTGAAGGACCCACCATCAGCCTGTGAAGGAAACCCAACCCTCTGAGGACCCACCATCAGCCTGTGAAGGACCCACCATCAGCCTGTGAAGGACCTCTGAGCACCCACCATCAGCCTGTGAAGGACCCACCATCAGCCTGTGAAGGACCTCTGAGGACCCACCATCAGCCTGTGAAGGACCTCTGTCCTCTAAAGACCCACCATCAGCCTGTGAAGGACCTCTGAGGACCCACCATCAGCCTGTGAAGGACCTCTGTCCTCTAAAGACCCACCATCAGCCTGTGAAGGACACCCAACCCTCTGAGGACCCACCATCAGCCTGTGAAGGACTCACCATCAGCCTGTGAAGGACCTCTGTCCTCTAAAGACCCACCATCAGCCTGTGAAGGACCTCTGAGGACCCACCATCAGCCTGTGAAGGACCTCTGAGGACCCACCATCAGCCTGTGAAGGATCTCTGAGGACCCACCATCAGCCTGTGAAGGACCTCTGAGGACCCACCATCAGCCTGTGAAGAGCCTCTGTCCTCTAAAGCCTGTGAAGGACCTCTGTCCTCTAAAGACCCACCATCAGCCTGTGAAGGACCTCTGTCCTCTAAAGACCCACCATCAGCATGTGAAGGACCTCTGTCCTCTAAAGACCCACCATCAGCCTGTGAAGGACCTCTGAGGACCCACCATCAGCCTGTGGGGGACCTCTGAGGACCCACCATCAGCCTGTGAAAGACCTCTGTCCTCTAAAGACCCACCATCAGCCTGTGAGGGACCTCTGAGGACCCACCATCAGCCTGTAAAGGACCTCTGAGGACCCACCATCAGCCTGTGAAGGACCTCTGTCCTCTGAGGACCCACCATCAGTCTGTGAAGGACACCCAACCCTCTGAGGACCCACCATCAGCCTGTGAAGAGCCTCTGTCCTCTAAAGACCCAATATCAGCCTGTGAAGGAAGCCCAACTCCTTGAGGACCCACCATCAGCCTGTGAAGGAAGCCCAACTCCTTGAGGACCCACTGTCACCCTGTGAAGGACCTCCCATCAGCCTGTGAGGGACCTCTGAGGACCCGCCATCAGTCTGTGAAGGACCTCTGTCCTCTGAGGACCCACCATCAGTCTGTGAAGGACCTCTGTCCTCTGAGGACCCACCATCAGTCTGTGAAGGACCTCTGTCCTCTGAGGACCCACCATCACCCTGTGAAGGACACCCAACCCTCTGAGGACCCACCATCAGTCTGTGAAGGACCTCTGTCCTCTGAGGACCCACCATCACCCTGTGAAGGACACCCAACCCTCTGAGGACCCATCATCACCCAGTGAAGGACACCCAACCCTCTGAGGACCCATCATCACCCTGTGAAGGACAATCCTGGCACTAACTGACTGGCAATACTTAAAATGCAATGTTTCTATCAGCGCAGTTCACTCATAAACAAATATAAAAATGGTGATATACATATCAACCTGTAAACATAAAATGTGCAAAAATACAAATTAGTGCAAAAATGCACCGCCACCTGGTTGCTGGCGAACACGCTGACTGACAATACTGGCACTGTCTGACAGTACTAACACTGACTGCAGTGATAGATCATTGTATTACCTCAGAACGAGGACTTGGATCATTGTATTACCTCAGAACGAGGACTTGGATCGCTGTATTACCTCAGAACGGGGCCTTAGAATCATTGTATTACCTCAGAACGAGGACTTAGATCACTGTATTACCTCAGAACGAGGACTTAGATCATTGTATTACCTCAGAACGGGGCCTTAGATCATTGTATTACTTCAGAACGAGGCTTTAGATCATTGTATTACCTCAGAACGAGGACTTAGATCATTGTATTACCTCAGAACGAGTCCTTAGATCATTGTATTACCTCAGAACGAGGACTTGGATCATTGTATTACCTCAGAACGAGGACTTAGTTTATTGTATTACCTCAGAACGAGGCCTTAGATCATTGTATTACCACAGAACGGGGCCTTAGATCATTGTATTACCTCAGAACGAGGACTTGGATCATTGTATTACCTGAGAACGAGGACTTAGATCATTGTATTACCACAGAACGAGGACTTAGATCATTGTATTACCTCAGAACGAGGACTTAGATCATTGTATTACCTCAGAACGGGGCCTTAGATCATAGTATTACCTCAGAACGGGGCCTTAGATCATTGTATTACTTCAGAACGAGGCTTTAGATCATTGTATTACCACAGAACGAGGCCTTAGATCATTGTATTACCTCAGAACGAGGCTTTAGATCATTGTATTACTTCAGAACGAGGCTTTAGATCATTGTATTACCTCAGAACGAGGACTTAGATCATTGTATTACTTCAGAACGAGGCCTTAGATCATTGTATTACCTCAGAACGAGGACTTAGTTCATTGTATTACCTCAGAACGAGGACTTAGTTCATTGTATTACCTCAGAACGAGGCATTAGATCATTGTATTACCACAGAACGGGGCCTTAGATCATTGTATTACCTCAGAATGGGGACTTGGATCATTGTATTACCTCAGAACGAGGCCTTAGATCATTGTATTACCTCAGAACGAGGACTTGGATCATTGTATTACCTGAGAACGAGGACTTAGATCATTGTATTACCACAGAACGAGGACTTAGATCATTGTATTACCTCAGAACGAGGCCTTAGAATAATTGTATTACCTTAGAATGAGGCCTTAGATCATTGTATTACCTCAGAACGAGGAGTTAGATCATTGTATTACCTCAGAACGAGGCCTTAGATCATTGTATTACCTCAGAACGAGGACTTGGATCATTGTATTGCCTCAGAACGAGGCCTTAGATCATAGTATTACCTCAGAACGGGGCCTTAGATCATTGTATTACCTCAGAACGGGTAGCTTAGACCATTGTATTACCTCAGAACAAGGACTTGGATCATTGTATTGCCTCAGAACGAGGACTTGGATCATTGTATTACCTCAGAATGGGGACTTAGATCATTGTATTACCACAGAACGGGGAAGTGAATCATTGTATTTCCTCAGAACGGGGACTTGGACCATTGTATTACCACAGAACGGGACCTTAGATCATTGTATTACCACAGAACGGTGAAGTGGATCATTGTATTACCTCAGAACGAGGCCTTAGATCATTGTATTACCTCAGAACGAGGCCTTAGATCATTGTATTACCTCAGAACGAGGACTTGGATCATTGTATTACCTCAGAACGAGGCCTTAGATCATTGTATTACCTCAGAACGAGGCCTTAGATCATTGTATTACCTCAGAACAAGGCCTTAGATCATTGTATTACCTCAGAACGAGGACTTGGATCATTGTATTACCTCCGAACGAGGACTTGGATCATTGTATTACCTCAGAACGAGGACTTGGATCATTGTATTACCACAGAATGGGGACTTAGATCATAGTATTACCTCAGAACGGGGACTTAGATAATTGTATTACCACAGAACGGGGATTTAGATCATTGCATTACCTCAGAACGGGGATTTAGATCATAGAATTACCACAGAATGGGGACTTAGATCATAGTATTACCACAGAACGAGGAAGTGGATCATTGTATTACCTCAGAACGGGACCTTTAGATCATAGTATTACCACAGAACGGGACCTTGGATCATAGTATTACCACAGAACGGGTAGCTTAGACCATTGTATTACCTCAGAACGGGACCTTAGATCATTGTATTACCTTAGAACGAGGACTTAGATCATTGTATTACCTCAGAACGGGACCTTAGACCATTGTATTACCTCAGAACATGGACTTGGACCATTGTATTACCTCAGAACGGGGACTTGGACCATTGTATTACCTCAGAACGGGGCCTTAGATCATTTTATTACCACAGAATGGGGACTTAGATCATTGTATTACCACAGAACGAGGACTTGGATCATTGTATTACCTCAGAACGAGGACTTGGATCATTGTATTACCTCAGAACGAGGACTTGGATCATTGTATTACCTCAGAACGGGACCTTAGACCATTGTATTACCTCAGAACGGGGACTTGGACCATTGTATTACCTCAGAACGGGGCCTTAGATCATTTTATTACCTCAGAACGAGGACTTAGATCATTGTATTACCACAGAACGAGGACTTTATAAGTCGCTGATCGCCGCCATTCCTACCAAAATAATAAATAAAAACATCCCATAGTTTGTAGATGATATAATTTTTGCACAAACCAATCAATATGCGCTTATTACGCACGACCGCGTAATTGTCAGTTAAAGTAACGCAGTGCCTTATGGCAAGAAAAGGCCAGATCATGAAGGGGGGAAAATCTTCTGGAGGGCAAGTGGTTAATATGTATATAAATGAATATTTAAAAAACATCCCTTTAAATTCAATATACAGTATCTGACAAAAGTAAGTACACCCCTCCGTCACATTTCTTATATCTTTTCATGCGACAACACTGAAGAAATGACACTTTGTATCTACAATGTTGTGTAGTGAGTGTACGGGGGGGGGGGGAGGGTGTACACGGGGACTGGAACTGTGATCTGATGAGACCAAGATAAAGGTATTTGGTGTCAGATGGTGTCAGGCGTGTGTGGGGGGGGGGGGGGACCAGGTGAGCAGGACAAAGACAAGTGAGTCTTCCCTACAGTCAGGCATGGTGGGGGGAGGGTCATGGTCTGGGGCTGCATGAGTGCTGCCGGCACTGGGGGGGCTACAGATCATTGAGGGGACCATGAATGCCAACATGTACTGTGACATACTGAAGCAGAGCATGATCCCCCTCCCTTCAGAGACTGGGCCGCAGGGTAGTTTTCCAACATAACCACCAAAAACACACCTCCAAGACCACCACTGCCTTGCTAAAGAAGCTGGGGGTAAAGGTGATGGACTGGCCAAGCATGTCTCCAGACCTAAACCCTATTGATCATCTGTGGGGGGAAGGGGGAGGAGCGCAAGGTCTCCAGTGACAACCTGTGACGCTCTGGTGACCTCCATGCCCAAGAGGTTTAAGGCAGTGCTGGAAAATAATGGCGGCCACACAAAATATTGACACTTTGTGGGCCCAATTTAGGACATTTTCACTTAGGGGTGTCCCGACTTTTGTTGCCAGAGGTTTAGACATTAATGGCTGTGTGTTGAGTTATTTGTTATACAAGCTGTACACTCACTACACAACATTGTAGATACAAAGTGTCATTTCTTCAGTGTTGTCACATGAAAAGATACAAGAAATGGGACCGAGGGGTGTACTTACTTTTGTCATATATTGTATGTGTCTTCAGAATGGTCCTTTGCAATGTTAAAAATCCTGCTTGCCAAATTTTTAGTGCATATTTGGTCAGTTCAAAAAAAAAAAAACGCCTCCCCTTTGAAATTAATTAAAAAACGCACCCGTGATGCGTTTTTTGAGTCACTTGACTTATGAGAAACGCACTGTAAACGCGGCACCTTTTCTTTTTCTATCGCCAAAACGCAGATAACCCTCTTTTCGGTCTAGTATACAGCGGTCTTGTTCGTGTCACCGGTGAGCCGGGACCTTCACCAGCATCATGCCATTTCATTCCGAGCCCCTCGGCCCGTCCAGAGAATTCTGATCCCTCTCGGCCTCCGGACAATTCTGATCTCCTCGGCTCGTCCAGAGGATTCTGATCCCCCTCGGCCTCCGGACAATTCTGATCTCCTCGGCCCGTCCGGACAATTCTGATCTCCTCGGCCCGTCCAGAGAATTCTGATCCCCCTCAGCCTCCGGAGAATTCTGATCTCCTCGGCCTGTCCGGACAATTCTGATCTCCTCGGCCCGTCCAGAGAATTCTGATCCCCCTCGGCCTCCGGAGAGTTCTGATCTCCTCGGCCTGTCCGGACAATTCTGATCTCCTCGGCTCATCCAGAGGATTCGGATCTCCTCGGCCCGTCCAGAGGATTCTGATCCCCCTCGGCCTCCGGAGAATTTTGATCTCCGCGGGCCCGTCTGGATCGTTCTGATCTCCTCAGCCCGTCTGGAGAGTTCTGATCTCCTCGGCCCGTCCGGACAATTCTGATCTCCTCAGCCCGTCCGGAGAGTTCTGATCTCCTCAGCCCGTCTGGACAATTCCGATCTCCTCTGCCCGTCCAGAGGATTCGGATTTTCTCGGCCCGTCCAGAGGATTCTGATCCCCCTCGGCCTCCGGAGAGTTCTGATCTCCTGGGCCCGTCCGGAGAGTTCTGACCTCCTGGGCCCGTCCGGAGAGTTCTGACCTCCTGGGCCCGTCCGGAGAGTTCTGATCTCCTGGGCCCGTCCGGAGAGTTCTGATCTCCTGGGCCCGTCCGGAGAGTTCTGACCTCCTGGGCCCGTCCGGAGAGTTCTGATCTCCTGGGCCCGTCCGGAGAGTTCTGATCTCCTGGGCCCGTCCGGAGAGTTCTGATCTCTGCGGCCCGTCCGGAGAGTTCTGATCTCCTCGGCCTGTCCGGAGAGTTCTGATCTCCTCAGCCCGTCTGGACAATTCCGATCTCCTCGGCTCGTCCAGAGGATTCGGATCTCCTCGGCCCGTCCAGAGGATTCTGATCCCCCTCGGCCCGTCCAGAGAGTTCTGATCTCCTCGGCCCGTCCGGAGAGTTCTGATCTCCTCGGCCCGTCCGGAGAGTTCTGATCTCCTCGGCCCGTCCGGAGATTTCTGATCTCCTCAGCCCGTCTGGACAATTCCGATCTCCTCGGCTCGTCCAGAGGATTCGGATCTCCTCGGCCCGTCCAGAGGATTCTGATCCCCCTCGGCCCGTCCAGAGAGTTCTGATCTCCTCGGCCCGTCCGGAGAGTTCTGATCTCCTCGGCCCGTCCGGAGAGTTCTGATCTCCTCGGCCTGTCCGGAGAGTTCTGATCTCCTCGGCCTGTCCGGAGAGTTCTGATCTCCTCGGCCCGTCCTGAGGATTCTGATCCCCCTCGGCCTCCGGAGAGTTCTGATCTCCTCGGCCTGTCTGGAGCGTTCTGATCTCCGCGGCCCGTCCGGAGAGTTCTGATGTCCTCGGCCCCGTCCGGAGAGTTCTGATCTCCGCGGGCCCGTCTGGAGCGTTCTGATCTCCTCGGCCCGTCCAGAGAGTTCCGATGTCCGCGGCCCGTCCGGAGAGTTCCGATGTCCGCGGGCCCGTCTGGAGCGTTCTGATGTCCGCGGCCCGTCCGGAGAGTTCTGATGTCCTCGGCCCGTCCGGAGAGTTCTGATCTCCGCGGGCCGGTCTGGAGCGTTCTGATCTCCTCGGCCTGTCCGGACAGTTCTGATCTCCGCGGGCCCGTCTGGAGCGTTCTTATCTCCTCGGCCTGTCCGGACAGTTCTGATCTCCGCGGGCCCGTCTGGAGCGTTCTGATCTCCTCGGCCCGTCCAGGGATGATTTATCCCATCTCCTATCAGCCAGCAGTCAGAAGACAGAAGTAATGAAGGGAAGACAGACCCCGCTCCTAAATTGGGTGGTACGTTGTTTATCACCCTGCGCTCCATCAAACTCTTATCGTCGTCATGGATACCAGGACACACAAACGCCGAGCACAAAGCCGCCCCGGCCACAGACAATAGCCGACCTCGACAAGTCATTGTGGACACAAGACCAACAGAAACCTTCGTCCAGAGAAGTGGTGAGGGGCGCCGAGGAGACACAAGTTTACTTACTGGAAGTGAAGGGTGTCGGAGCATCCCCCAACGCCCAGCTGTTACCCCCCAATACCGGAGGTCCTGAACCCCCCCCACCACAGACCCCCGACGCTGAGAAAGGAATGTAGACATGGCTGTGAAGAAGGGGAAGAGTTTACGACCGCTGTCACCACTATTTGTAGTCATGAGTTTCATGGTCGGGGCAGCCTACCCCCTAGAAACAGGTAGGTAACGGCAACTGATCCAGGATTGGGGGGGCGGAGGTGATTGATTAGGTGTTGTTGTCGGTCCGTGTGTAATATTTGAGGCTGTACCGTGCCGCCGATCATTCTGGGGGTTGCAGGATTGTGTTCATAGGATTTCTTTTCATGGTTCTCCTCCGGCTTCGGGAAGGTTTGGCCGGTCTTTAGTGTGTTTCCTTGGAGTCATTGACGTGTATCGTCTTTTCATCCCACTCCGGGGGGCTTACAGGTATGATCTGGGGGAACAAACACTCTGGGGGGGCTTACAGGTATGATCTGGGGGGACAATTTCCTGTTCATACCACTCCGGGGGGCTTACAGGTATGATCTGGGGGGACACACTCTGGGGGGCTAATATGAATGATCTGGGGGACACACTCCGTGGGGGCTTACAGGTATAATCTGGGGGGACATTTCCCTGTCAATCCCACTCTGGGGGGCTTACAGGTATGATTTCCTGTTCACCCTCCCGGGGGGGGGGCTTACAGGTATGATCTGGGGGGACACACTCCTGGGGGCTCATATTTATGATCTGGGGGAACACTTTCCTGTTCATCCCACTTTGGGCGGCCTACAGGTATGATCTGGGGGGACACTTTCCATCCCTCTTTGGGGGCTTACAGCTATGATCTGGGGGGACACTTTCCTGTCCATCCCTCTTCGGGGGGCTTATATGAATGATTTGGGGGGGACACTTTTCTGTTTATCCCACTCCGGGGGCTTATATGTATGATTTGGGGGGGACACATTCCGGGGGTGCTCACAGGTATGATCTTTCCTGTCCATTCCACTCCTGGTAGCTTACAGGTATGATCTGGGGGGACACTTTCCTGTCCATTCCACTCTGGGGGGCTTACAGGTATGATCTGGGGGGACACTTTCCTGTTCATCCCACTTCGGGGGGCTTACATGTATGATCTGGGTGGACAGACCCCGGGGGGCTCATATGTATGATCTGGGGGGGACACACTTCGGGGGGGTTACAGGTATTATCTGGGGGGGACACTTTCCTGTTCATCCCACTGTTCATCCCACTTCAGGGGGCTCATATGTATGATCTGGGGGGACACACTTCGGGGGGCTTACAGGTATTATCTGGGGGGGACACTTTCCTGTTCATCCCACTTCAGGGGGCTTATATGTATGATTTGGGTGGACACATTCTGGGGGTGCCCAAAGGTATGATCTGCGGGGATACTTTCCTGTTCATCCCACTTTGATGGGAGAGGGGACATGTGACCAATATGAGATCTACACTGTGCACTCCCTACTTTTCCCAACCAGAAGTTCAGGGAAGCGGCATGAAGCCACAAAAAACGATTGGATGTGAGGACAACACACAAGATCTGAATACTCGATGTCTGCGGGTTCCTTGGTGCCCCTTCCATGTATAACGCAGTACGGGAATGGGACCCGAGTAATCGCTGCTCCTGGATTTTCTATAGAAGTCTCCATATTCCATTCCTCCAATAACATCTCACCGATCGAACTCTACTGAGATCTTCACCTATCAGAAGCAATGACTTTTATCTGACAATGTTCCTCCCGCCATCCCTACACAGTGATATAAATTGGGGAATAATGATCCCGGATTTCCTGGCCTCTAGGAAGGCCGGCGGTGAGGCTCCGGTCTTTGTTGGGAATTTTGACGGTGAGGCTCCGGTCTTTTTTGGGAAGGTTGGCGGTGAGGCTCTGGTCTTTGTTAGGAATTTTGACGATGAGGCTCCGGTCTTTGTTGGGAAGGTCGGCGGTGAGTCTCCGGTCTTTGTTGGGAAGGTCGGCGGTGAGACTCCGGTCTTTGTTGGGAAGGTCGGCGGTGAGGCTCTGGTCTTTGTTGGGAAGGTTGGCAGTGAGGCTCCGGTCTTTGTTGGGAAGGTTGGCGGTGAGGCTCCGGTCTTTGTTGGGAAGGTTGGCGGTGAAACTCCGGTCTTTGTTGGGAAGGTCAGCGGTGAGGCTCCGGTCTTTGTTGGGAAGGTTGGCGGTGAGGCTCCGGTCTTTGTTGGGAAGGTTGGCGGTGAGGCTCCGGTCTTTGTTGGGAAGGTCGGCGGTGAGGCTCCGGTCTTTGTTAGGAATTTTGACGATGAGGGTCCGGTCTTTGTTGGGAAGGTTGGCGGTGAGGCTCCGGTCTTTGTTGGGAAGGTTGGCGGTGAGGCTCCGGTCTTTGTTGGGAAGGTTGGCGGTGAGGCTCCGGTCTTTGTTGGGAAGGTCGGCAATGAGGCTCCTGTCTTTGTTGGGAAGTTTGGCAGTGAGGCTCCTGTCTTTGTTGGGAAGGTCGGCGGTGAGGCTCCGGTCTTTGTTGGGAAGGTTGGCGGTGAGGCTCCGGTCTTTGTTGGGAAGGTTGGCGGTGAGACTTCGGTCTTTGTTGGGAAGGTTGGCGGTGAGGCTCCGGTCTTTGTTGGGAAGGTCGGCGGTGAGGCTCCGGTCTTTGTTGGGAAGGTTGGCGGTGAGGCTCCGGTCTTTGTTGGGAAGGTTGGCGGTGAGGCTCCGGTCTTTGTTGGGAAGGTCGGCGGTGAGGCTCCTGTCTTTGTTGGGAAGGTTGGCGGTGAGGCTCCGGTCTTTGTTGGGAAGGTCGGCGGTGAGGCTCCTGTCTTTGTTGGGAAGGTCGGCGGTGAGGCTCCTGTCTTTGTTGGGAAGGTCGGCGGTGAGGCTCCGGTCTTTGTTGGGAAGGTCGGCGGTGAGGCTCCGGTCTTTGTTGGGAAGGTCGGCGGTGAGGCTCCTGTCTTTGTTGGGAAGGTCGGCGGTGAGGCTCCTGTCTTTGTTGGGAAGGTCGGCGGTGAGGCTCCTGTCTTTGTTGGAAGGTCGGCGGTGAGGCTCCTGTCTTTGTTGGAAGGTCGGCGGTGAGGCTCCTGTCTTTGTTGGGAAGGTCGGCGGTGAGGCTCCGGTCTTTGTTGGGAAGGTCGGCGGTGAGGCTCCGGTCTTTGTTGGGAAGTTTGACAATGAGGCTCCGGTCTTTGTTGGGAAGGTCGGTGGTGAGGCTCCGGTCTTTGTTGGGAAGGTCGGCGATGAGGCTTCGGTCTTTGTTGGGAAGGTCGGCGGTGAGGCTCCGGGTCTTTGTTGGGAAGGTCGGTGGTGAGGCTCCGGTCTTTGTTGTGGATGAAGATTCGGGGAGGACGTTGGACACGCGTCCCGTTTATTCTCCAACAAAGATAATTTACTGTCTGTATTGTGTGTATAGTGCAAGCTGGGGAGCTGAGATACTGAATGTGTGTGTGTGTGGGGGGAGGGGAGGGCAGGGCAGATAAACCCTATTCATGCCACACTACCGCGCCATGTATTTATGAGTGGTGTCACCCCCTCCCCTGCCATGTATTTATGAGTGCTGTCACCCCCCTCCCCTGCCATGTATTTATGAGTGGTGTCACCCCCCCTCCCCCGCCATGTATTTATGAGTGGTGTCATCCCCCTCCCCTGCCATGTATTTATGAGTGGTGTCACCCGTCAGCCAGTGAAGGGTATCGATATATATTCTGCAATTTCTAAAGCAGTGGTCTCCAAGCTGTGCCCGGGGCCTTTGCTTGCCTTTATCCGGCCCTTGAGTCTTTATTCCTCCCACTGACACCAATGGTGGGGTACTCTCCCTTCCACCAATACCTACAATGGGACTCTATACTTTTCAACGACACCAACGGTGGGGCACTATCCCTTCCACCGACACCAATGGTGGGGCACTATCCCTTCCACCGACACCAATGGTGGGGCACTATCCCTTCCACCAACACCAATGGTGGGGCACTATCCCTTCCACCAACACCAACAATGGGACACTATCCCTTCCACCGACGCCAATGATGGGGCACTATTCCTCCCATTGACACCGACGGTGGGACACTATTCCTTCCACTGACACCGACAGTGAGACACTATCCCTTCCACCAATAATGGGGCACTTTTTCTCCCACCAATGCCAACGATGGAACATTATTCCTCCCACCGACACTATTTCTCCCCCTAATACCAAAGATGGGGCATGGAGGACAGTAATCTGGGATCAGAGGCTTGCATGTTGCTTAACCACTCCCCGCCCGGCCTATAGCAGAATGATGTCTGGGGGTGGAGGGGTTTATTATTCTGACTTGGACATCATATGACGTCCAGTAGGATAAACTGCTCGTGCTCAGCGATTGGTAGTGCATCTCCGATCTCGGTAAAGAGCCTATGATGTAGGACGTGTTCAATCACTGCTGATCACGGCCTTACTAGTAAGTGCCAGTTATCGGCATTCCTTTTATTCATGCTGACGGAGGAAGTAAAGGAGAACTGATAAGTGCAGCCCCCCCCCCCCCCCCCCCCTGTCAGGAGATCCACTTATCAGAGCAGCCCCCATTAGCGGTGCCCCAAAGTACCCACCTGTGATGCCAATCAGTGCCTGCCAATGAAGGAAAAAACTTGCGTCATTACAACATTTTATAAGAAACAAAGAAGTGCCCAGTATTGAAGGGGGTGAAAGTGCCTGGTATTGAAGGGGTTAACTTTTCAGCGTTTGCAGAGCGTCAGATTGGAAGCCTTGATGTTCCTGAGACATTTCAGAGTGCTGTGTTAGTCGTAAGAGCACATGCATTTATTGTCCTGGACTAGAGACTCATGCCAATAGTAGACATGTGCATTCTTTTTCGAACGCACAGAATCCGAAATCCGAAAAATCCGACATAAAAAAAACTTTTTTTGTGAGAACAGTTCGATATAGATAGAAGATTCGACATGACGGTGACAATAGCGATCTGTGTCTATCGATCCTGTGGTCGAATGTGCCTAACCTAACCCTATTAGTCCAAGATTACAGTGGAACCTCAGATTGCAAGTAACGCGGTTAACGTGCGTTTAGCAATACGAGCGCTGTTGTGATTGTTGTCTCGCAAAAAGAGCAGGATTCAGGCCAAAGCAGTGTGCAGTACCGCTTTTGGCCTGAGGTGGGGGGCGTCAGAGCCGAACGCCGCTGATCGGCGCCGTTTGGAAATGCACAGAAATGCTTGTGAATGGAGTCTTTCCTAGGTTTGCCAAGATCAGCTGAACTGTCCTCAGGCATTTCCGGACGTTTTTGAGGCTCTCTGGTGCCCTGCCGCCTCTGGCCGCATGCGGTATTGCATGCCGTTTAAGTCAATGCGGAACAAATTATTTTCGTTTCCATTGACTTCAATGGAGAAACTCGCCTTGATATGCAAGTGCTTTGGATTACGAACATTCTCCTGGAACGGATTATCCTCGTAATCCAATGTTCCACCGTATTCGACATAGAGAGAAAAGATTCAACATTATAGAGACATGAAGATTTGACGAAGCAGCTAAAAACATACGATCGCCACGAGCGGACTTTTATGGTCAAATGCTCCGCCCATAGGCTATAGTAGAATTCTAATGTTGGTTGACTAGTAATAAAAAAATAATAAATATAATTGTTACTAGTCATACAACATTAGAATTCTACTATAGCTTGTGGGCGGAGCATTCGGCCGGAAATGTACGATTGCGGCGTCGAATCTTTTAGCTGCTCTGTGGAATCTTCTTAGAACATCCGACAGACACCAGAAGCTTCCAATTGACAGATTCTACCCTAATTTGGATTTTTAGACTAATGTATTTTTTAACGAATTTCGGGAGTAACTAAATAAATACATTTTTTGAACGAAACCGAAATTCCGAAACAAAATATTTCAGTGTGCACCGATCTAGCCAATAGCTTTCTGCCAGAGGACCAATAGCAACTCAGCCTGGTTGTTGGCCAAAATCACCTCGGCTTCTGGATGTGCTTTGCGTCCAATGTCCATGTAGATGCCTTCTAACTGAGCCTGTACCCATAGAGATAACCTGCCAGGATAAAAAAAAAAAAAAATGGTGGCCAGCTCTGGCGTCTAATTTTGGAAACTGTTACCCTTACCTTTTGGTTTACGGCTTAGTGAATCTCTAACCCAGCACTGATTTTCGGACAATAAAATGAGCGCTACATTTATGAAGTCCTGGAATATAGAAAGGTCTCCAGAGAGGGATGACTGTGTGCTCCTGGTGTAGCTCAATCTGTAGAGCGTTCGTCTTGAAGCTTAAAGGTTGTGTGTTCAAATCTGCATGCGGACACCCCAGTTTTTTTGTGTTTCCTGAGCAACCAAATATTTTTCAATTGTTCTCACGTGTCGTATTTGGTATATAGTTCTCACCGTGTCATATTCGGTATAAAGTTCTCACCGTGTCGTATTCGGTATAAAGTTCTCACCGTGCCGTATTCGGTATATAGTTCTCACCGTGTCCTATTCGGTATAAAATTGTCACCGTGTCGTATTCGGTATAAAGTTCTCACCGTGTCGTATTCGATATAAAGTTCTCACCGTGTCGTATTCGGTATATAGTTCTCACCGTGTCGTATTCGGTATATAGTTCTCACAGTGTCGTATTCGATATAAAGTTCTCACCGTGTCGTATTCGGTATAAAGTTCTCACCGTGTGGTATTCGGTATAAAGTTCTCACTGTGTCGTATTCGGTATAAAGTTCTCACCGTGTCGTATTCGGTATAAAGTTCTCACCGTGTCGTATTCGATATAAAGTTCTCACCGTGTCGTATTCGATATAAAGTTCTCACCGTGTCGTATTCGATATAAAGTTCTCACCGTGTCGTATTCGATATAAAGTTCTCACCGTGTCGTATTCGGTATATAATTCTCACCGTGTCGTATTCGGTATAAAGTTCTACAGAGAAGTTGTATATTTGGATAGAGCCTGTGGTGTGCGGTGTTGGTGTGCTGCTGTTGAATGCTGAAAGCTCTAGATTTCTTAGTTCGAATCTCTGATGTGGTAACAATAAAATGTTTTGTGGGCCACAAAAAAATTCTGTTGTTCTTAACCTGTTATCTTCAGAATATAGTTACACAGAGAAGTGGAATTGTTGGCTACAGCCTGTGGTGCACAGTGTTGGTGTGCTGCTGTTGATTGTGGAAAGACCTGGATTTCTTGGTTCGAATCTCTGATGTGCTGCTAGTTTTATGTTTCTCCAGGCTTAGAGAGTCTGGATCCATGATATAGGTGCACTGGCAACAACTTCTGCTGTCTGCAGGTTCTGTGGCGCAGCATGTAAGCTACTGATGTTTGGATCAGAGGGCTGTAGGTTCGGTTCCCACTGAGTGAGCAAAGATGGTTCCCTCAAAGTAGCACCAAGACTTTGGGGTTTGTGTGGATAAAATTGAACTGCAAATAAATTGGTCGGGACTTGACTAAAGTTGGTGGTGCGGACCACCGTTGGCTGGGCTTGAGTGAGCCTGTGACCCTAGACCTGGGGGCAGGAATACTGTGAAGGAGAAGGGCATGTTGATGAAAAATATGAGAATTATTGGTAAATTGTAAAAAAAAAATATAGATTTCTCTCGTAACCTTTGAGCTTTCACCACACATTGTACCAACTCCCGTGCTTTCAATGTTCAAGCTTCCCTTTGCGGCACAGTATCCACAGCTTGTGGTTCTTACATGGTTTCAAGGACACCCACTTGATGTTTCATTGAGGTTTCTTTCACATGGTGCCAAGTTCACCCACTTGATCGTTACTTAGCTGGAACTCACATTGTGCCAAGGTCACCGACTTGATGGCTGGAACTCAAGTCCTTGCTCCGTAATTCATGTTGAGGGAAGGTCACATCGCTGAAACACACATCCTTGTGGCTTCATTCACATTGTGGGAGGGTCTCTGACTTGATGGCTGGAACTCAAGTCCTTGCTGCGTAATTCATGTTGAGGGAAGGTCACTGACTTGATGGTTACATGGCTGGAACTCACATCCTTGAGGCTTCACTCACATTGTGGGAGGGTCTCTGACTTGATGGCAGGAACTCAGGTCCTTGAGGCTTCATTCACGTCATGCCAAGGTCGCTCACTTGATGATTACATACCTGGAACACATTTCATTGAGGTTAATTGGTTGCATTACAAGGTGATCCACATCATCGTTACACAGTTACCCCCCATTACACAGAGGAGAGACTCCTCCTTACCTGTTTGGTCTTCTTTGGGAATTGAACTCACAGCCTTCAAACGCCACACTCCTCGCTCCTACATGCTGCACCACAGACCTGGATGTCCAAGACTGCCAGCAGTGCCTATACATCCTAAATGCAACCAAGATTCAAGCCGCAAAGTATAGTAACCCATAGAAACCGATATGCAGAGGATTCAAAAGAAGATTGGTTGCTATTGGTTTCAGCAGTTTGTACAACTCAAATAAATATATCCGAAAAGGTGACCACCTGAGGATTCGAACTTACGGCCATTTGGTGTGAGAGATCGCCGACATACCCACAAGGCTATAGTCTCAGATAGTGGGCGGCGCCCCGAACCAGAGTTGTAATATCATGACATCAAATCTGATCAGTGGAATGATGTTCAAAACATTCTACTAAATTGCCAACATCTAACAAAAATAGTCTCCCAGTTGACCTTCCAAAGGATATTCCCATCTGGTAAAACTATTATTTTCAAGAATACCTTATTTGAATCTTTATCTTAATTGCTGCTTGCAAAGTACAATAACCCAAAGCAACCATAACGAAAAAATACCATAACCAAATCGAACATAACAAAGTAATACCATAACCAAAGCGACCATAACAAAGTAATACCTAGTCTGAAAGTTGATTGGTTATTATGGGCTTCTTCAGTTGTCGTAACTTTAGTAAATGAATCATGAAAAGGTGGTTGCTTGAGGATTCGAACTTGCAACCTTATCGTTTGTGAGATCAGCGGCATACATAGAAGGCCATTGTCTCAGGTGGTGGGTGTGGCTTAAAAACGAGAGCTTTAATATTATGAAATAACACAAGACTACGGGCTTAATATTTGACTAGTCTGACACTTAGTCTAGAGACTCTAGAAATAATTCCAATATTGGTAAAACTTTAAAAAGTCCATTGCCACGAACCACAGAGCACTATGCTGCCTACAAAGTGCAATACTCCATCGCAATTAATAAGAAAGGAGACGTCCTCTGAAGGTTGATTGGTTGCTTTAGGTTATTTCAATTTTAATAAATGAATCTGAAAGGGTGGTCACCCAGGGATTTGAACTTGCAACCATTTTACTTGCTAGCCCAGTGTCTTCCTTACAAGGCCACAGCCTCAGATGATAGACCTTTCATCTAATGGAATACAATGTGACTAGAGGATAAATATTCACACAATTTACTAAACTGCGACCATCAGACGTGGACAAATCTCTCACCCAGCCTAAAGGACCTTCAACAGTCCATGGCCACAAACCACAGGACATTATCTTAACTGCTGCCTACAAAGTGCAATACCACATAGCAACCAATATGGAGGACACCTCGTCTCAAAGTTGATTGGTTGCACAAGGTTTCTGCAACTTTAATTACTAAATCTTAAAAAGGGTGGCCACCTGAGGATTCAAACTCGTAACCTTGTATGTGCTAGCTCAGCGGCATACATACAAGGGCATTTCCTCTGATGGTACATGAATCTCAGAACTAGAGCTTTAGGCCCTGTACACACGATCAGGCCAAACTGATGAAAACGGACTGAAGTTCAGTTTCATCGGTCCAAAGCGACTGTGTGTGGGCCCCATCGGTCCGTTATGCTTCGGTCGCAAAATTTAGAACTTGCTTTAAAATTGAACCGATGGACGCCTGACTGATAGGTCAAAACCGATGGTTAGTACGCAAAAGCATCGGTTCCAATGCTCAGAATCAAGTCGACGCATGCTTGGAAGCATTGAACTTAATTTTTCTCTGCACGTCGTTGTGTTTTACGTCACCGCGTTGCACTCGATCGGTTTTTGAACTGATGGTGTGTAGGCACATCAGACCATCAGTCAGCTTCTTCGGTTGACCGATGAAACTGAACTTCAGTCCGTTTTCATCAGTTTGGACTGATCGTGTGTACAGGGCCTAAATGTTGTGGAATACTATATGACTAGTTCATTATTATTCAAACATTTTCTGTTTTCCATATCGTCCTGTTTGGCTAATAGCTGGTTAATTTGGAGTTGCATGCGGTCAGATCCCGTTTGTAAGGGCAGGATGGCGTCCTCCACTAGGCCCAACCAAGTTTCTGCCGTCGTGACTCTGTCGCGGAGCTTCTGGAAATCCTGACAGATTAACGAGATATCCACCTTGACCTCCTCGATCTGCGCCGTTCATGATGTCCGGCAGAAAGTAATGGCTTCAAGGAGTTTAACGGTATCTCCACTAGCCGGAGGTTGGGCCTCACACGTGGAGCCACCATCGTCCTCCCCGTCCATTCTGCGGAACTGGGCGAGTTTAGCCGTGGCTGCCTTCTGGGCTTTGGTCAGGGACATAGCGCAGTGAGGCTACAAGGACTTTACGAGCTGGTCAGAGGTGATCAGAGTGAGTGGGGGGAGGGGACATTAGAGTGTAAGCTCCTCTGTACAGAGACTAATGTGACTGTGGGGGAGGGGAAAATTAGAGTGTAAGCTCCTCTGTACAGAGACTGATGTGACTGTGGGGGGGAGGGGACATTAGAGTATAATCTCCTCTGTACAGAGACTGATGTGACTGTGGGGGGAGGGGACATTAGAGTGTAAGCTCCTTTGGTACCGAGACTGATGTGATTGGCTCAGTGATCTTTGTACAGCACTGCAGTATATGTCAGAGCTATATAAATGTATAATAATAATAGTGTGTGACTTTGGGGGAGGGGACATTAGAGTCTAAGCTCCTGTGGTGCAGATATGACGGGTTTCCTCTCTCTCTCTGGCAGGGAATATGGTGGATTTCTGCGGTCAGACAATTAAAGGGGACGGGATGATAGTGAATTCTCACGCGGACTCCAGGAAATATTACTTTGTGTCGGTGGGGACGGACTGCCGGCTCACCATGGAAGCTGCGACTCCGAAGGACAAGGTCCAGTTCCAGTTCCGGTTCTTCCTGGTGTACAGCCTCCTGCGAATGTCCAATATGAGGAGCCCGGGGCAGAACAGCAGCGCACACGCTCCGTCCTCTCTAGAGACCCCCGGCCCCCCTGGATCTGTCAGTGACCCCTGTAATGCTGGCTCCTACGTCCAGTTCTATGACGGAAAAGACCTCCATGCGGAACCTCTGGGCACCCCGCTATGTGGAAAGACCACCCCCCGGCCGGTCCTGTCCACCGGCAACTACCTGACCCTTCGCCTGGTCACCCGGGGCCAGCAACCCAGAGTGGACTTTGTGGGAGACTTCACCTCCTTCCGGATCGGTAAGGACACCCTCCCCTTACCCCCCGGGGGGGATTTCATACTTTACAATCAGAGAACGGGAACGGGTTTAGACATCTTGTGTATTATACTGAATAAGCCTGTTTGTGTAGAATTCAGAAATCCGACGGACTGTTTAGATGTTGAATTTTAAAAGCAGCGCCAAACCTTCTGATCTCACAGGTTTGCTAATCTGACAGAACACTGCTGCTTTTGCAATTCAACATGTAAACAGTCCGTCGGATTTCTAAATCCTGTATTTCACCAGATAAGCTCTGTTTACTGATAAAAATAAGTGTGAAATGCAAAACTCTGGTGGGTGTAGCAAGATGTCCGCTTGCCCCTTCTCGGTATCCTTACTGTGGAAGAGTGCGGGGTGTAGCAAGATGTCTGCTTGCCCCCTTCTCACTGTATCCTTACTATGGAGGAGTGCTGGGTGTAGCAAGATGTCCACTTGCCCCTTCTCGGTATATCCTTACTGTGGAAGAGTGTGGGGTGTAGCAAGATGTCCGCTTGCCCCTTCTCGGTATATCCTTACTGTGATGGAGTGTGGGGTGTAGCAAGATGTCCGCTTGCCCCTTCTCGGTATATCCTTACTGTGATGGAGTGCAGGGTGTAGCAAGATGTCCGCTTGCCCCTTCTCAGTATATCCTTACTGTGGAAGAGTGCTGGGTGTAGCAAGATGTCCGCTTGCCCCTTCTCGGTATATCCTTACTGTGGAAGAGTGTGGGGTGTAGCAACATGTCCGCTATCCCCCTTCTTGGTGTATCCTTACTGTAATGGAGTGCGGGGTGTAGCAAGATGTCCACTTGCCCCCTTCTCACTGTATCCTTACTGTGGAGGAGTGCAGGGTGTAGCAAGATGGCAGTGATGGAACGTCACTTCCGAGACCAATTCTGACGGGTCGCCAAATCTAATGAAACACGGTGTTCTGTCAGAAAGCCACTACCCATTAGAATATGCAACTGAAGCGATGTTGCCTCGCGGCCATCTTGGTATACCCCGCACTCATCCGCAGTAAGCCGAGAGTTAGAAGTCGGCAAGCGGAAATCTTGTTACACCCACCGGAGTCTTGCTTTTCACAGTTATTTTTAGTAATAAACTCGGCTTATATTGTGAAATACAGGATTTAGAAATCCGTCACACTGTTTTATGTTGAATTTTAGAAGCAGCGGCAAACCTGCTGACCTCACAGGTTTGCTGATGTGACAGAACACCGCAGCTTTCACAATTAAACATCAAAACAGTGCGGACGAGTGCGGGTGTACCAAGATGGCCGCGACGCAACGTGACGTTGGTTGCATATTCTGATGGGTAGTGGCTTTCTGATAGAACACTGGTGTTTCATCAGATTTGGCGACCCATCAGAATTGGTAACGGAAATGACATTCCATCTCCACCATCTTGCTACACCCCGCACTCCTCCACAGTAATGATACACCAAAAAGGGGGCAAGCGGACATCTTGGTACACCCCGCACTCCTCCACAGTAAGGATACACCAAAAAGGGGGCAAGCGGACATCTTGGTACACCCCGCACTCCTCCACAGTAAGGATACACCAAAAAGGGGGCAAGCGGACATCTTGGTACACCCACCAGCGGCTTTCTGACAGGACACTGGAAACAAAAATGGCACCATTGACATCTGGGAAACCCGGAAGTGATGTCAGGTCATCGCTTCTGGGTTACCATAGAAGACAGACGATCCCGTTTTTTTTTCGGCTTTCCAACAAGCCAGGTGGAGGGAGGTGCCGGCTGGTCGCTCTGTTCTTCTAGTGGAATGGGAAAACCAAGCAAGCCACGGAAGGTGACGGGGGATGTTAGTGGTTAGGTTTTTTATTACGAGAAAGCCGACCGCCTGCTCTAAAAAAACGGTAGCGGGGCAAAGCTGAATATCACCCCGGCATACCCCGGCGCCGGTACGTGGCTGGTCTGGAAGTGGGTATACCAGGTCTGATTGTCAGGTATTAGCCGTTGTCCGCCCCTCTCACCTCTCTGTATGACGGGGTGTCATTGCTGGTGTCAGTCCTCAGTGATCCGGTCATAGATATTGGTGAAGACACCCCAGACTCCCCTCCTTATAACCTATCCTTCTCCCCCTCCCCCTCCCTGCAGGATTTAATACCTCCGAGTGCAGACCGGAGCCGTACTTCTACTGCCACAACGGGAAGTGTATCCCCTCCAGCCTGGTGTGTGATGAACGGGACATCGATAACTGCGGCGACGGCAGCGACCAGTCCGCCAGTCCCCCCGCAAACTGCCAGCGAGACGGGGGGAGGGGTAAGTGCTCTGCCTCTAATTCCTGTATCCATGAAGACCCGATCGGCCCTGATGGGGCCCCTATGTGCATCTGGGGCCCCTGGGCTGTGCCCGCTGGATAAGACGGCCCTGCATGTCTGCCCGCTGATTGGGTTCCAAGTGATGCAAAGACCTCCCTATTGGGTAGTCAGCGGAGCACACTGACCAATGAATGCTCTCTGGGCCCCATGATGGCCGGGCCACACTAACAGACACATTGGGGTTGTGAATTACTAAAGGCTAATAGGCTCTCTGCAAAGTGCAGGTGCTCCCGAGATTAGTGAATGAGGTAAACCTTCAATTTGCAAAGAATATCCAATCAAGTGCAAGCAAAATAAAAAAAACTGCATTTTTTGCTTGCAAGTGATTGGGTGATGGAAGTCAGCTGAGCTTCTGCTCCTTTACTAAGCTCTGGAGCAGCTTCAAAGTGCAGCCATCATGGAGCCCGGAGACCTTTCACTGGTCAGTCACCGCCAGCGACCCAACCGTCTATCAAACCCATTATGTCACACCAAAAACTTCTGTTTGGGGTGGGGGGAGGGGGGTCAAGTTTTCACTGGTACCTGGGGATTGGTTGAAGAGATTTCTCCTCACTTCCTGTCCCGCTGACAATCTTTTATCAGACAGGAAGTGAGGGCAAATCTGCAACAAGCACTCCTATAGAAAATAGAGGGGGGAAATGTTCAAGATGAACTGACACTTTATTTATAGTGGGGTACAAATCACCGAACCATCAGAAGCAAAACCATGTCACTGACTAGCAAGCCGAGGAGGATCTAGTATAATACTCTTGGTCAGCCCAACTCTCCTCTGTTATAGAGACCCTCCGGGTCCCCTATCAGGGACAATGTGAATGCACTGCTGTGTTCATTGCTGGAGCTCCGCTACACCAAATGGATACAAATTCCTGACACAGCTCTAGAAATTTGCCTTTGCGTTGTGTAGGGAACGCTGTCTTCCCTGGGTAGAAAGACGATCTCCTGGAATAGGGAGCAGTCTGCTCCCTGCATAGGTGGCGCCGGGGCACCATCCTCCTTGGGTAGGGGGCAGTCTCCTCCCTGGGTAGGGGGCAGTCTCCTCCCTGGGTAAGGGGCAGTCTCCTTGGGTGGGGGTCATACTCCTCCCTCGATAGGGGGCAGTCTCATTCCTGGGTAGGGGGCAGTCTCCTCCCTGGGTAGGGAGCAGTCTTATCCCTGGGTAGGGGGCAGTCTCTTTTCTGGGTAGGGGACAGTCTCTTCTCTGGGTAGGGAGCAGTCTCCTCCCTGGGTTGGGGAGGGACAATGTGAATGCACTGCTGTGTTCATTTCTGGAGCTCCGCCAAGTCTCCTCCCTTGGTAGGGGGCAGTCTCCTTGGGTGGGGGGCAATCTCCTCCCTCGGTAGGGGGCAGTCTCATTCCTGGGTAGGGGGCAGTCTCTTCCCTGGGTAGGGGGCAGTCTCTTCCCTGGGTAGGGAGCAGTCTCCTCCCTGGGTAGGGGGCAGTTTCCTCCCTGGGTAAGGGGAAGTCTCCTTGGGTGGGGGGCAATCTCCTCCCTCGGTAGGGGGCAGTCTCATTCCTGGGTAGGGGGCAGTCTCTTCCCTGGGTAGGGGGCAGTCTCTTCCCTGGGTAGGGAGCAGTCTCCTCCCTGGGTAGGGGGCAGTTTCCTCCCTGGGTAAGGGGAAGTCTCCTTGGGTGAGGGGCAATCTCCTCCCTCGGTAGGGGGCAGTCTCATTCCTGGGTAGGGGGCAGTCTCTTCCCTGGGTAGGGGGCAGTCTCTTCCCTGGGTAGGGAGCAGTCTCCTCCCTGGGTAGGGGGCAGTTTCCTCCCTGGGTAAGGGGAAGTCTCCTTGGGTGGGGGGCAATCGTACAAGTGTAAATGAAGCTTCAATAAATCCACCCCATAGTGTTTGGTTTTATGTTCCTGTAATGCCCGCCATTTATACCTTCAGTGTCACCAAGTCAGGTCAAAGACCCCTATGATGTCACTTTCCACCATATCGCACGTCAGTTCTGCAGTCCATTGGTGGGATACATAGAATATTCAGTCCTGATTGGCCAGCTCCATCTTGGTTTGTCCCGACTCCAGGGACATCGTTCAGGACACCATACATATTTATTACACCATGTGCTTCTGCCTAGAAATCCACTGATAGCTGTGTGTTGTATGATTGTACTTTGCAGGAATGGTGGGATCCAGGACCCCCATAGAGGTCATGGCCACCAGCCCAGCCACTTCCACCATCCTGCAGACCACCTCTTCTTCTAACCTGAGCTGCGGGAGGGACGGGAACCTCAAGCTGCTTCTTCCAGAAAGTGTTCAGCCTCACGGATCAATCACAGGTACCCCCCCCCCCCCTTACCCTCTCCTCGGGTGTTCTCCAGAGACAGGATAGTCACATAATCCCAGCCTTATGGATGGAGTGTCTGACTCTGTCCCCATAGACTTCTATCAGGTCAGGGAAACCTGTGTGTCCTACAGACGAGGCTACCTATGCCTTTCAGGTGACCTTGTCAGGAGTAGATATAGGGGGGGGACGGATATAAGGGGGCAATGTGTGAGTTTAGGCTTCTCCAGTATGACGTGTGATGGGAGGGGATAGATAGAGCTCGTACACTCCACCTTTCATCCTACAGAGTATCTCAGCAACCTGCATTATGGGATCCGGGAGGGAGGAGTGGCTCAGATCGGATTTGGAGTAAAGTCAGTATTTGCAAACTTAATGTACTCTGGGTTTGGGGATCACAGTGGAGAAACGTTCTTGGGTGTCTCCTGTCCATAGTGTCCTCCCCACATGAGCTGTTCTCTCCATCCTGACATCACACAGATGGGTTACGTCATGTTTGTGGCCCTCTATGGTATAACAATATTTCCTCTTTTGTGAAACATTTCCCCCCTCTCTTGTACATTACCCTTGTATACACAGCGGTGTGCATAGTGTGGGGAATGTGGTGTATTTATTATTATTATTATTATTATACAGGATTTATATAGCGCCAACAGTTTGCGCAGCGCTTTACATCAGGGAAGACAGTACAGTCACAATACAATCAATACAGGAGGGATCAGAGGGCCCTGCTCGTTAGAGCTTACAATCTAGAAGGGAGGGTCAAGTGGAACAAAGGGTAGTTAGCTGTGGGGGGTGATCAGATGGACTCAAATGAAAATACAGTTATGTGTGGGAAGGGTAGGCTTCTCTGAAGAGAAGTGTTTTCAGGGATCCTCTAAAAGCTGATAGAGAAGGAGATAGATGGATAGATTGGGGTAAGGAGTTCCATAGGCATGGAGAGGCTCTAGAAAAGTCCTGGAGACGAGCATGGGAGCAGGTGATGAGAGAGCTAGAGAGTAGGAGGTCTTGAGAAGAACGAAGAGAACGTACAGGTTGGTATTTAGAAACTAGGTCAGTGATGTAGCTGGGGGCAGAGTTGTGGATGGCTTTGTAGGTAATTGTTAGTATTTTGAATTTAATTCGTTGGATGAGCGGAAGCCAGTAGTTTAGTGCTAATCAATCCTTTTTCATGTATTCTTGTTTCAGAAAGAAGATCGTACCTCTACTTGTACGTCATCCTGGGCTTAGTGGTCGGTGTGGCTCTCTTGTTTTGGTGTTGCTGGTCGCCGGGTTGGTTTATATGGAGGATCAGCGTCTGCCGCTTCGTCCCTTGCTGTAACTCTTTCTGCGCCTCCTGCCACCTCTGTACCCGCAGCTGCGTTCTGAGGGACAAAAGTCGGCCTAGTAAAGTGACGCCTCAGAGCACGGCATCGACTGTGCCCGTGTGATCATTCACCTCTGTGCCATGTGACTGACCCAACATGGCTGGTTCCTGTGCCATATGATGGACCCAGCATGGCTTGTTCCTGGTTCCTGTACCATATGATGGACCCAACGTGGCCTGTTCCCAATTCCTGTGCCATGTGACCAACCCAGCATGGCTTGATCCCGGTTTATGTGCCATATGATAGACCAACCATGGCCTATTCCCAATTCCTGTGCCATGTGACCAACCCAGCATGGCTTGTTCCCAATTCCTGTGCTATATGATGGACCCAACACGGCCTGCTCCCAATTCCTGTGCCATATGATCGACCCAGCATGGCTTGTTCCCAATTCCTGTGCCATATTATGGACCCAACATGGCCTTTTCCCAATTCCTGTGCCATAAGATGGACCAAAATATGGCTTGTTCCCAAATCCTGTGCTCTATGATGGACCAAAACATGGCTTGTTCCCGGTTCCTGTGCCATATGATGGACCCAACATGGCTTGTTCCCGTTTCCTGTGCCATATGATGGACCCAACATGGCCTGTGCCATGTGACCAACCCAGCATGACCTGTTCCCGATTCCTGTGCCATATTATGGACTCAACATGACCTATTCCCAATTCCTGTCCCATAAGATGGACCAAAACATGGCTTGTTCCCGGTTTCTGTTGGAAACACTTAGTGGATCACATGGAGAAGTGGGAACTCTTGCTGGAGATTGTGAGTACATGTCTACCTCTATCCAATCACTCAGATTATCATCAGACACGGTTTCCTGACTTGTTGGACAACAAGGTGATGGCATCCACCTGGCCCTTCATATTTATAAGCTTTGTGTACAAATTATTTCTTCTGTAAATACAGAATATATACCTTCACAGAGCCACGCGTGATTATTGGTTTGCTGTGTTGTGGCTGTGACATCACGAGACCACACGACATTTGGTGTTCCAACTTATAGTTTATTGGTTAGTTGTGAAACTCAAGGCAAAGTGATGACAGAACTGAGTGCTGGGAAGCCTGCCACCCCCTCCAGTGTCAGGAACAAGGAAGCCTGTCCCCCACTATCCTCCCCCATCAAGTGTCAGGAACAAGTATGCAATAAATAGAACCCTCTGTGTACTCTATACCCAGCCACATAGGTCATGGTGTATAGGTGTCTGTGGTCCTCATTGCCACCAGTCAGTGCAGGTTAGAAAATTAAAGAAGGTTCGGATTGGTTCCTGTGGGCCCACAATGTTATTGGGTATGGTGGGTGAAAGGTCAGCAGTCCGTTTATTTAATACAAGCTTTATAGAGAAAATTATGTACCATTCATAGACAGCCCCTCTCCTGCCTCTCTGTATGTTGGGTAGCTGCCAGTATATACTATAGATAAGCAAGGCCTGTCGGTCTCTAATGATTGTAGACCATCATAATTTCTCTTTGTAATTAGCTGTGAATGGGCCCAATAGCTATGAATGTCTTTGATTGTAAGATGTAGTTTAGCTCAGCCATTCTCAACCAATGTTCCTCCAGGGGTTGTTAGGGTTTCTGTGAGTTTTGACTCATTGACCTCACATCTGATGGTGCCTGCATGGTTCTGGAGCCCATGCCACTTGGCAGAGCAAGCTGCATGATACCAGGGATCTTTTAAGTGGTCTGTAGGGGGTATTCTTCCCTCTGAACACCATTGTAAGGAGCATTCTTCCCACCAACCACCAACGTGAGGGGCCTTCTTCCCACTTACTTCCAATTTAAAGGTAATTTTTCCCACTGAACGCAATGCAAGGGACATTCTTCCCAATGACCGCAAATGTAAGGGACATTTTTCCAAATGACCGCCAATATGAGGGTCATTCTTCCCACTGACCACCATTGTAAGTTGCATTCTTCCCACTTACTGCCAACGTAAAGGTCATTCTTCCCACAACCGCCAATGTGAGGGGCATTCTTCCCATCAACTGCCAATGTGAGGGGCATTCTTCCCATACTGCCAATGTCATTCTTCCCATACTGCCAATGTCATTCTTCCCACCAACCACCAATGCAAGGGACATTCTTCCCAATGACCGATAATGTAAGGGTCATTCTTCCCATTGACCACCAATGTAAGAGGCATTCTTCCTACTTACTGCCAACATAAGGGTCGTTCTCCCCAAAGACCAATGTAAGGTTCATTCTTCCTACCAACATAAGGGACATTCTTCCCAAAAGACCAACGTTAGGTTCATTCTTCCCATGGACCACCAACGTATAGGGGAATTCTTCCCACTTACTTTTAACGTAAAAGGTCATTCTTCCCACCGACTGCCAACGTAAAGAACATTCTTCCCAATGACCACCAACATAAGGGTAATTTTTTCCCAATGACTGCCAATGAAAGGGTCATTCTTCCCACTGACCTCCAATGTAAGGAGTATTCTTCCTACTTACTGCCAACATAAAGGTAGTTCTTTCCAAAGACCAATGTAAGGATCATTCTTTCCAAAGACAAATGTAAGGGTAATTTTTCCTTACCGACCACCAATGTAAGGGACATTCTGTCCACCAATTTCCAACGTAAGGGTCATTCTTCCCACCGACCACCCATCTATAGGTCATTCTTCCCACTGACCGCCAACGTAAGGAACATTCTTCCCACCGACCACCAATGAATTGGTTTTAGCAGGGGTTCCCAGAAGGCTAAAAATCATTTGAAGTGCTCCTCTTGGGTTATTGGTTGAGAATGGTTGCTTTGGCTGGTTGTGTATTTGCAGCTTTCAAAACTAAATCAGAATTGGATGAAACAAATAGTGCCACCACATCGGGGGATAAGACTAGTTCATTAAAGAGGGGGGGCAGTAATGTCTGTAATTTGTGTGTTATATAACTGCATCAATGTAATCCTCATCAATGTTCCTGGAAAACGTTTCTAAACCATTCAGCTGTGAAATTGTCAGGTAATGAAATCCGTCCGAGATAATAGGGGGTGGAGTGGAAGGGATGGAAGTAGTCAGCCGTCTGACATGCCGGGGTGATAGGGAGTGGAGTGGAAGGGATGGAAGTGGTCTGGTTTAGGATGAAGCCTTATGCCCCGTGCACACGGTCGGGATTTTCGACAGGAAAAGTCCGATGTGAGCTTTTGGTTTGAAATTCCGACCAGGTGTAGGCTCCTTTGGACTTTTTCTGTCGGAATTTACGACAACAAAAATTTGAGAGCTGGTTCTCCATTTTTCCGACAAGAACTTTTCTTGTCGGAAAAATGGAGAACCAGCTCTCAAATTCCGATCGCCTGTACGCAATTCCGACGCACAAAAAAACACGCATGCTCAGAAGCATTGATCCTAACTTTTCTCAGCTTGTCGTAGTATTGTACGTCACCGCGTTCTTGACGGTCGGAATTTTGTGTGACCGTGTATATGCAAGTTTGAGCAAACATTCCGTCGGAAAAAATCAACGGTTTTCTTGTCGGAATTTCCAATCGTGTGTACGTGGCATAAGGTTTATACCTTGTTGTCTTCATATCTAATGAAGGTGAGGAAACTAATGTCTGAACTACAAATTCTAGGAGGACCATGGCTTGTCCTTTGTCTATGTCAGCTGACCTGCGACCTCCCCAGTGTACCCCCATCAGTGCTTGATCCCTCCTCCACATCCTATATGCAGTGCCCAGCCCCATTCACACTAATCTAGAGTGCTCTGGAGTCATCAGTAGTCTATCGTCCTCCCATTCTAAACACGAGAGCCCAGGATCGGTTCCTGCCAAATCCTTAGGACCATCTCTATTCACATACAGGTGTACAGCGCTCCGCCCGCTCGGAAAGGTGCATACACTCTTAGGTCGAAGGTAAAAAACACTCATTACCCTACGGACCTAGTGGTCTATTCGGCTATGGAGTCTTATGTAGGTGGTGGTGGGGGGGGGGGTCAAATGGGTCCTAGTTCATCTTCACTGGATAACTAAAAGTCAATAGTGCAGCTTCTGACAAGGGACCCCGGTGTCTGTCTTTATGTTGGTCCCACAAAAGGTAAGAAGGGGTTTGCCAACATTCTTGTATGAATAGAGATGATCAAAAGAGGGAAACAAAAGACAGAGGGAGAGGAATGATTTTATTGGAAATCTTGTATCTGACTTGAACTAAGAGTCGATGCACCTTTATAATACACTCGTGTCTGTTAGCTAAATAACATAAATATGGTTCCAAGAAGTAAGAAGCCAGCTGCCGGCAGTAGACCTAATGAGATGTATAAGAAGAATAGTGCAGACCCCTTTCCAAAGAGGACCGATTGTCCCCCTTTAATTCCGCCCCGGTCTCTGCCTATGAGGCCTCTGGGAACAAGGGATAAAGCCCCCTTGTAGCACCTTCTCCTCCAACCTGAACAATCTGGAACCCTCTCCAGACCTCACATCCCAAATCTCAGCCATAGAGAACCCCATGGGCCGACACTACTGGACCAAGACCTGGTCTGGGGGCTTCAACCGCTGTCCAGCGAGTGGCCATTTCTATATACAGAATAGAGGGTCTTCCGGCACGGCTGACATTAAACATACAGCTTGGTTTTGTTAGCTTTCGGGGTTTTTTTTTTTTTGGTTAGGGGTTCTTTTTAAAAAACATACATCTGTTTCAATACATACATATTTCCTTCATCCAGCTGTAAAACACGTGGAAATCTGAAGACATTAAAAAAAAAAATAACAATAATAATAATAATAATAATAATTAAAAAGAAGAAAATCCGGTGTAGGTAATACAAAGATTGCGCAATCCAAATACTTTTTTTTCTTTAGCACCACCTCTGGTTTCGTTTTTTTTTTGGTAGCAGCAGAAGCACCATTTACAATGATTCTCGGTTTGTCATTGTCTCTTTTGAAGAACAATAAAGAATAGTCTGTGGATTGCCCTGGCGCGGCCAGCGGGGGTGGGGGAAACAGTCGTCTCCGCCTACGAGGGGCACTCTTTGGTGTTATGACCGGACTCAGCGCTGTGCTTTAAGTCGATGGGCTGGTGGAGTTGGTCGGAGGGTCTTGCGTTCAGGATCACCAGGTTCTTGATACATCCAGTGATTCCACTCAAGAACTTTCCAGCCGTCGTCAGCTGTACTTCAGGAGCCCCGCCTACCGCAAGAAGAGAAGGAAGTCAGACATCGTACAGGTAAGACAGGAGGAGTTCATTTCTTTATATGATTACCGTCTGGGCAGAAGGTGTGTTCACTGACTATGTATTGTGGAATTTATTTATACCAGAGACACACTCATGGCATGGTCCATGTGTTCTCTACAATAGGGGGCAGTTATCATCTACCGTTCTATCACCACTATGGTATGGGCAGATCATGTCCCTGCCATGCGGACCCTTCCTCACAAGTTATTTCTTACATATGTAGAATGGAGCAAGGAAGCAGTGCCGGGACATCTGGGGTATTGGTCCCCACAATCTTCCTCTCATGTCCATCCCGGGGGCTTGTATGTGATGCCACTAAGACGGATCAGCAGGCACTCTGCATATTGGTGCGGGGGGGTGGGGTTACCTATTAAAACTACAATAAGTGGCTTACTGTCCACCAATGTTAAAGGGGATGTTACTGGGGCTCCTCACTGACCATCAATGTAAGAGGAGCTCCCCGATGACCACCATTGTGAGAGGGGCTCCCCAGCAGTGTGAGAGAGGGGATGTTACTAGAGATCCCCACTGACCACCATTGTGGATTGTGCCCTTCTACATGGAGGATGAAAAGAAACGTGGATTGTGCCCTTCTACATGGAGGATGAAAGGATACGTGGATTGTGCCCTTCTACATGGAGGATGAAAAGATACGTGGATTGTGCACATCTACATGGAGGATGAAAGGATACGTGGATTGTGCCCATCTACATGGAGGATGAAAGGATACGTGGATTGTGCCCATCTACATGGAGGATGAAAGGATATGTGGATTGTGCCCTTCTACATGGAGGATGAAAGGATACGTGGATTGTGCCCATCTACATGGCGGATGAAAGGATACGTGGATTGTGCCCATCTACATGGAGGATGAAAGGATACGTGGATTGTGCCCATCTACATGGAGGATGAAAGGATACGTGGATTGTGCCCATCTACATGGAGGATGATCCTCCCACAGAATCATGGTGAAGGATTTGGCCCTGGTCTGTAAGGTCATAGATAGAGAAGGAACTTACCAATGTAAACGCTTGCCTTGGTGTCCACCATGATGTTTTTACCGGGTGAACTTCCAGAGACGACTTCCTCACCATCCACCTGTATGGATCCGGACTTTTCTTCCCTGTGGAGAACAAAGGCGAGTTATATATCTCACAGCCGTGTATCTGGAGGAAAGGGGTCTACAGTTCCTGAGGAGGCAGCCATGTTTATTCCAGACTTCAGTAATGATAAAAAAGTCAAGATCTGATTGGGCGTATTTTCGTCAAGACAAACTTTGCGAAACCTTTTTACTAATGAGCCAACCATAACACTGCCAAGGTCCCTCAGTCCCGATTTCTAGAACGTTCCCTCTTTGCAGGGATTATGGCCAATCTCCTCCTTACATTGTGCCTGGAGAGACCCTTGTAAAACGTTGTGAGACATATAGGGGTCTGTATTACTGATGGAAGTTGTGAGACATATAGGGGTCTGTATTACTGACGGACATTGTGAGACATATAGGGGTCTGAATTACTGACGGACATTGTGAGACATATAGGGGTCTGTATTACTGACAGATGTTGTGAGACATATAGGGGTCTGTATTACTGACGGACGCTGTGAGACATATAGGGGTCTGTATTACTGACGGACATTGTGAGACATATAGGGGTCTGTATTACTGACAGACGTTGTGAGACATATAGGGGTCTGTATTACTGACAGACGTTGTGAGACATATAGGGGTCTGTATTACTGACAGACGCTGTGAGACATATAGGGGTCTGTATTACTGACAGACGTTGTGAGACATATAGGGGTCTGTATTACTGACAGACGTTGTGAGACATATAGGGGTCTGTATTACTGACAGACATTGTGAGACATATAGGGGTCTGTATTACTGACAGACGTTGTGAGACATATAGGGGTCTGTATTACTGACAGACGTTGTGAGACATATAGGGGTCTGTATTACTGACAGACGTTGTGAGACATATAGGGGTCTGTATTACTGACAGACGCTGTGAGACATATAGGGGTCTGTATTACTGACAGACGTTGTGAGACATATAGGGGTCTGTATTACTGATGGATGTTGTGAGACATATAGGGGTCTGTATTACTGACAGACGTTGTGAGACATATAGGGGTCTGTATTACTGATGGATGTTGTGAGACATATAGGGGTCTGTATTACTGACAAACATTGTGAGACATATAGGGGTCTGTATTACTGACAGACGTTGTGAGACATATAGGGGTCTGTATTACTGACGGACGTTGTGAGACATATAGGGGTCTGTATTACTGACAGACGTTGTGAGACATATAGGGGTCTGTATTACTGATGGACTTTGTGAGACATATAGGGGTCTGTATTACTAGAAGTGGAGTGGGTGGGTTCGGATACCCTGTGTAAGAAGACTATAGAGACACATAGAGCTTGCCTGTCACCCTGAGATCGGCTATCCCGGAGTGCTCAGTGGGGTAATCATCATCACCATGAAAGTTGCCTCCACTTACCGGATGGCGGTGACTTTGTGCCATTCACCATCATTGATGGGATCTTCAGTCATAATTTTGGCTTCTCCGCTGCCCAGCTGATAACTAAGGAGTAGAAAAGACCAGAGTGGTATTAATACTGAGGACTGGCAGCACAGCAATGCAGATATAGGTGGTCCCGCTAACAACCAATCAGATTTCAGTATTTGTGTTTTAGGTAAAAAAAAGAAAAAAAAGAATGAAAGGATTAGAAGAGGCTTCAAACTGACCAAAGCCATTCATTGCACCAACAGGACCATATCACCTGGAGCCCGGCCTGCCAGTTCCCTTCAGGAAGGGTGGTGGGGGCGGGGGAGTCCTCATAGGACCGGCAAGTGTCAATCTGTTTATTTTTAGAACTCTTCAATAAAAAGTTTGTGGTTTTTCGGGGGTTTGGAGATGGAAAGTGACATTCTCTGAGGAGATCTCGCAACAATGTTCAGTTTACATGGATGGGGTGGGAGGAGTCTGCTATGGACAACTCTTCTCCTTTCCTGTACTTTGTATTGGCTCAGCTCCAGTCCTGTCCCACCCACGAGGACCATTCACAGAATCGGGGTCATGGTAGTTCTTACCTGAAGAAGAGGTGACCGTCCTTCAGGCCCAGACTGATGAAATCCCTCTCCCGGCCTTCTTCTCTTACCTCCTGCAAGACAAACATTGACTCAACCATCTGAAGTGACGCCTAGGAGGACTCTACTACAGGACAAAGGTTCTGAACTATTCCTATTGGCCAGTTCTGCATGTTCTTAAAGACACGAGAAAAAAAAATGCATAAATTTACCATTCCCTGCCAGAAAATGACGCCATCTGTAGACGTTGTTCGGATCTCCAACTCAATGGTCTCCGGTGCGTCTGGTCGGCTGAAATAGATTGGATTTTAGTCGGCATCCTGATCTACAAATACTTTCTACATGTGAGTGGAATAAAAATGTGTACACTATAAAAATACAAACGGTTTATGATGATATGACAAAAGATTTTGCAGTTGCAACCACCTGAATATTGCCATTTAATCCCCT
Organism: Rana temporaria; assembly: GCF_905171775.1. Lineage (NCBI taxonomy): Eukaryota > Metazoa > Chordata > Amphibia > Anura > Ranidae > Rana > Rana temporaria. Next base: position 1,173,262 of record NC_053498.1, read on the forward strand.
CCCCCACAGTAAGCCACAGCGAGGGCCCCTATGGTTCTGCATATCAATGAAGGAGCTGCCACATATGTTGCCATAGGTTTATATGTGGAACTGCATTGTTGTACTCCACCACCAGATGGCATCATAGACTATCCTGGAATTGCACAGGGTAGGGTGGGGCGGGGTGAGGTGAGGTAGGGTGGGACGGGGTGACGTATGGTGGGGTGGGACATTAGAGATTGCATGGAAGGACCTCTTCATCTTTCGAAGCGTATTTTTTTCAGAAAATCTCTATCAGGTCAAATGTTTCCATAACATGGAAAGCCGTTCCTGAAGGAAGGTGATGAAGATGATTGTGAACTCTCAGGGCTCGTTCACACTTGCTTCACAATGTGGCATTGGAAAAGTACCAGGTACTCTTACCGGTAACGGATTTTCTAGGAAGTCTTCCAGGGCGGCACACCTAAGTAGGCCTGCCGTCCTGGAAGATGACTGGAGAAAAGTACCAGTTACACTTACCGTTAATGGATTTTCTAGGAAGTCTTCCAGGACGGCAGGCCTACTTAGGTGTGCCGTCCTGGAAGATGACTGGAGAAACCCATTTTTAAAGCCCTCTGAATGCCACCAATCACAGCTCCTGTCACTAAAAAAAAAAAATGGTCACCTTACAGACTTGGTGACTACAGTTCCTCGCTTCAATAATTGTGTTGAAATAACGTGTCTATTTCTTGGTGCTTCAAAGCGTCTCCAAAGCCTCCATAGAAGTCTATGACATTGCTGGCCAACAGCATCTGAAGCTTTTGAGAGGCTTTTATTCAGCGTTGGCTTGGTTTTGGAGGTTTGAGATATCCCAGGATGCCCTGGGAAAACCAACAAATGAAACGGAAAGATGTTGGACTGCAGCGGAGCAACTAGCAGATGGCACACGTGGTGTGCAACATGGGAACACTATAACAGAAGGGAAGCAAGGAGAAAAGACTGAGCAGCAGAGGATCAGCAGAGCTGGGGGATCAGAGCAAGAGAAACTGTCAATGTCACACGTGGTGCACAGTGCAGGAGCAATATAGCGGGGGTGAGCAAGGACTGGAGAGAGAGAGGAGGATTAGCTACTGCTGAGTGGGGGGATCAGAGCAAGAGAAACTGTCAATGTCACACGTGGTGCACAGTGCAGGAGCAATATAGCGGGGTGTGAGCAAGGACTGAAGAGAGAGGAGATCAGCAGAGCTGGGGGTACTACTGAGCAGGCGATCTGCTGCATGAAAGTACTAATAAGCTTGGAATCTGCTGAAAGAAATGACTAAAACTGGGGATCTGATGAACAAGTGTACTAATGAGCTGGGGATATGCCAAATGGGAGTATTAATGAGCTGGGGATCTGCTGAACAGGGGTCCTAATAGGCAGGGGTTCTACTGGGCCCCTTTAAAACAAATGGAAAATCCATACACACACATGGGGCATTTCCCAAGCTTCTTAAAGTTTGAAAAAAGCATCACCAAAGCATCAGAAACACATAAAACCAGCACATTGAAGCAGTAGGCACTTTAGTGTGTGTTGAAGTGTAAATGATCCCTCCCTGGAATCTGGTGGAGTCCTGGAACCTGTATGTGAAGACAACAACATGCTTTGTAGAAGGGAACAGATGGGGGGCCACTTACCTGCGAGGGAACATCTGCCGGGGTAGAGCTATGTAGGAGTCATCGGAGAAGTACGACCCGTACACTCCTGGGGCATCTATAGAAAACAAAACATGGAAAGTGAGTGATCGGTGGAAATGGTGACATGGGACCTTGATGACCCAATCACTGGGGAATCCATGCGGAAATGGGTAAAAGGCTAGGGACCATCACCCCAAGTTGGAAGGAAGAAACACAACTGGTCCAGGAAAGATGTTAGCAGAGGGAGAGTCTGATAGATGGGGGGATGTATGCAGGTTGGGGGTCTGATTATTGGGTGGTGTTACATAGAAACCATGAGCGTCTGCAGTGGGGGCAAGGGGGGGGCAAGTGCCCCCCCTCCCCCTGGAATCAGGGAGCAGCAAGGTGTCTGCCATAGGCGTGCGCACAGGTTGCCCAGCTCTGCAATATACAACAGAGGAGGGGGCGGGTTACCCACAGCCGCTCAATGCATACTGGCATAGCACACGTCTGGAACCTGCACACTGTACATAGAACACGTCTGGAATAAAGTCTGCCATTTCCCCTTTAAAAATAAGTACTTGCGAGTCACGGCTAAGCCTCTCCCATTTATGACATTGTCAAAAGGGGGCGGAGCATGGGTGATCTTAAAATGATGCTCCCTCCTAAAAAAAAAGAATCTGCGGACGCCCATGATAGAAACAATGGAACGCTCCACCAGTGAGTCCCGAGTTCCTCATCATAGCTATAGTGTCAATGTTACAACGACTCCCATCATCCACCTCCACCCAATCCCGCTGTATAAGAGAATGATTGCAGACAGCCCCCCTATCCCAAGAAATAAAAGAAGATAAAAATAAATTGGGGATACAATACCGTTCCCCCCACTCCCTTCATGAACTCCGTCCTCCAGGTTTGTAGAAGCTGCTCCTGTACAAATGTGCAAATAAGCTGGTTAACACACGGACTTGGCAAAGCTGCTAATCTACAGAGCACAGTGCGGGCACCATGAGAGGGCCAGGACTACCACCCCCCACGTATCACAGCCACCGAGGGGTGCAAAATCTCCACCCATAGTTACATAGAGTTACATCTACCTTGGTAGAGATAGACGACAGTACAAGACTTATTTTCATATGGAACACCGTAAGATGGCCGGGACTACCACCACCCACCTATTACAGCCACCTAGGGGTGCAAACTCTCCCCCTTATCAGAGGTAAAGGACAATACAAGACTTCTCTCCATTGGGGGCACCATAAGATGGCCGGGACTGCCACCTCCCCCACCTATCACAGCCATCTAGGGGTACAAAATCGCACTCTTGGTAGAGGACAATACAAGACTTCTCTTCACATGGGACACTATGAGATGACCGGAACTTCCACCCCCCCTTTAATGGCCACCTATAGGGGTGCAAATTCTCACCCCTTAGTTGCATAGTTACATACAGTTACCTCTACCTTGGTAGAGGTAGAGGACAATACAAGACTTCACTTCATATGGGACACTGTGGGATGGCCGGGACTACCACCCCCCCATATATCACAGCCACCTAGGGGGGCAAAATCTCCCCCCTTGGCAGAGGTAGAGGACAGTACAAGACTTCTCTTCACATGGGACACTATGAGATGGCCAGGACTACCACCCCCACCTATCACAGCCACCTAGGGGTGCAAACTCTCACCCCTTAGTTGCATAGTTACATACAGTTACCTCTACCTTGGTAGAGGTAAAGGACGATACAATACTTCTCTTCATATGGGACACTGTGGGATGGCCGGGACTACCACCAAACCCCCCCCCCCCCCATCTATCACAGCCACCTAGGGGGGCAAACTCCCCCCTCCTTGGCAGAGGTAGAGGACAATACAAGACTTCATTTGGGGCACCATGAGATGGCCGGGACTGCTGCCCCCCCTCCCGCTTCCTGCATATCACAGCCACCTACAGGTGCCCCCCCAAAAGAGGTAGCGGGCAATAAGACTTCTCTTTGGGGCACTCTTCACTAGAGCCCCTGTGGAGAATGTTCTGCATTATATTTGGCCTAGACTTGGAGAGATCTCAGAGAAGACTCCAGAAAACAAGTGACGCTTTACTGGAGTCTGCTGGGGGTACTATGAATAGACAAGGAACTTCATGAAGGGGCTGTAAGGGGGGGGGGGGGGGGGACCATTAAGGATGGATTCCAGGCATGGTATATTTTATACATAATGGTCCAGCTTGGAGTAATGTAACAAGGTTTACCCTACTAGACCAATGCCCCTGGAAGCTGGAAATCACGGAACTGGACACCGCTACTACATTGCTACTACAGTGACCTCCACTTGCTTCCATGTCCTGTGCCGAGCGGCCCGGCCGGATTCGGTGCAAATACATCTCATCAGCTGCTTCGCACAATTGCCATTTAGAGAACACTTTCTATTTTCTGAATGAATGAAAAGCATTCTCTGATTGGACAAGGTGGAGACCCCGATGTCATAGCCCCATCTCATCCAATCATTTTGCTTTTACTCAAAAATGGAAAGCATTCTCTGAATGGCAACCATGCCCAGCGGCCAACTTCCTGTATTCAGAATGCATCAGGCCAGCCACTAGGACCCGGAGTCAAGTGCCATACACAGAGCCAATCTTCATCTGCAACATCACAAGACGAGAACTCCGCCTGTTACCACAACCGCGGTATGTGTGTTCAGAGTGTGGCTCCACCATTGAGGGGAAGGGGATTGCGGAGACAAACATGTGCGAGAAGCAGCCAGCACATACGCTGCTCATTAAGGAAGCCCAATGCCGCCAGATTACAGCAAGCGGTACTCGTCAGTGGCAGTGTCTGGGAAATCTCAGCATGTATGGCCCCACCTTCCCTCACAGCGAAAGTCGTTCCCGGGTTCTCACCTGCTTCGCAGTATGTTCCAGAGAAGCCCTCTGGGCAGTGACATCGGTTGTCTTTGCAGGTGCCGCCATTTATACAAGGATTTTGTATCTGACAGCGATCTTCGTGAGATTCACAGCGATCCCCTGAAAAGATGGAAAACATCACGATTTGTGGTCAGCTTCCGGCCTGAGACGCCAAGACCGATATTTAGCCAGGGAAGTCTCCTCAGATCACATTGAGGTTCAGACTACCTGCAAAGCCTTTAGTAGCCCCAGGACTCTATTGGATTGATGTTGATGATGAAACTTAGTTGGCTAAGGTTCCTCATCTCGTCTGAAATCTATACCCACCAAGACTCTGCCTGCATGGATTTTTCAAGGTTCCCCATGTCTGTGGGTTTTTTTTTTTATTATTTTTTTGAGGGGATTCTCATATTCTGAAAACACTACCATACCGAGAGCTTATTTCACTGCTACAAAGATGGGTCATATATGGATTGTTGGTCATACAATTTCTCTCCATGTGCAAAGTGGCCATGCTGCAAAGTTTAGCTGGACTATACAAGCCAATGGCAGCCATAGAGGGGATGCGTATTGTTGTGGAAATGTTATGAATATTTTTTTAATATGTATTGTTATAGTGTCACCCAGTGTTAGTTCTCCCGCAACCCGCTCTAAAGAGCTGACTGGGGCAGACTGACACTGGTTGAGTCCCGTCTGGTAGTGGAAAACTTCTTGGGGTTGGAGAGAGGTGTTTGCAGAGTGAGGATGTGTTCACTCTGCAAAGACATTATCGGTTATGAGCGGATGTACGCTCATGTCACCCCGGTGTGCCTGATCAAACACATTTTGGGGCTGCCATGTCATGCCCCTGCAGATAATCTCCCATCAGCAGGAACGGTAGTATAATCTGGGTATGCGTTGTTCTCTGAACAAAGCAGGATAAGGATTCACGCCAATGGTAAAAACGGGAGCTTTTGAATTGTTATGGTCGGGGACAGAGTTTGTGATTCCAAGACCAGCCATGATGATGGCTTCCAGGTACTGGGGGTGGAAAATCATACACACTGTCCCTGCCCAGACACGCCCATAAGACTCCTCTAGTCGTCGTTCATTGGTTGTTATATAAACTCATCCTGTTGGAAGGATTTCCTGTGTTGACATGCATATACTGTGAGGTCATATCCTGTGATGTCCTTTCCCATTGAGGAAGCGATTGGCTGTTGGGGCCATGACTTCCTGTTTGTCATTTCCTTTTGTTGTGGTTGAATAAAAACCAAGTGCTGTGCTCGGTAGAGGCCAGAAGAGGGTCGTACTGAGATGAGGACGTGAGCTGTGGTCATGTCGGTTTACTTGGGGATATGCGGGAAATAGAGTAAGTAGTAAGCTGCATTATACCATTAGACTGAAATGTGTTGAATTGGTGCCTTATTCCTTATTAGCACAGGAAACGTGGATTACGCGTAGTGTAGAGCCATATTTTTCCACCACAGTATGAGGTGTCTGTTAATATGTCAAATATGAGAATATAAAGGGAGAAGCTGATTGGTAACTAGGAGGAAAACCTTATAACCAATCAGACATTATTAGGATTCATTCATGATAGAAGAGAATTTATGTGCACCTTTGAAGCCATCACGGCACAGGCATTGGTACTCGTACTCCCCGGTGGGCATACATCTTCCCCCATGCAGGCATGGCATGCGGTCACATGGAGAGCTGTCGTAGCACTGACTGATTGCATGGCTTTCTAGGAAACTGTAAGAGATGTCCACCTTCTTGTTATTGATGGAAACCTAAATGAATTGAAACAAAGACGTTAGTTCAGAGATCCAACTCCAACCTGAACCTAATCAACTACAACTCATCGTAAACCGTAATGTGTACTACCAATATCATGGTAATGGGGGTGTGACGAACCCTCTGTCCTCAAACAAAACTAGGTGCGCCGTCAATGCTTTCTCTGTCCAGAACCAGCCCCATCCAAGACTCTCCGGCCCCCCCAGTCACCAGACAACACCAGTGTAGGGTAAAAACTCCTTTATTTTCACACGTCACACAGATATCTCACTTAGAAACACCTCCCCCCACCCTTGGAAAACAGGGTGAGTTAAACTGTCCAATGACAATGGACACACAGGTCAGGTGTGTTCAAACTTCCCATCAGTAAACAGTCTTATCAGCAGGGGGGCTGCTGGAGGAGTCCCCCCTCCCTCTTTCCTCACAGCAAACACACTTACACATCCCAACATAGTTGAGGCAGACACCACAATAGACAATAGAATACTGTCACACCCCAAACCATCACAGCAAAGAGTACACAACAAAATGAGACAACACACAATGGGCCAGATTCTCGTAGAACGGCGTATCTTTGCGGCGGCGTAACGTATCCGATTTACGTTACGCCGCCACAACTTAGACAGGCAAGTGCTGTATTCTCAAAGCACTTGCTCCGTAAGTTGCGGCGGCGTAGCGTAAATCGGCCAGCGTAAGCCCGCCTAATTCAAATTTGGAACAGGGGGGCGTGTTTTATGTAAATGTTCTGTGACCCGACGTGATTGACGTTTTTCCCAGTGTGCATTGTTCCTAATACGCCGCAAGGACGTATTGGTTTTGATGTGAACGTAAATTATGTCCAGCCCCATTCACGGACGAGTTACGCAAACGACGTAAAATTTTCAAATTTCGGCGCGGGAACGACGGCCATACTTAACATTGGTATGCCGCACTTACGCCACCATATAGCAGGGGTAACTATACGCCGGGAAAAGCCTAACGTAAACGGCGCAACTTTACGTATCTATCTGATTTACATATTTTGACGCGTAAATCAGCGTACACGCCCCTAGCGGCCAGTGTAAATATGCAGTTACGATCCGACGGGGTAAGAGACTTACGCCTGTCGGATCTAACAGATATCTATGCGTAACTGATTCTAAGAATCAGGTGCATAGATATGACGGCACAACGCAGAGATACGATGGCGTATCTGGAGATACGCCGTCGTATCTCCACTGAGAATCTGGGCCCATATATATATATATATATATATATATATACACACACACAACATTGAGTCTGACTAGTACAGATCATAGTGGGGTTCTCATTCACCATGTGCCCCTATTAGAGACACAGGGGGATTTACAAATAAGAGGGTCGGGGAAGCTGGACAAGGAGTTTCCAGAGCGCTCCAAGGTTAGCCGAGTTGCACAAACCCCCCACCCAAAGTGACCCTTGTCACAGGGAGATATATTACTGTGACTTTATATACTTTTGCCGTGATCCCGACAATTAAAATACTATCATGGTGAAATAGGTCAAGCCAAATCTTCCAATATGCCATGTTATCAGAAATTAAATTGATTACTTTGCAAAGCAACTCCTCCTTGGCTACAAAGTACACTCAAAGTTATCTCTGGAATGACAGCGTCTAATCATATTCTAATCAGCGTCTAATCATATTCTGACATTATAAATATATATATAGGGATGTAGGTGCAGTTGGACAAATCATTATATCAGTGCATGCTCTATATACCATTTATCCATATTCTGACATTGTATCTAGAAGCGAGTAGCTTTGCCATGTGATGGGAACGCTCAGCGTGGTCAGGGGAACCCACCTCTCCAATGCAGCCCTGGTAGGGCTGAGTGATGTTGACCGCAGATGGAAGCTCCACAGCACTGTCCACACCCCCGAGGTACATCTTTGTCTTCAGGTTGAGGCCTTGACTTTTCCCTGGAGAAGACCTCTTCACTGGTGGACCGCCATCAACCTGGAGAGTTCCGTCCTTATTGACTCTCTCTGCAGATGCTTTGTGCCATTGTCCCAGAGGAATGGGGTCAGCACTTCTTAGGATTGCTAAACCTAAAGACAGAACCAGAGAAACGTCACTGCTTCCCATCATATAACTATGATACCTAATGGATGCTCCTCATCGCCTTCGTAATACTGAATCTCCCACTGGTGAACCCCCACACCCACGGCCACATTTCCCTTTCCTGGGTTTTGGCATATTAAACATTTAGATTATTTCTCTCTCTTGTTCAGGTCTGGAGTTGTTCTCTTTATGATTTCTTTCACACGTTGCGTTCCAGTTGGCAGAAACGCTGTCCCACTACTGTGTTCTTTTGGGTTATTGATTTTAAACCAGCGTTGATGTATTCCTGTGTGCAGTTTCCAAAATGCAACATCTTTGTATACCACATACTGTCCACTAGACTCGATGAGACATAAGGGAATGGGCTGGGATGGGTTTTGTCTGTATACCATATACTGTACATTACACTTAATGAGGCACGGGGGAATGGGCCGGGATGGGACATGGGTTTTGTCTGTATACTACTGTACAATACAGTCAACGAGGCACTGGGGAGTTGTCCAGAATGGGACATGGGTTTGGTCTGTACTAAACATCTGTTTTTGCAGTGGTGGGAATTTGTCTTTTCCCAGTCAGCTTGGATCTACTACTTCTGACCGTCATTATTACGGTGTGACTTTCCTTAACTCACTAAACCCCTCTATGTTACCAGAACGCCTTGTAACTAATGAAGAACCAAAATTATTATCCTTGCAGATTATCCAGTCCAAATGCTTACCTGATCCTAGCTCATAGCGGAATTCCAGATGGCCTTGGGCCATGGCCAGAGACACAAAGTCTTCCACAGGAGCTCCTTTTCCTGCACTGAAGAAGATGAGACCGTCTGGGGAGAGGGGTTTAAACTCCAGATCCACCCGCAGGTCATTATGGATGTTGGTGAGGGGAGGGTAAGAGATGTAAGAAGTTTCTCCATTGAATGACGGTGTGTTCACCATGACTCCTGTTGGGAAGAGTGGACATCATTGTGTCAAAGCTAATCATTTGAAGCCTTGTAGCTTTCTAGATACGATACATTGATGATGAGTGTGTGTATTGGGCCAGCAAGCCACATACCATCCATGCATTTGTCTCCAGATTTGCCCAGTTGGCAGCGGCAGGTGTACCCCAACCCATCGGCTTGATTGATGCAAGTCGCTTCAGGTCCACAGGCATCTGTAGGAGAAAGTGAAAAGTGCTGAGAGGGGCCGCGTAACGCTGGAAGTACAGAACATGAATGTTCATTTCACAGGAATTACCTGGGTGGCAGTGCAGGGCTCGGGAGTGATCACAGTTACTGCCGGCGAAGCCAGGAAGACATTCACACACATAACTGCTGCTCTCTGAATCCCGACAGATTCCACGGTTCTGAACAAGGTCAGGGGGAAAATGACAGAGAAGACGTGTTAAAAGCTTCAGGAACCAAGAAAGAGTGAGAAGGAAAAATAACACTTCAAGGTGAAGGAGGTCAACTCGACAGGAGAATCAGATTCAACCAAGGGACCGCACAATGATGGACCACACCACAAACCGATACATACTGGAAAATAGGTCGGAGCTTTAAAGTGATATTAAAGAGGAGGTCCACACAAAATGGAACCTCAGCTTTTCGGTCACCCCCACCCCCCCCCCCCTCCGGTGTCACATTTGGCACCTTTCAGGGGGGAAAGGGGTGCAGATACCTGTATAATACAGGTATTTGCACCCACTTCTGGGCATAGACTCCCGCAGGGGTCACGCCTTTTCCCGTCTCCCCCGCTGTCTTCTGGGAAACACACAGGTCCCAGAAGACAGTGGGACAAGTTAGAATGCGCAGCGTGACTGCCTGCAAAGCGCCTGGAAAGCACATTGGCAGCGGCGCTTTGTGGGCGCTTTTAACCCTTTATTCAGGCCACTAGTGGGGGTTAAAAGCACCCAGGTAGCGCTCTAAAAACGCTGGTAAAGTGCCGCGAGTTTTAGCAGTGCTTTACCAGCATTTTTCAGGCACTGTCAGTGTGAAAGGGCTCTAATGTCGCGTACACACGATTGGACATTCCGATAGCAAATGTCCGATGGAGCCTACACACGGTCGGATTTTCCAGCAACAAGCGCACATCAAACATTACAGTGACTTTACTTAAGCTGACCCAGCTCTTTGCCTTTGGTCGTACCTTGCAAGGTCGGTCTCTACAAGTTCGGCAGTTAGAGATGCCAGTGGTGACCAGATCCAGATCCTTGAAGATGACCTCTTCTCCCTGAAGAATGAGCTGCCGGACACAGCCTGCGAGGGACAAATAAGGGCGCATTAAGGGAGAGACCATTAGCCAGAGGGTGGCAAATATGACCATTGTGGAAAAATGCTTATGGATGAATTTCTACTTACCAATAAATCCTTTGCCCAAGCCACTTTTAGAAACAACCTCGTAGTTAGGATAACCTCCTAGGTAAATCTCCTCGTTCAAGTCCAGACCCTGGAATTTACCCTGAAAGTGCAGAATATCCAATCAGAACGATCCATTTCCACAGAAACCAACAAGACATTACTAGAACTATGGCCTTTGAGATGATTGAGAGTTCACATCGTGTTTGGTGATTACCTGAGATGTTCCATTGATGGGAGTTTGGTTGTCCACCACAAGGGATCCTTGGTTCAGGTTCCTGTACAGGGTTATGGTATGGAATTCGCCTAGACTAAGAGGTATAGGATAACGGATTGTCGCCATTCCTGAACCGGCATCAAACCTGCGATAAGATATTACAAATAATGAAACACTGGAGGAACTCCGATAGACAAAAGTGTATACAAGTGTGAGGGTTGTGGAAATTCTTCATATCAATAGCAGAGTACCCATCACCGATCACCACCTAAGAACAGACTCTTTGTCCATGGTTAGGGATTTTATTTTGATCAACAATACAGAATCACAGACGGGAAGCACCGAAAAACACAAAATGTAAGATTTAAGTTGAGATGAAGATCTCACCTGAACTCCGGCCGTCCTCCCACCAGACCGAAGGACATAAAGTCCGCTCCGCTGCTCTTCTTCTGCCCGCTGTAGATCAGCATTCCTACAAGAAGTGACATACAATGTAGAGACACCCATGGTAATACATTATATGCTTCATACATTGCAAGAACATCTCCAGATATCTTCAGAACGTATTATATGTAGAAGGGGGCAGAGGACACACTAAATGACACTGCACACTGGAGGAGCAGGCAGTATGGGGGGGGGGGGGGGAGGTTACATTGGATGATGCCCCACACTGGAGGAGCAGACATTATGGGGGGGCAGAGGTAAGATTGGATGATGCCCCACACTGAAGGAGCAGACATTATGGGGGGCAGAGGTAAGATTGGATGATGCCCCACACTGAAGGAGCAGGCAGTATGGGGGTGTAGAGGTTACATTGGATGATGCCCCACACTGGAGGAGCAGACATTATGGGGGGGCAGAGGTAAGATTGGATGATGCCCCACACTGAAGGAGCAGACATTATGGGGGGGCAGAGGTAAGATTGGATGATGCCCCACACTGAAGGAGCAGACATTATGGGGGGGCAGAGGTAAGATTGGATGATGCCCCACACTGAAGGAGCAGGCAGTATGGGGGTGTAGAGGTTACATTGGATGATGCCCCACACTGGAGGAGCAGACATTATGGGGGGGCAGAGGTAAGATTGGATGATGCCCCACACTGAAGGAGCAGACATTATGGGGGGGCAGAGGTAAGATTGGATGATGCCCCACACTGAAGGAGCAGGCAGTATGGGGGTGTAGAGGTTACATTGGATGATGCCCCACACTGGAGGAGCAGACATTATGGGGGGGCAGAGGTAAGATTGGATGATGCCCCACACTGAAGGAGCAGGCAGTATGGGGGTGTAGAGGTTACATTGGATGATCCGGCACACTGGAGGAGCAGGCAGTATGGGGGGGGGGGGTAGAGGTTACATTGGATGATCTGGCACATTGGAGGAGCAGGCAGTATGGGGGGGGGGGGGGGTAGAGGTTACATTGGATGATCCGGCACACTGGAGGAGCAGGCAGTATTGGGGGAGGGGGGGGTAGAGGTCATATTGGATGATGCCACACATTGGAGGAACAGGCAGTATGGGGGGGGGGGTAGAGGAACAGGCAGCATGGGGGGGGGGGGAGAGGAACAGGCAGTATGGGGGGGGGGTAGAGGAACAGGCAGTATGGGGGGGTATAGGAACAGGCAGTATGGGGGGGGGGGGGTAGAGGAACAGGCAGGAAGTTGCATTTCCCAAAACATGAACTGGTTGCTCTAGGTAGAGTAGGAAGTGTTGCATACAATGTAGGTGAGTCATGCGGAGAGCACTTACCGGAGTACAGAATAAGAGCTGGAGAGGCACAGCAGACAGAAGAGAGAAAGGTGACGATCAGAAAAGAAGATAAGAGAGAATGGAGGATCATTGAACAAAACATGAGCAGAAGGCCATGACAGCAAGAAGTAATGAGATAAAGCGAAGCAGCATGTGTCAGGAGAAGGCCCTATACTGAGGGGGACACTGAGATGTGGAATTTGCTCTTGAATTTAGGAGGCCATATAATGAAGATGAGAGGGGGACATATAATGAAGATCAGAGGGGGACATATAATGAAGATCGGAGGGGGACATATAATGAAGATCAGAGGAGGACATACAATGAAGATCGGAGGAAGACGTACAGTGAAGATCAGAGGAGGACATATAATGAAGATCAGAGGAGGACATATAATGAAGATCGGAGGAGGACATATAATGAAGATCGGAGGAGGACATATAATGAAGATCAGAGGAGGACATACAATGAAGATCGGAGGAAGACGTACAGTGAAGATCACAGGAGGACATACAATGAAGATCAGAGGAGGACATATAATGAAGATCGGAGGAGGACATACAATGAAGATAAGAGGAGGACATATAATGAAGATCAGAGGAGGACATATAATGAAGATAAGAGGAGGACAGCAGATCTAAGGGACATTTCACTAAGCTTCCACACATGCAGAATATAAACAATTCCTCTTACCGTCAGCAGCGTCGGGTCGGAAAGTAATCTTAATGTCGAATTTCTTGTGAGCGTCTTTCATACTCGGAAGTTTGAGGTAAGACTGGGGGTGGCCCGAGAAATAGGGTACAACTCTCTCTGAAAACGATCACATGCACAAATACAATCCACAATTATTTTACACCCAGAAATAAGTCGTAAGAAAACACAATATTTTTCGAAAGACGGAGACTGAACACACAGAATGGCACATGAACCTCACCTCGAACTTTCAGCATAGAGAAGGCCGTGACTCTGCCCTGGCGGTTGGCCGCTGTGCACACGTATGTACCGGCATCCTCTGGCTTCACAGACAGAATGGTCAGGACGTTGTTCTCCATACGAGCGTTGGTGGGAAGGTCTCCTTCCAGCTGGAGAGAAGGTTGGTGTCATTACTCTGCTATTACAGCTAGAGGTCAGGAAGGGCTTTGAGCTTCTCAAGGCTGAGCAGAGAGTGTTTAAGCAACAGTTCTGTCCACCTACTGCTGTCCACCTACCCCAGCCAAGCAACAGTCCTGTCCACCTACTGCTGTCCACCTACCCCAGCCAAGCAACAGTCCTGTCCACCTACTGCTGTCCACCTACCCCAGCCAAGCAGCAGTCCTGTCCACCTACTGCTGTCCACCTACCCCAGCCAAGCAGCAGTCCTGTCCACATCTTCTGATGAAGTGCTAACCCAGCCAAGCAAGACCATCACAATGATGGTGGGCCCCAGAACAGCAATGGTGGAAGAAGTGCAGCTGTTGCATTGTGAACACATTCTGGATGTCCCCCTGCCATATGATCTAGGGGCCGACCCTGCGGCCAGTGCTTAACAGTGCCAGGATATCGGCATGGTTATATCTTCTTAGTAAATTCCCTCCCTACTCTACCATATCACTTCTTCTAGCACAACCCCCCAAATCCTCCCTCCTAGAACAAATCCCCCCCAATCATCCCTACTAATATAGCACCAATTCCCTCCCCCATCTCCTCATGGCACTCCCCCCCCCCACCTTACAGGATACCACCGTGTCCAGGGTCATCACCCCTCCCGGCCCACCTCTTGTGCCGGCCCTGCTGCCTGAGCCCAGTTTTTGTTGCTCCCCAATGTTATATGTCTGGAATCACAAGCACCTACCTTGGTCCACGTTATTTCCGGAACGGGAAAACCGGACGCCAGACACGGAAACACAGCGATCGATCCGGTGGTTATTTCTTTCATCTCTGGCTGAGCGGCGATTTGTGGCACGGCTGGAGGAGGAACAGAGATTTGTTTTAATGAATGAAGAAAGATGAAAACAAACCGCAGATCTGGTAAGGTGCCACTTACACTGCACATGGAGGATGACATGGGACTGCACCTCCCCCACTTCATTGGTGGCAGTACAGCGGTACTGCCCAGCGTCCGACT